>NC_137065.1:4622362-4637362 GCF_032717465.1 Coenobita brevimanus | reverse complement strand
TTTGCAGGTCGTTCTTAGTGTAAATCTCAGGGCGTGATTTGCGTGTCATTTATGTTACCGACGGATGATATTGCTTAGATTCAGAGAGCACCGTTTAGTCTATTACTTATCTATTATCTGTCTACAGACAAATCGCCTCCACGCCACCCTGTCCTTTGTCATTTGGCTGCCTTTCCTCCGCTCACACCCTCTCCTTCCTTATATCTCTCCACTCTTCCCTCAATCTCATGCTTGGTCTCCCTCTCCTCCTCTCCCCTCTCCCTCCACCTCACTTACATACACTGGTCTAGTCATTTTCTCCATCCTCTCCTCATAACCAAATCATATCAATACACTTTTCTTAACACTTCCCGTCACATTAATATTAACACCTCAAACTCTCCCTTGCATCCCTATCTGTCTGTCTGTATCTCCGTGTACTCGTACACTGAAGAGTTAATAAAGGTAAATCCAACTCATTTCGAAAAATCTCCCTTTAGCTGATCAAAGTTGTGAGTAGATGACTAGAGAAAAATAAAAAAAAATAAAGGGGTTAAAAGTTTAGGATTTTTTTATAGTAACTTTTCTGTATTTGGAAGTTGTTGTTTTTTTTTCATTCTTCTAAGCAACAGAATTGACAGATGAAGAGAAAGACAGCTATGTATACTGTTTTTACTCAACCTTTGGCCAGATTTTCATTCTTTTTACGGTTTCACGTACCTGAGTGGCAGAGGGAGACAAATACTACGACTCTATATCATTTCCTTAGCACTTCTTCGTGACTAGCCCTGTATTCTAGTGTTAACCAGTTGTTACAAATCAGCACTTAAAATGAATGGATGGCAATTTTAGGCCAGGTTAGTGTAAAAACAGTGTAGTTATCAGCCAGTTCATTTTACCCAATCAGGAACTAGCAAGGATGGCGACTAGACTCTCGTTTCTCAAATTTGGCCTAAAACTGCCCTGTCCATCTTGAATACTGAGATGAAGCAATAGATTAAACCTGGTACATGATGCTAGTCACAAAGAAGTGCTAAGGAAAGCCTGCAGCGCCGTATAGTCCCTTGCTGCCTCTGGGCTATGAAAAATAGGCTGCAGAGGGACGAAAATCAAGGCCAAGTTTAAGTGAAAGAACTATAGTGTCTCTTCCTTGAATGGTAATGTATTGTATGAGCAAAAAGAAAAAAAAAATAACCACTCCTTGGATTTAAATTCTTGTAGGTCATGTTAAGCTAAAGCGCGCTGACCCACTTGACCTCCAGGCATCCATTTAGTTACCACCAAACGTCGTAAATGTGTGTGTGTGTGTGTGTGTGTGTGTGTGTGTGTGTGTATGCTTTACAAGAAATCATGTGGCTTATCACTCAGCGTAAACTAAAGGTGAACGCCAGTACGCCACCACCTACCACAATAGCTAAACCCCATGAAAAACTGACAGTCGATGGAATTATTTGAATCCTAAAGGCAATACGAAGCACGATTTTTAGTAGCGGTATTATAGTAACAGTAGTAGTAGTAATTTTTGCGGATCTTTAGGCCTGCGAGGTGGATTCTTAAAATGACCATTTGTGAATTTTGGGCTGCAAAGAAAGTTTGTTAAAAAATCGACACGGTTAATTTTTGCATTATCAGCATAAATCTCATCTGAATAGAAAAATGTCCTGTGAAAATAGCCTTGACATAATAACATGTACATGGTGAACAATAGTTGCTTCTATTTAACCGTAAATAAGGAAAGTACAGTATCAGTGACCGTCCATCTTTTCAGTGTTTTAAAAATTGTTTATTAGGCTTAACATTTTTCAGCAGTTACTTGATATTACGACAGTTATTTTCACTGATATTCGTCTATTTAACTCGTGATTTACACTACGAAAATTACCAATGTGAATATTTTGAACTTCTTTGCAGCCCGAAGCTCGCAAGTGCTCAATTTCCAAGAACTGAATAATTAGGAGATGGATGTGTGACCCATTCCATTATACACTGTGTGAGAGGAAGAAAGAGAGAGTAGAGGGAAGAGAGAGAGAGAGGAGGTAGAAGAGTAGAGGGGAGAGAGAATGGAGGTATAAAAGTAGAAGAGAGATGAAAGGGGAGAGCGGGCGGGGGTAAAAAAATGGAAAGGGTAGAAAGAATGTGATAGATGAAGAGGGTTATTGGCGAGAGAGAGAGAGAGAGGGAGAGAGAGGGTGAGAGAGAGAGAGAGAGAGAGAGAGAGAGAGAGAGAGAGAGAGAGAGGAGGAGGAGGAGGAGGGAGGGAAGAACAAAATAGAGGGTGAAAATATGATGAAAGGGAAAAGAGGGAAAGGACAAGAGTGCAGCAGAGGGGAAAGAGGAATGGAAGACAGTAATAAAAGACCAAGAAGAAAGGGGAGTTAGATATACTGGGAAGGGGAGAAGAAGAAGGGGAGAAGAGGAATTGATGGGGAAGGAGAAGGGAAGGACAAGCGAAGGGGAAATAGGAAGGAATGGGTAGATGGGAGAGGAGGAGAAAATGTAGAAACGATGGGAGGGGAAAGAGGAAGGGGTGAAGAGGAGGGGAAGTGTAAGTAATGATGGGAAAGGGGGAAGGTAGGTGATGGTGGGCAGGGGGAGAAGGTAGATGATGGTGGGGAGGGGGAGAAGGTAGATGATGGTGGGGAGGGGGAGAAGGCAAACAATGGTAGGGAGGGGCAGGCAGATGATGGTAGGGAGGGAGAGAAGAGGAATTATGCCTTGAGTTCAGTGATGGCTTTATATTTTATTCCTGTAACCTCCTGTAGTGGCATTTAAGGTCTTCATAATTGGGAGGTCAAGGTGGTGACAACATGGGGTCAAGGTGGGGTCAAGATGGGGTCAAGATAGGGTCAAAATTGGGTCAAGGTTGGGTCAAGATGAGGTCAAGATGGGGTCAAAGTGGTGTCAAGTTGGGGTCAAGGTGGGGTCCAGCTGGGGTCAAGGTAGGGTCAAGATGGGGTCAAGGTGGGGTCAAGGTGGTGTCAAGGTGGGGCCAAGGTGGGGTCAAGACTGGATCAAGGTGGGGTCCGGTTCTAGTCTGCGGGAACCCATTGATGCAAAGTGGGTTCAAATAATCCAAAATTTTAAAAGGGGGGATAGCAGATGATCAAATTCTCTCCAGAGGGCTTTTTTCAAACAAGAAATTTTAATATAACCTTAATTAGCCTCTGTACTGTTAGATATCCTTACTGTGTTGCATATAATTGTCTGGTGGTAGCATGGAGAAAATGAAGGAAAACGTTATCTAATAGTGGCAGTAGCAGTAGCAGTAGTAGTAGTAGTAGTTGTGGTAGTAGTAGAAGTAGCAGTACAAGTGGTAGTAGTTGTGGTAGTAGTAGCAGTAGTAGTAGTACTCGTAGTGGCAGTGGCTGTAATCCCTGGCTCATCTGAAACGTGAACTTGATAGACTGCAGGCTTATATTGCCCTTTTACTACAATCCACCAACCCTCTTCATGGGATGGGGAGGGACTAAGGCCCGTTTGTATAACCAGGCATTGGAGCCGCCTGCTTATATCGGTGCAACTACATGAAGGCGTCCCTCTCCAACTCTGCGTTGTCGAGAGTTAAGTGTTTATGAAAAAAGAGAGAGAGAGAGAGAGAGAGAGAGAGAGAGACAGTCTAGAGAGAGAGAGAGACAGTCTAGAGAGAGAGACAGTCTAGAGAGAGAGACAGACAGACAGACAGACAGACAGAGACAGAGACAGAGACAGAGATAGAGACAGAGACAGAGACAGAGAGACCTGAGAAACAACTGACGAAAACAGGAATGAAATGAAAGATTGGAAAAGGGGTGTTAATAAGAGAAGAGGGAAATGGAAGAAAATCCTCTTCATCAGTCGTCACCACAGCCATTCCCATCATCATCATCATCATCATCATCATAGCCGTTCCCATCATTATCACCATAGCCATTACTATCATCATCACCATCACTCATCCACGTATACGACCCTCCCACCTACACCATCCATCCATCAACCCCAAACCACTCCAGTAACCCTTCTCAGGTGAATAGTAACCTTGGAATATCTCAGGGAACCCCACAGTAACCCTCCCGATCCTGGTGAAAATAAGGGTCTTCGCTGGTCTTTCCGTGCCTCAGTCCAGGTCGAAAAGAAGGTCTGTCATCGTGGAAAATTGTGTTCCTAAGTAAATAAATAGACTAATTGCTCTCTCTCTCTCTCTCTCTCTCTCTCTCTCTCTCTCTCTCTCTCTCTCTCTCTCTCTCTCTCTCTCTCTCTCTCTCTCTCACACACACACACACACACACACACACACACACACACACTGCTCATTATATATTTACAGCATAGATACATACATACATACAGTACATACATATAGATATAAATGTATAGCCTATAAAACTAGTTGATTTTACCAGTCTGGATCAAGTATTCTGCATAAATCTTAAACCCTTTATCTGGAGGTCATATTGTCTTATTCTTGCTATTGCCAGTTGGTTTAATTCAGCTTACGGCAGCCACCTAATAGTGAAGTTAATGGAGACTGTTGTGTATTAAACGTATCATTGTGTATCTAGTGATAAATGGAATGAAGGTATACCTGATCAAGATTGGTGTAACACTCTGACTACTTTCTCATTTATTTTTTATTTTTATTTACTATTTATTTGCCACACAATGTATCCTATTTCTTGTTTACATTTTTTCCTACTTCCCCATTTACTTATTTCTTTAGTTTTTCTCCTCAGTTATTTATTACATTCATTTAATTCCTTACACTGGAAAATCATTCGTCTCCTTAACGATTACCGATTTGACAGTTTTATATATTTATTTCTTGACTCATTTCCCCCCATCGTCTACTGCATCTCACTTCCCGCTTCCCCTTCTCCCTCCCCCTTCATTTAATGCCTCGTTCGTTATTTAGGCGTCTTTATTGTTCCCTCTTATTTATTCCCTCTCTCTCATTTGCCTCTCCTACCGCCTCTCTTCATTAGTTCTCTCCCTCCCTTGCTTAAATGTGGGTTTGGTTCTCTCTCTCTCTCTCTCTCTCTCTCTCTCTCTCTCTCTCTCTCTCTCTCTCTCTCTCTCTCTCTCTCTCTCTCTCTCTCTCTCTCTCTCTCTCTCTCTCTCTCTCTCTGTTCCCTCACTCTTTATTCCCACTCTCAATTTCCTCCCTATATATTCCCATTTCTCTCTCTCTCTCTCTCTCTCTCTCTCTCTCTCTCTCTCTCTCTCTCTCTCTCTCTCTCTCTCTCTCTCTCTCCTTCCCTTCCTCCCTCCTTCCTTCTCAATAACCACTGAAGAACGAGACAGTCTAATTACGACCACAAGGAGAGGGAGGGAAGGAGGGAGAGATGGAGAGAAGAGGGAGAGAAGGAGAGAAGAGGGAGAGACGGAGGGAAGGAGAGAGAGAAGGAGAGAAGAGGGAGAGAAGGCTAAAAGTGGGAGAGAGGGAGATAAGAAGGAGAGAAGAGAGACAAATATATAAAAGAGGGAGAGAGAGAGAGAGAGAGAGAGAGAGAGAGGGAATAAAGGAGAAAATGAGGAAGGGGGAGGGAAGGAGAGAAAAAGGAAGAGAAAGGAAAAAGAAGGGGAATGAGGAAAGAGGAAGAGGGAACGGAGGAAAAGAATGACGAGCGGAGAGGAGGAGGAGGAAAGAGGAATGGAGGAAAGGAAGGAAGAACTGAGAGGAGGAGGAGGAGGAAAACAAAGGAAGATTGAAGAAAGGAAGAAAAGAAGAAGAAGAATCAAGACTAGAGGCCTCCCCAAGAGCGAAATCACACCAGCCGCGAGCCATTACATATATAGCGGGGCTCCGGATATGACCTTGACCTTGACCTACTTTCACCAATTTCGATCTCCTCCAAGATTTTCATCCCTGCTACACACCTGTAAAATTTTGTGATGATATCTTGAGCGGTTGCGAAGTTATCGTGCCAACAGACAGACAGACACACAGAGACAAACTGAAAACAATACCAGCATCGTTATCGTGACTGGTAAAGAGACTGAGAAGGAAGAAGCGAAAGGGAAGAAGAGAAAGAATGGATGTAGAGATGAAGGGTAGGATGGAAAAGGAGAAGGACGTAAGAAGGAAATGAAGGAAGGAGGAAAGGAGGGAGTGAGGGAGGTAGGGAAGGAGAAAATTGGGTGGTAGGGAGAGAGGGACGAGAAAGGGGAGGGAAGGAGAGAATGAGAATAATTATAAGAGTACACAAACATAATTACTGTTTAGGGAAGAAAGGGTAAGAGAGGAGGTCATAAACATTGTGAAGAGAGAGAGAGAGAGAGAGAGAGAGAGAGAGAGAGAGCATTAGTAATGGTAAAGTGAAGGTCAGCTTGAGGGGAGGGGAGGGGGAGGGGGAGGGGGAGAAAAAGTTTGGAGGGGGAAGGAAGGGGAGAGGAAAACAGACAGGGGAGAGGAGGGAGGGAGGGGAAGGGGGAGAGGAGGAGGGAGAGAAGAATGAGTTTAGAATTCTGTACCCATTACTACACTCCACCAACTATACATATTTTCTGAGCATAGAGTGGATTTTAGTAATGAAGTATAGAACACTGAATATTCCTTCCTTTCCAATTGCTGTCTTGTTTCTGTGAATTTTACTCTTATTTCTGCCCTTTTTTCATCCCTACATCTTAACAATCCACTTGGAATATATTTTTTTTTCTATTTTATAATCTTTTCTTGGAAGCAAACTACCAAATTCTAAAAATATAATAATAATAATAATAATAATAATAATAATAATGATAATAATAATGATAATAATAATAATAAAAACTACAAGCACATAAACCCGTCTGAGTCTACATCCCCCTACGTGCCAATCTCCATCTACTTGTATCCCCATCGAGATCTGTTCATGCCTTGACTTTGGACCTATTTCCCTCCCTTGGACCTATTTCCCTCCCTTGGACCTATTTCCCTCCCTTGGACCTATTTCCTCCCTTGGACCTATTTCCCTCCCTTGGACCTATTTCCCTCCCTTGGACCTATTTCCCTCTCCCTTGGACCTTTTTCCTCCCTTGGACCTATTTCCCTCCCTTGGACCTATTTCCCTCCCTTGGACCTATTTTCCTCCCTTGGACCTATTTTCCTCCCTTGGACCTATTTTCCTCCCTTGGACCTATTTTCCTCCCTTGGACCTATTTTCCTCCCTTGGACCTATTTTCCTCCCTTGGACCTATTTTCCTCCCTTGGACCAGTTTCCCACCATTGAACCTATATCCCTCCCTTGGACCTATAATCCTCCCTTGAATCTGTTTTCCTCCCTTGGACCTATTTTCCCCACGGACCTGATTTTCCCCACGGATCTATTTTACCCGTGAAGCCCATTTTTACCCATGGACCTATTTTTTTTCCTCCCATGCACCAATTTCTTACATGGATCTATTTTTTTTCCATGAACTTATTTTTACCCATTGACCTATTTTTACCCATGGACCTTTTTCACCCACGAGCCCTTCTTTACTCAAGGACCTATTTTTACCCATTGGACCTATTTTTACCCATTGGACCTATTTTCGTTATAGGCCTATTTTCGCCTTGTACCTATTTTCACCATGGACCACATTTCCATCCGTTGACCTTACGTGAAATGGGGCAATGTGAATCCGTGGAGTTTTACGTGTATATATTTGAGAAGACGTCTGGGTGTTATACTGTAGAATAGATTTTTAGGCTGTAATTCGTGTACTGTAGTTCGAATGCTGCTCCAAATTCACAGAAAACATCCCTAGTTGTTAAGTATTTTGGCGCGTAACAGGTTCTTATATGACCTTACGTTTTCGACCTATTGCATGATGAAGTAAGGAAGAACAAAATCAGTTTTTTTTTACGACCCGAGTTTACGACTCCTACGAAGGTTACTGGGGCTTTTGTGAGTACCTTTGCACTTAAATGGCAAAGGTGTTATACGATTCATGTATATGAGTAAAATTGGGCTTCAGAAGCGTTCTCGTGCGCTGGCCCCTAGCAAACATTTCGAAACCTCTCATAAATTTCCTGGAGTCTTTGAGAACAAGTAAGACCTAAGAGTAATTCTGCTTACCAACTTCCTACTCTTAGCACATATACTCCTCTATTTTGCCTAGACTTTCTCCAAGGTTTCCCCCTAACAACATGTGTTCTTGGGCTGGAGTTCTCAGGGGAGGATTTTTATGTGCAGTAAAGTTTGTTCTTGAGTAGGGAATCTTACCAAGGCCTTCCCGGTCACAGTGCAGGGCCTCGTAACATTAGTCCAAGCTAGTCCCCCCTGTCTTGCTGTGTGGGAGAGTGTGGGGGGTGGTACAGAGAGAGGGGAGGAAGGAAAGAGAGGAAGGAGAGGAGGAGAGAGGATTACAGGAGAAGAGCAGTAGTAGGAGAGACAGGAAGAGGGGAGTGGTAGAGTGAGAGTGAGGAAGGAAGGAGAGGAAGGCAAGGAGGAAAGACGATTAGGAGAGCAGTGGTGGGAGAGACAGGGAGAGGGGTTGAGGATGTGGGAAAAAAAAAGAGAGGGTGGGATGGAGGGGAGGCAGAAGAAGGGTGAGGTAGAGGGAGTGAGAGAGGGGAGAGAAAGGAAGAAAGAAGGCCAGAGAATGTGGAAAGAAGAGTGGAAGAGAAATAGAGAATGGGAGGAAGGGGAAATGTTGAAAGGGGATAGAAGGAGTGGTAGAGGAGCAGCCTGGGAAAGGAAAAGAGAAGAAAGATTGGAAGAGTATTTGAGGGGAGAGAAAGAAGGGGAAGGAAGAGATTGGGGAGTGTATGTAAGCAAGTCCGCCCGGCTTACTCTGTGTGTGTTGGGGAGGGGATGAGGGGGCGACAAGGGAGATGAGGGTTGAGAGGTAGGGGGAGGTGTGGGGAGGGGTGTGGGAAGTAGTGCTGTGTGGGTGTAAGAGAGAGGAGAGGAGTAGACTGGAAAGATGGTGGATAGGAAATAGGGAGGTGAGGAAGGAATGGAGGAAGAGGTGTGGGGAAGGATGGGGGGAGTGGGAGATTGGATGAGTAATGAAAGGGAGAGAAAGGAGGGGAGGGAAGAGACTGGAGAAGTTGAGGAGAAATTAATCGAAGGTAGTAGGTGTGTGTGTGTGTGTGTGTGTGTGTGTGTGTGTGTGGGTGTGGGTGTGTGGGAGTGTAGGTGTGCGTGCGTGCGTGTGGGTTTATGGGCGTGCATGCTTACGTGTGGGTGCAGGTATGTGGGTGGGTGTGTTGGTGAGTGAGGTGGGCCTGAGGGGAGTTAGCTGAAAAAGAGGAAGGGAAAAGTAAATTGTTCTGATGGTGGAGGGGAGGAAAAATGTGGAATGGGAGAGGCGGGATGGAAAAGAGAGAGAAGAGGGAGTGTGACTGGAGAAAAGGGATAGAGGGGAAATGGAGAGGGGCAGTGAAGAGGAGAAAAGAGAAGAGTGAGGGGAGTAGACTGGAAACGTAGTGGAGGAGAGGAAACAGGAGGAACTGAAGAGGAGAGATTGGAAAAACGAAGAAGGTGGAGGCGTGGGAGATGAGAGGGAGGGGGGTAGGATCAGGAAGAAGAGAGAGTTTGATGATGGAAAGGGAGAGGATGGACTGGAAGAGGAGCAATGAAAGAGGAAGGGGTAAAGATGGAGGGAGAGGAGACTCGAAAGATGGTGGAGAGGAGGAAAAGATGGGAAGGAAGGAGAGAGATGGGGAAGATGGTGTGGAAGATATGGGGGTGGAGGGAGAGGAGACGGGGAAGGAGGAGGAGGAGGAGGAGGAGGAAAATAAGAGAACTGGCAGAGAGAGGAGGGAGGGGAAAAAGGTAGGAAGGGTAGATGTTGGAAGAGAAAGAAGGGGAAAAGAGGGGAAAAATGAGTGAAAAGGGATAAAAGAGTATTAGGGATGGGAAGGGAGTGATGGGATGTAGAATGAAAGGAAATCTGGGAGAGGAAAGATGATAAATGGAGTGGGAGGCGCGAGGTGAGGGAAAGTCGTGTTCTGGGGGAAGATTTAAACTTAGAAGAAATTGATTGTTTACCTTAATGGCCCTCGGGCAGTAGACAGGCATTAACTCCATTAGTCTGATTCGTAATTGCTACCGTCAGACGATTCATTTCAGCTTAGGGACATGCATCGGATTGTGCAGGGGTTAAATGCCACTGTCTCTGAACCCCTCACGAAGAATTTTTATCCAAAGCTTAACACTGTCGTCTCGAGGTAGTAAAAAATAATTAACGATAACGTCCACGGGCTGCAGGGGTTGAGGGAAGCTTCCTCCTCCTCTAGAGCAGGAAACATTGGGGAATAATCAAATTTAATGCAAAATGTGAAGATAGAGCCTGCGTTGATAGAGTCTGCGTTGAAAGAGTCTGTGTTGTGTTGATGTCGGCGTTAGTAACGTCGGCGTTGGTACAGTCGGCGTTGGCATAATTTAAGTATGTGGGAGGCCCTATCTAAAGGGCACTGAGACTCCTATCTCCCACCAGCTCGTCCCTTTTAGTCGCCTCGTAGAAAACTCAGGGAATAAGAGGTTAATATTCTATTTCCCCTGTACCCAGGTGAACCCCCTGCCACAGGGAATAGACACAAGAAGAGGGAACATGACTGAGTAGAACCATCAACAGCATACCACGTGAAATAGGTCAGACAACCATTCATATTATTTATGCCCCCCAGAATTCTGGCTCCACTTCACTTGACTAGCTACACACACACACACACACACACACACACACACACACACACATATATATATATATATATATATATATCTATATATATATATAGAAAAATATAATTTTTTCTTTTTCCACACTCCACACCATCCACGAGGAGTATGTAAGGAGTGGATTTTCTTCAGGGACTAGGTGGAAGTTGTTTTAATCAAAAGCATTATTGAAACGGTTTAGGGCTATGTTTAAGACACGGGAATCGTTTTAGGATAAACTATGGGTTGATTTTAGGATGCTGTGAGCCTCTGAGTTTCCTAATCTCTTGCTGTGGAGTGGTACTGCACAGTGCTGCTGAGGCTCTTCTCATTGCTGGGATTCACCTACACCAGCATGAATAAAATTAAAAGAACCACATTAAACCACACCAAATAGATTTCACAAGAATCATACAGGACAGCATTAATGAACAACAACCAGGTATATATGAAATGATACTGTGTGGGATTAGGTGGTAAGGGAGGCTGCCAAGGCCACAGGAATGCGTCTCTGCTAAGAAAATCTCTCCACCGGGTTCCTTCAAATATTCTCGTCCCCCAATATTAGTTCCTGATGAGGTGTCACCGCGAGCTTTCCCTGCTTCACCCCTCCTGCCTCACCCCGCCTGCCTCTCCCTTCCTGCTTCACCCCTCCTGCCTCACCCTGTCTGTCTCCAGCCTACCCGTTCCCTGCTTCTCCCCTGCCTCATACTACCTCACTCCCTCTGTCACACCTTCCTCTTTTCCTTGCCTCACCTGCCTCTCTTCCGCTTGTCTCATCTCCCTCCTGCCTTACTCTATCTGCCTCACCCTGTCTGTCTTACCTCCCTTGCTTCACTTCCCCATTGCCTCACTTCCTCTTTCCTTCACTTCATTCCTGTCTCACCCTGTCTGCCTCACTCGCTGCCTACCTCATCACACTGCTTCACAATGCCTGCCTAACCCAGACTGCCTCACCTGCCTAACTCACACCGTCAACCTTGCCTCACCCCACCTGCCTCTACCTCTACCCTGCGTCCCTTACCTTCTTAACCTCTCCTTTCTCTGCTGCCTTGCTTATCCCTTGCCTGATCCTCCTGCCTTCTTGCCTAACTATCTCTTCCCTTCCTAACTCCTCCCTCGCCTTGCCTTTCCCCTTCCTTGCTTCAGTCTATTCTACCTTCCTCCTACCCATTCCTACTCTACTTTCCTTGCCTCATACCGCCTGCCTCTCCTGCATAACTCCTCATACCATGCCTTACTTTGCATCGCCTTGCCTCTCTTTTTCATCACTCTGCCTCATTCTTCAGGACTTCTATATCACTCTCTTTTTGACCTTTCCTCTCTCGTTCCTCATTCTTCCTGCCTTCTGTCTCACTCTGCCTCTTCTTTCTCATTCTACCTCACTACTTCTGCCTCCCACCCACCTCTTCTCTCTCTCTCTCTCTCTCCTGTCTCACCTTGCCATTCTCTTGCTTCACTCTGCCTCGCCTCCCTGCATTTCTCCCGCAATTTTCCTCATGCTCCCTCATTTCCCCCTCACTCTGCCTCACTCTACTTCATTCTTCTCATTCCCACCGCACTCCTCTCTCCCACTTCACTCATCCCCTCTCCCAATTCATTCTGCCTCTCTCCCTTAACCCTGCCTCACGCTTCCTCTCTCCAGCATTACCCTGCCTCACACTCATGCCTTCTACCTTAATCAGCCGCACCATGCCTCTCCCTTTCATTCTAGTCTCCTCTTCTTGCCTCAGTCTACCTGCCTTCTAACTAATTCTCCCTTCTCTGACTTATGTCTCTCCTTTAATCACTTCAGCTCCTCTGCCTTACTCTTTCTCTTTCCTGCCTAACTTTCTGCCTCTCCTGACCTTCCCGCCTGGCTCCCCTGCCCTCCATTATGCTTTCTCTTCAATCAGCTGCCTACCCTCTACCTCACATTCCATTCCTATCGCCTCCTTGCCATCTCACCTGCGTTCCCTCCTGCCTTTCCTCCTTCCTGCCTCACCGTTTCTACCTCCTTTCCTGCCTCACCTTCCCTCCCTTGCCTCCTTTCCCTCCTTCCGTGCCTACCTCTACCTAACCATCCTCGCTCCACCCTGTCTGTCAAGTCCTCAGTCTGCCTCACCTTCATCTTAGCCTAATTACCGCCTTACCAGGATTCACGCCTCTCTCTCTCTCTCTCTCTCTCTCTCTCTCTCTGCCTTCATCGCCACCCCTCCAAAGAATTCTGAAGAAAATGAATTAAAGCGAGGGAAAGAAAGAGGAAGGCAATTTGAAAGATAGGCTCATTACTCTCTCAAAAGGCTTCCCCAGAGAATGGTTTGGCCTTGGAGACGTGGCAAGAAGATATTATGTAAAACGTGAACAAAAAGAAAATCCTGATAAATAACAGAGAAAAGAGAGGTGGAGAAAAACGTGATGTAAAGCGGGAGGGAAAAATTCCTGACTTACACAGAAGACAGAGAATGGAAAGAGTTGAGACATATAAAGCAAAAATAAAAAAATCCATGAAGAGGAAGAAGAAAGGTTAGCCATAAAAGGGAAAAAAAGTAGTACGTGGAGTAATAAATGGGAAAAGGTCGTAGATGGAGGGTAAAGAAGTAAACCATGAATAAATATTATGATGATATATAAAAGAGAAAAAATTATATGAAGAGAATCCATTTAAATGACGTCGAATTTTATATATATATATATATATATATATATATATATATATATATATATATATATATACATACATATATAGATTGATAGATAGATAGATTTATTTATTTATTTATTTATATATTTAAAGTATATATGTGTATAAGTATGTATGTGGTACGTGGGGACGCTCACCATCGATTCACTCGATGTAGTGCTGCTTTGGGTGTCTGCCCTTTCCTCTCTTCATTCCTTCCACTTCTGTCTATCTTTCCTTCATTATTTCCTCTTCCTTCTGCCTACGGGTAACTTTACTCTCCCTTTTCTGTTTTTCTTTCCTTCAGTCCGTCCTCTTCCTTCTGCCTGTGAGTGACTCTACACTGAGTGACAAGCTAAATGGTTTCCTGTACTGCAGGAAATAATTTACTAAGCTTGGTGGTAACCATATAACCAAACTATGGCACCTGGTGGTTTAGTGAGTAATTAAGGCACTCCAATCGGACTGAGCCAGTGCAGGTTTATACGCAAGGGACGGTTGGGGTTTATTGCTCACGTAATGCCCCTCAGGGATGAGTGAAGCTGGTCACTCTCATCTTAAATGTCAGGACCAACTTGCCTAGCCCCGGGCTTCTACGCTCCTCATGGGGCAACATAGAATTGGATGATGGGTGGCTGGATGGATATATATGTATATCCATGTAGGCTATATCCATCTACCTACCTATCTGTCTGTCTTTCTATCTATCTACCTATCTATCTGTCTATATAGCTATCTATCTATTATTTTTACCCTTCACCTGACAAAGTCAGGGGAGGATGTTGTTATCACTGAGATCAGTAGGTGTCCGCCGTAGAGTTGGGCAGCATGGCGGCTGACTGGGAGTAGAGATTTCGTTTCCGGGTCAGAACTCAGAAAGTATTTAATATAGAGTCATTAAATTTCACATAATTATTTGTTTTACAGCGAACTGGTGCCTTTTGATTGGCAGTATGCTGTCTTATGTTTTTTTTTTTCTTCAATAATGAAAAGTAAAAAATAATAATTTTTTTTCAGTGATATCGATGCGCCCTGCACAAGGAATCTGAAGGGCCCAGGATATGTCCTCAAGGTGTTCTCCTTACGCCCACCTTTAGAAGAAAAGATTGGGGGGGGGGGATGAGGGCCGCTGTGCGCTTAGTTAGGTGTGCAGGGAGGTGGGGGGTATGTGTTTGGTCAGACGGAGGGTTGCAACAGCGTAGCGTTGCCTATGTGTATTTTACGAATATAATGTTAAAACGCTAGAAAGAAAATTATTAACCCCCTTCAGTGCGATGACATGCTTTTAACTACGGTATATTTTTACTATTACCAGACGACGTTACTCACTTTACTAGCGACGTCTGTTAAAGAAAGAGTTAATGGAGGCTAGAAATAACCCCTCCAGTTCGATAAGTCTTCCATGAGGTGTATAATATTTTCGGGAGATAGCATGAAAAGGCTCAAAGTAAAAACAAAAAATGGGGGATATATTTGAGTGAAGGATTAGTGAACCGTTGAGAGAGAGAGAGAGAGAGAGAGAGAGAGAGAGAAAGAGAGTTAACTTTTCCAGTCCAATAACATGCTTCTAAATATAGTCTTCCCAGCATCCAGCAGCTACCTTGGTCTTAGACAGGGTTTCTCTTAGTAAATGTCTTCAGGGAGGCTGTCGTCTTCCTTTTCCCATTGACCCGTATTTTGAGACGCACTGTAGGCTACATATCTCATTTCTCCTGGCGATTTATTTTACTTATTGCGCCTCAGCCTTGTTTT
>NC_137065.1:4599862-4617362 GCF_032717465.1 Coenobita brevimanus | reverse complement strand
TTCTTGAGATGAATAAAATCGTTTAGAGGTAGCAAGAATAAGATGCGAAAAGACCGCATAGGCTAAAGGGGTTCACATCTCTGACACACTTAACGTCATTTTTTTATTGTTGTTCCTGTCAGACGATTTTTTTCAAATGGATGGTGTTTCTTGTAATGAAAGGACCCGCACGAGACACCGCGATAGGATCATGTGTGAGGATCGATTTATCCGTTATTCCGCCTGTTAGTAAGATTATGGAAGAATTATTACAATGAACTGCTCCAAATCTGACACAGAGATGATGTTGACGATGATGATTAAGATGATTACGATGACGACGATGATAATGGCAATGATGATGATGATGATTTCGATGACGTTGATGATGATGATTACGATGACGATGATGATGATGATAATGACAATAACTATGACGATGATGATGATGATGTTGATGATGATGATTACTATTTCTTACGGATTTAGGACAACTTTCAGAAAATGCATATACTATACTTCAGTCACTTTAACTTGGCTGTGAATTTTGTCCTTCTGCAGCCCATATCCCGTAGCTTCGTGGCAGAATAAGACAGTACTACGGCTGCATATCCTTTTTTCGTAGCACTTCTTCGTGAATAGCAGAATTCTTTAGTGTTTATTTCTTGTCACACTTATGCAGTCAAGATAAGAATGATGGTAATTTTACAACTAAAGTGCACAGAGTATAGGTGGTGGTAGTAGTAGTAGCAGTAGCTCTAGTAGTAGCAGTAGTAGTAGTTGTAGTAGTAGTACTAGTAGTAGTTGTAGTAGTAGTAGTAGTAGTAGCAGCAGTAGTAGTAGTAGTAGTAGTTATAGTAGTAGTAGTAGTAGTAGTATCATCCCAGGCCCATCTGAGTGTGAACTCTGAGGATTGCAGACTGAAGTTTCATTCCTCCTGCAGCCCACCATCCTCCTTCAGGGAGATAGGGAAGTTTCATAACCTGATAGTGGATCCATCAGATCATATCGGTGCCACCACGTGAAGGCGCCTCTCTCTCTCGCACCAATATAACTGGTTGTTGCCCGATAAATAAATAAATAAATAAAATAATGGACATAACATCGAGACGGAACATGGTAAAAGATCATTCAAGTCGTTAGCGAAGGACTCTTTCAGTGTCTCTTAAAAAATAGAAATAAAAATACTAAAATAAAGCAGAAATCTAAAATATCGTTTTACAGAGGGGACGGTTTTGACGGTGCGAACAGAAGGGATTTTAGGTGTGACTCATATAGAGATAATATTAAAAATAGATGATAATATTTAGCTACAGAAATCCAGTATGACGTTTTATGAAGGGGCGGCTCCTTCGGCGATATCCGTGTCTACCCTACATCAGTTATTTGTTTCCTACTCACACCGCAACATCCATGCCCACACCAGCAGACTGAGCCATTCCCTCAAAACGTAAGATACCATCCGACGAGTGTTCAGTGGAGCGTTACTTGTGGACAACCACCTATTTATTGTTTGATGTGATGGGGAGTGAAAGAGAAGAATGGCGGAGTGGGTGGAGGCTGGAGAGTTGGAGTGGGCGGAGAGAGAGAGTGGGTGGAGAGGGGGAGTGGGTGAAGAGGGATAGGCAGAATAATGGTGAATGGGGGAGCTGAGTTTTTTCATATCATTTTCTGTTTTATCTTTTTTTTTCTTTTCTTTTTGCGTTATACGAAAAAGAACATTGTAGTCTGGAAGGTGTAAGAGAAACGGTAGATATATGTTCCTTTCACCTTAACTTGGCCCAGATCTCTTTTTCAGGCCTCCTTCTCTTACCACGGTGAAAGAAAATGATAATGCTACTGCTCTACCTCCTTTCCGTAACACTCCTTCATGACTAGCATCCTATTCTAGAGCTAATCTAGTGATATAACTCTGCATTCAATATGGAGAGATGGGCAGTTTTAGGCCAAGTTTGAGTAAAAGGAGAATAGTTATAAAAGTTACCCATCCACTAAAACAGCAAAAAAGTAAGCACGCGTTGTTCTCATAAACCTTGCGCACCACGACGCAGTTAAAACGGAGAGAGAGAGAGAGAGGGAGAGAGAGAGAGAGAGAGAGAGGGAGGGAGGGAGGGGGGGGAGTCGTCATCTTAGGAACTGGATTATAATTGAGACAGACAGACAGACAGAAGAAAGAGACGTCACCCTATCATGGAAGTAGCAAGATTAAAAGAGATGTTACTAAGTTTTCTCCTCGATTTATGGCTGATACCATTGAAACCCACTAAAGGGAGTTTTCAGGGGGCGGTGAGAGATGGGAGTGACTGTTTTCAGGGCGGGTGACAGCGTGTAGGCAGCGTTTGTTATTTGTCAAGCCTGCAAATCCGCGCGAAAACAGGAGGATTTGAGGGAGAGGTGAGGGAAGGGGTGAGAGACAGACAGACGGACAGAGAGTGCAACAATGAAAAGGAAGGTAAGAGACGGGAAGGAGACAGACAGAGATAGAAGCAGATACACAGACAGAAAAAGAAACAGGCAGACAGAGAGAGAGAGAGAGAGAGAGAGAGAGAGAGAGAGAGAGAAAAGCAAACGGACAGACAGAAAAACACTAAAATATACAAACTATGAAAACCTTGAATATATAAAAATATTAACAAAAAATACTGAAAGGCACAAACGATGAAAAGTAACAGCAATAAAAGGGGAAAGACAGAGTAGTGAATAAAGAGGAGGCGAGGAGAGAGGAAGGAGAGGGGATGGAGAGGGGAAGGAGAGGGGAAGGAGAGAGGATAGAGAGGGGAAGGGGAGAGGGGAGGGAATATACAAGTGTAAAGAGAAACAAAGGATATAGCCAGATAAAACAGGCTTTGTATATTGGAAACCTGACATGGTTGATAATTTTGTGTGTGTGTTTTTTTTACTTATTTTTTGTATGGATGTGTTCTGCTTTTTTCTGTGTGTGTGTGTGTGTGTGTGTGTGTGTGTGTGTGTGTGTGTGTGTGTGTGTGTGTGTGTGTGAGAGAGAGAGAGAGAGAGAGAGAGAGAGAGAGACTTGGAACATACACCTAATAGCCGGTCCCCAGAGGTCCAGCATTAATTTTATTTGCTTTACACACCTTCACATGTCACCATTTTTGCTCTAATACCCACCATCCTTCTTAAACACACGCTAGACCTGTCTCATGCACGATCATTGAAAAGATTAGCTGAGTTTTCATGAATGTCGAAAGCCTTGTAAAATACAAGCAACGTCTCTAAAGAAATTCAATTCATCAGACGGCTCCCTGCATATACTGTATATGTTATAATCCTCTCTCTCTCTCTCTCTCTCTCTCTCTCTCTCTCTCTCTCTCTCTCTCTCTCTCTCTCTCTCTCTCTCTCTCTCTCTCTCTCTCTCTCTCTCTCTCTCTCTCTCTCTCCACCTGTGTTTGCCAATTTACCTCTCCTCTAAATCTTATAATTACTGACAGTTCTCAGACTAAAGTCCTCTATAATTGCTGACCTACCTCCTCCTCCTTTCCCTCCCTTGCTTCTCACCTATATGTTATAATCCTCTCTCTCTCTCTCTCTCTCTCTCTCTCTCTCTCTCTCTCTCTCTCTCTCTCTCTCTCTCTCTCTCTCATTACACTGTGACCATACCACAATCTCCACAATTTTTTAATAGGAAATTTACCACTGCCTGTTTCTTGTTATGAAACAATGTGTATATAATCATACTATATTCGTGTAACTTTATATCTGTGATTATTAATCTATTTATATGTTTATTACAATGGTTCAACCCATCAAGGCAATCCACCCGACGTATGTGTTACTAGGGGGTGCGCCATTTGTGTAATTTTTATTATGTAAACCTTACACAATAAAATTTGTAAATCAAAAAACTGTATATGGCATCGAACCCGCACTCTTCCGAACAGCATATAACCTCTCTCGATCTGACCCCCGCCTACCCCTGACTGCCACTCACTGTATTACTTGACACTGATTTCCTTTGCTATGAAATATTTTAACTTCTAATCGGTGACGCGTTTTGTGTGTGTGTGTGTGTGTGTGTGTGTGTGTGTGTGTGTGTGTGTGTGTGTGTGTGTGTGTGTGTGTGTGTGTGTGTGTGTGTGTGTGTGTGTGTGTGTGTGTGTGTCTCTCTCTCTCTCTCTCTCTCTCTCTCTCTCTCTCTCTCTTCTTGGTAAACTATGATCACTTTACCGTGGCCTAAAATTGCAATCCCTCCATATTGAATGCTGAGTTATAACACTAGATTAGCGCTAGAATATGATGCTAGTCGCTTAGAAGTGCCAAAGAAAGGATATAGACCCATAGTTAACACTAGAATATGATGTCGGTCACGAAGAAGTGCTACAAAAAAGATGTAGAGCCATAGTACAGTATTTTCTGCCACCGAGCTACGTGAAATGAGCTCTGCAAATATAAAAATCTGGGCCAGGTTAAAGTGAATGAACTAAAGCACCAGACGATTTTTGTAACTTGATATGGATCGCTGGTAATGAATAAAGTTAATTAAGACTTTATTATACCCCTCCAGTTCGAAAAATCTATCCTAAAGTTAAACAGTCTGAACGTAGCCAGTATAAAATAAATACGTCATAGGGGTGAAGTGGTTTAGTATGCCAGATATACCGTGTTATATTTAAAGCTAATAAAAGGTATATCGCAGACCGAAAAAGATCGTTCGATGGTGTACTTTTATTCTCGGACCTGGGTGACCTTCTTTCTTTTGTGGCTTATTTCATGTAGCTCAGTGGCAGAAAAAGACAAAACAGTGCTCCACATCCTTTCCATAGCTCTTCTTCCTGACTAGCATTATATTCCATTGTGAAACTATTACTACAACGCACCAATCACGATGGATAGATCACCAGTTTAGGTATATTCGAATAAAAATAGTATAATAAGGATCATAATATAAGAAATCGTTACTGTACCGTACTGAAGAAACTGACGGTGATTTACTAAGTACTTCGTTAATGGAGGCTTGTAACTACCGTATAATCTTTTACTCTAACTTGACCTAAAACTGTCCCCTTTTCACCTAGAATGCTGAGTTGTAACAATAGACTAACACCAGAATGTGGAGCCAGTCACGAGGAGGTGCTATGGAATGAATGAAACACCACCGCATTGTCTTTTTCGGCCACTGAGCTACGTGAAATAAGCTGCAAAGGGACACAACTCTAGATCAAGTTAGTGTGAAAAAACTGTAATAAAAGAAATCGAGTTTTGATAATACGGAAAATGTTCATGGTGATTTTTTTTATTTCGTTACCGGAGGTCTCCCGATAACTATACTTGATTCACTTCAATCTGGCCAAAATTATCTCGCCATCTTTAATGCTGAGCTTGTAACAACAGATTAACATTAGAGGACAATGCTAGTCACGAAGAAGTGTAAGAAATGAATTTAGATGCACGGTGTTGTCTTTTTCTGCCACTGAGATGCGTGAAATAAACTGCAATAGGACTAAAATCTGGACCAAGTTAAGGGGAAAAAAGTATAATTGAAATTGCGTGAAGTCAGCGAGAATAATACATTTATCAGTGCAAGGATGAAGGAACCGAAGGCTAGAAACCCCTAACAGAGCCTAATTAAGAACCCAGTTATTATGAGGATTCAGTCCCTTAAATAAAGAAAATTGTTTGAGATTAACGAGGATTTAATCAAGCGAGAACTCATTGGACTTAAGTAGCTGATGATTGTTTGTAGCCTCTTCACAAGGCCTTTAAGCTGAGAAAAATCGTCTGGCAGAAGCAGAAAGAAAATACAAGACAATCCAAGGCAGAGCCACTGTATTAAAGAGGATGGTGGAGATGGCTTTTAGGTACAACAGGTCTCACTCCTAATCTTAATAAAATGATTGAGCGTTAGTAGAAATAAAATAGGAAGTGACGACACTGCGGTGAAATGGTTTATTGACTTGATGCCTTTGAAGTGACGTGGATAGATGGATGAAAAAATGAAGGGCTTCGCAAACAATGTGGTACAGAGAGTGAAAATGTGGGGGGAAATAATGAAATACTTTGAGATGGTTCGGCCATAATGGAGAGAAAAAGAAGACAAAGAAGACGAAAGACGAAGAAGAATAGGATAGGAGGAGGAGGAGGAGGAGGTCTTAAAAGCAGGAGAATAAGAAGGAGGAGGAGGAGGAGGAGAAGAAGAAGAAGAAGAAGATGAAGAAGAAGGGGCAGAAAAAAAAATAGAAAATGGAGGATAAGAACGAGGAAGTGGACGAAGAAGAAGAAGGCATGAAAGAAAACGACAAGGAGGAAGAGGAGCAGAAGGAGGAGGAGCCTGAGGAAGAGGAGGTGTAGAAAACATAGAAAACTTAAAAGCAGATAAAAAAGAAGAAAAAATAGAAGGCTTTGAGGGACGCCCATCGACAGCACGCAAGCCTTTGAACCAGATAGTCAGTTTGTATTTTGCGTTAATCGTCCCCAAAAATACGACCTGCAATAGTCAGTGTTAGATCCAGGTCCCTAATTATACTGCTGGGTGAACAGGGACTATGAGTAAACAAACTGAATCCACCACCAGTCTGACCAGCACAGCGATGGTACTCGGGTTCATCTCGTTTTCATCTGAACGTGCTAACCAATGCAGCATCTCTTACATGGAGAGAGAGAGAGAGAGAGAGAGAGAGAGAGAGAGAGAGAGAGAGAGAGAGAGAGAGAGAGAGACAGACAGACAGACAGACAGACAGACAGACAGACGGACAGAGACAGAGACAGAGAGAGACAGAGAGAGAGAGAGAGAGTGAGACAGCCAGACAGACAGACAGACAGACAGAATCACAAGGAGAATATATGAAAGTGGATGGTTAGAAAGAGACAGAAAGGTTAGAAACAAGATGTAAGGTAGGAGACCATGACAGAGATGGTAGGAGAGTAGGGCGGTGGTGGGAGCAGAGAGAAACCAGGAACAGGATGAAGAGATATAGGAGGAGAGTGTATTGGCCTAGGACAGTGTAAGAGTAAGGTGATTGGAAGGGGAAGGAAAGGGAAACCAGAAAAAAAATGAAGAGAAATAGAGACGAAATTACAGTCAAATATTAAGGGTGTATGAGAGTGGATCAGTTGAGGTTGACCAAGAACAAAGTGGAGAGATGAGATAGGGTCGTCTGTCATTGCCACAAGGGTCGTTGCTGAGTAGAGCGAAAGAAAAACCTAGATTATCAGTTGTCAAGGTCACCTCTCACAGGATGCGGCGTGGGACAATCAGTAAATAAGAAAGCATGTAGAAAATACTCGTCCACTTTTAACTCCTCTGCCACTGTCCTGTCTTCATTAATTTGGCTTTTGAGATGGTCTGCAATGACTATTCAAATCCACTCATTGGACCCTTAGTATTGCGTTCTACAATGGATCTCCTTCATTTTATTCATTTGACCTTTATCATAACTCTGTAAAATGGATGTTTTTACATCCATTCGTTTCACCTTAAATATTACTCTGTTCAATGGATATCTTAAAATTCATTCGTCTGACATTTAATAACACTGTCTTTAATGGATCTTTTAAAATCCGTTCATTTAACCTTTAATAATACTATCCTCAATGAATCTCTTTAAATTCATTCGTTTTACATTTTATATACCTTTAATAATACTATCTTTAATGGATCCCTTTAAATCCATTCATTTGACCTTCAATATTACCCTGTACAAGAGAACTCTTTAAATCCATTCATTTGACTTTTCTTTTTTTTTTTTTTACGTAAGGTGCAAAACATCATGTGTGAAGGTGCAAAAACTATCAGGCATTCGATGTACAAGGTATTGCTTTAGAATTTTCAGCCACTGAGTTTGTTCCCGTGGTTAGTTGTGTCTCCATACTCTATAAAACTAATCTGTAACACGACTGTTGTACCACCACCACCACTGTTCTGTGAATTTGCCATCAAAATAAGTCAGTGTTGGGTATAGATTTTTGACAAGAGGTGCGAGAAGGCATGCTGAAATTCAAGAGCGTGTGAGCACTGGAAAAGAATACAATAACACTGCTTTGACTCCTTCACTTCGATGACGTTAATATTATTATATACTTGATATTAGTAGTAGTAGTAGTAGTAGTAGCAGTAGCAGCAGTAGCAGTACGAAGGGTGATCAGAAAGTAATGACAGTTCGTGCTATAACATGAAAACCTTGAATGATGGGAGGTAGGGGAGCAAGGAGAGTGCAGAGTTGCCTGTCCTTACGAGTTTGAACTTGTCGCCGTATGCCTGACTTTTCTTGTTTTATTGTTGTGAGTGAGTGCTTCACTCTTGTTTTTTGCTCTCTGGCCAGAAACATGGATTACTCGAAAGAAGGCTGCAGGTTCTACATTTTTACGAGGTGGAAACTGGGAAAGAAAGCAACAGAGATTCGAGGGGAATTATTACAAGTTTATCCAGACACTACTCCTTCCCTAGAAACTGTTTCCCGCTGGATTCGTGCTTTCACAGCAGGAAAAACTGAATTGAAAGATGAACAACGCTCTGGACGCCCCCGGACATCCGTGACCGAAGCAACAACTGTCCGTGCACGGTCCATCATTGACGAGGATCCAACTGTAACTCTTAGGTTCTTAGCCTTGGAGCTTGATATCAGTTATGGGAGTGCATATGACATCGTGCATGAACAATTACACCTGAGGAAGAAGTGTTGTCGATGGATACCCCATTTGTTGACTGATGAGCAAAAGGCTGAACGGGTGAGGATTTGTCGTGTCTGGCTTGCTGAATTTGAACCAAATGGTCCAAAACGATTCTCAGATGTTGCTACTGGAGATGAGTGTTGGATTTCATTCTTCACAACCCGTGACAAGCAGTCAAACATGGTGTGGTTGGGTGATGAAGACCCTCGACCTCAGATTTTGAAGGAAGGATTTCGCAGCCGGAAGCGCCTTTTCACCATCTTTTTCAATTCTCAAGGACCAATATGCGTGGATGTGATGCCTGAAAAGTCCACTATCACAGCCCAATACTACACAGACCAGGTCCTTCCACAAGTCTTGGAACACAAGGCCAACACCGCACCAACCCGCCGTCGGTCTCGCCTTTTGCTGCACCACGACAATGCTGCACCCCACAAAGCTCGCCTCACTATGCAGTACCTGGAACAACAAGGTATAACTCTGCTCCCCCACCCACCCTACTCCCCTGACCTGGCTCCCTGTGACTTTTGGTTGTTTCCAAAAATTAAATCTGCCATCGCTGGGAAGCAATTTCATCGCATCCAAGACTTGGCACGGACCGTCAATTCAGAACTCCGAAGTATACCGTCTTCAGAGTACCACGCTTGCTTCATGAAGTGGAGAAAGAGAATGGAACGCTGCATAGAGGTTGGAGGGGAGTACTTTGAAGGAATGTGAGTCATAGTTTGATAGTTCTTCATGCTAATAAAAGTTTATGGACTCACTGTCATTTCTTTCTAATCACCCCTCGTAGTAGCAGCAGCAGTAATAGCAGTAGTAGTAGTAGTGGCAGTAGTAGTAATAGTAGTAGTAGTAGTAGTAGTCAATCAATCAATCAATCAATCAATCGTCTTTATTTCGTATCTCGCGATACATAAAATATAATACATTTCATCATCATCAATACTATACAGTAGATACTCCTTTACAACTGAATTTAATAAAATATTTACAATAAATAAATCCTTAACAATCAGACCGAGGAGTTGATCCAATGTCAATGATTTAAAAAAAAAATAAAATAAATAAAACTAAATCCAATATATACAATTTGCATACCAACACATGCAGCATCAACTGTTATCCACCTTATTCAAAATTTACATTAACTCCACACCACTTATTTCCTCATGGTTTTTGCACCCATTGAATTCTAGCATTTATAATATCCATAGAGTAGTAGTAGTAGTGGTAGTAGTAGTAGTAGTAGTAGTAGTAGTAGTTGTTGTTGTTGTTGTTGTAGTTGTTGTTGTTGTTGTTGCTGCTGCTATTGCTGTTGTTGTTGTTGTAGTTGTTGTTGTTGTTGTTGTTGCTGCTGCTATTGCTGTTGTTGTTGTTGTTGTTATAGTAGTAGTAGTACAAGTTGTTGGTGCTGGTGTTGTTGCCGTAGCAGCAATAGGAGTAATAGTAGTAGTAACAGTAGACTATTCCTGCTCTCTCCACGCAGTTTTCTTCAGCATATGGAAGACCTTTCGTGTTCAGGGGGTTAAAGGAGGTTATTACATATCAAATACATCCAGTTCAGAAAATCTCTCCTAAGACAAATAAAATCGTCTGTACGTACTAAGAACACAAGCTCAAGGACGTCCTCGGTCTGAAGAGGTTAATTTTGCTTATTAAGACTTTAACTTCATTGATTTCGCCTTTAATTTTATACGCTATGATGGCTCCCATTAACTTCATTCTTTTTATCTTCAGTTTTACTCACTACGATCATTGCCTTCAATTACATTCCCTTGACTTTCAATTTCACTGCAATCATTCCCTTTAACTTCATTCATTAGACCTTCAATTTTACTCACGATCATTCCCCTTCATTTCATTAATTTCATCATTAATTTTACTCATTACACTTTTTCCTTTTTTCTACATTCTTTTCACCTTTGATTTACTCATTACGGCCTTTTCCTTTAACATCATTCATTATACCTTTAATTTTACTGCGATTGTGTTCTTTAACTTCCTTCATTTAACCTTTAAATTTGTTCACTACAGTCAGTCTCTTCAATTTCATTTTACATTTAATTTTACTACTATTATTCCCTTTAACTTCATTCATTTGACCTTTAATTTACCCACTACGATGGCTCCCTTTAACTTCACTCATGTGACCTTTAATTTTACTCTCGGTTACTCTAATGAACTTAATTCATTTGACTTTATTAATACGGATAATGGTTTTCCAGCTTCCTTTATTTGCCATTAAATTTCACATGTTACTATTTTTCTCTTTTAACTTCACTCACCCCTTGTTTTTCATTCATAAGGCTGTTCATTTTATTCAATTACACTGCCTAATTGCATTAAGGTGTTGGTTTAATTGCATTTCACCTAAAAATACAGACTTGGTTGAAACTTATTAGGACAGCAGACTTCCCTTACCCAACCACCCCCTTCTCCCACTCCTTTACCCCCACCCTCTGTCCCTCCCCCCTACCTTCTCTCCTCCTTTCAGTTACCCTCCTTTCTCTTCCACCCTACAACAGTCCCTTCCCCAACTCAACCACCCTCTTCCCTGCCCCTGCCTCCCTCCCCCCCTTTCACCCTCCTCTTCTTCCTCTTCAACCCAATACCAGTTCCCTTCCCCCACTCCATCACCCTCTCCCCCGTTCCTCTTCCCTTCTTTCTCCCCTCCTTCCACTCCCCATCCACCCTACACCTCTCTTACTCGACCTACTCCTGTGTTTCTCTCCCATATTTCCCTACTTTCTCCTCCACTGTACCCATTCCCTTTTCCATTCTTTCTCCTCATTCTACTCCACCTCCTTCCTCATTCACTCTCATTCCTTCCTCTCTGTACTTCTCTGCCCTCACTACATCCTTATCTCATCGTTCCACCTACTCTCCTTTCCTTTGCCCTCCTCCGTATCTAATCCCATCCCCACAACTAGTTCTCCTCTCACTCCTTCCTACATCTCCCTACATCCCTCTTCTCCCACCTAACTCCTCCTGCCCTTTTCCCTCTCCTCCATCTCCTCTCCTCATCCCACTGCCCCCTTCCCTCTTCACCTTACGTCTCCTCCATCCTTCTCCAAGTTCACCATTTCTCCCTCCACTCCTCCGTCAAGTGTCATCACTCTTGGACGGCTCCCATTCAGACTATCGTTGGATTTTTACCGACTGTGCCACCCCACTTGGACGTTTCTTAGTGTAGAAAATATGAAGATGTAGATATTTCAGAACTGAAGAATTGTGTAGTCTCTTTACCTTCAGAGTGAGAAGTATTTCCTAAGGTTAAGAAAAATCGCTGGTAGGTCACACGAATAATGTAAAGTCAAAATAATATAAAGTCAGAAATAGCGCTCACAGTGCAATACCAGCTTCTAACATGTTTGAACTTAACTTGATACCTTAACTTTTGGCAGATGGTTTCCAAAATCCAAGGGCTTCATCCCTTCAGACTCAAGACTCCTCCACCAAGATTGGTCCAAATCGTCAAAACAGAGTTATACTGTCTCTCTCTCTCTCTCTCACACACACACACACACACACACACACACACACACACACACACACACACACACACACACACACACACACACACACACACACACACACACACACACACACACACACACACACACACACACACACACACACACACACACACACACACACACACACACACACACACACACACACACACACACACACACACACACACACACACACACACACACACACACACACACACACACACACACACACACACACACACACACACACACACACACACACACACACACACACACACACACACACACACACACACACACACACACACACACACACACACACACACACACACACACACACACACACACACACACACACACACACACACACACACACACACACACACACACACACACACACACACACACACACACACACACACACACACACACACACACACACACACACACACACACACACACACACACACACACACACACACACACACACACACACACACACACACACACACACACACACACACACACACACACACACACACACACACACACACACACACACACACACACACACACACACACACACACACACACACACACACACACACACACACACACACACACACACACACACACACACACACACACACACACACACGTGTCCCTAAGCAGTACACCCCCTCGATACAGAGCGCAGGTGTAATAGAACCACAGTCGTGAAGGGGTTAAAAGTATAAAGAATCGGATGTCTGGGAGGAAAAGGAGACAACGACCAAGAACAAGGTGAAGAGTGAAGGAAGATAGGTATAAGAAGGAGGGTAGTGTGTTGTGAGGAGTCCTTCTTGAGTAGGGACATGTATATGTTAAAAGATTCCTCTTTTTAAGATCATCCATCAGAGAATGCAGCATCAAACAACAGGAAAATATCGCCTTGTCCATTCATTCACTCGACCTTTAATTTTAGGCACAACAATGGTTCTCCTCTCGCTCATGTGGCATTTAATTTTACGCACATCGACCATTCCCTTTAACTTCATTCATTTGCCCTTTAATTTTACGCACTACGATCAGTCCCTTTAACTTCATTCGGTGGACATTTAATTTTGCGCACCACGAGTGTTCTTTTTAACTTCATTCATCTATTTTCTCGTTCATAGTTCTTGTCCTTGTATTTGAGAGTACTGTCCTTTTACATTTATATGTAAGCTTAATAACTGCATTCTCCTTAAAAGTGATGACTCAGATGAAAATTATTGGAAACTAACTGTAGGTGCGGGTGGTGTGAGTGCGTGTGGATGGCGTGAGTGCGTGTGGTGTGAGTGCGAGTAATGTGGGTGCGAATAGGCGTGTGGATGATGACGTGAATTCTATTCCTTGCTGGAGGAGGAGGAAACAATGTAAGAATATAAAAATATATATATACTAAAAAATTAAAAGTAGATTATAGACAGACAGTCGGTATAGAGGTGGCTTGCAGTCCTAATGAGCCCCAGTTCAAATTCCGGCTGGGGCAAAAAGCACTTTAAGTACTTGAATTTTATTAATAATCAGGCTTTACTAACCTACCAGAAGACCGGCCGACATGCCATGAAATACCCCTGCGACTACCAATACACCAGTCATATATGAGACAACCCTAGCATGTATTTAATATGGACGGTGGGTGTGAATATGGGTATAGGTGACGTGGGTGTGGGTGTAAGGTATGTCGGCATGGGTGATTGTGGACGGTGTGGGTGTGGGTGTGGATGGTGTGAGTTTGGATGTAAGGTACGAGTACTGTATGTCGGTGTGGGTGAATGTAGGTGGTGTAGGTGTAGGTGATGTGAGTGTAGGTGTGGGTGTAAGTTGTGTCGATGTGGGTGATTGTGGGTAGTGTGGGTGAAGGTGGTGTGGGTGTATGTGTGGGCATAGGTTATGTAGATGGTATGGGTGGTGTTGATGTTATGAACTACGGCCTCCCTTGAACTATGTAAGACCATCTGGCGGTAATCAAGTATGTTTGTGGCAGGATTCGTGCTAAATCTGTTGTTTGTCATGTAAGAAAATAATAAAAAGAATCGGTGCCAAGGCACAGCAAACCCGTCCTCGGCAGTCATTTTAGTGCTGACGTATAAACACAACGGGATATCTAGTCAAAGATGTAACATATCAAATTTGGAGTAAATCGGGTGAAAATTGACTCCTTTAAGCCCATTTGAAATTTTTAGGCCCGACCCACCTGACACTGACCCCTTTACGGCTAACTGGGGGGTGACCCCCCTGATGTAATGAGGCATGTTATAGGATGCAGATTTGAAAGATGCACCTTTAGGTTTTGGTTTCATGTCGATATGACGAATTTGAAAGGAGTTATGGCGAGAAAAAAAAAAATTTCTATCTGTCCCATTTCTTTTTTTTTTTTTTTTTGTTCCTACAGCCTGGGCCTTGGGCCAATTTGGCCCAAAGTTTAATCAGATGATCAGAAAGTCATAGTCCATCATGCCTGTAATTTTAGTCAAAATCGCACCAGTAGTTTTCGCGTAAACTTGTTAACAGACAGACAGATAGACAAGAAAAACAAACAAGTGAAAACAGTACCCATAATGATAATAATAATAATTATTATTATCATTATTATTATTATTATCATTATTATTATTACGAACTCCACATTCTGTGGAGTTCTTGTTGATATTGTACATATATATATATATATTATATATATATATATATATATATATATATATATATATATATATATATATATATATATATATATATATATATATATATATATATATATATATATATATATATATATCTCGGAGAGGGGGGGTTGGAAGATCCAGGAAGCTGGCATTCCAAGACCATTCAAGACAGACACTTGAAATTTTCAGGAGGGATATATCTTGGTTTCACGCTTCTTTTGGCATAAAAAAGAAAAAAATCCTAGCACTAGCACCGCACTCGCGCCCCATATGTTTGTTTTTTGTTTTTTTCAGTATTTGCTCTCCTGCAAAGCAAAACCTACTGAATGGACTGAATTGCAAATGTTCCAATATGTAGTCGTCACCTTATACTGGAGCACTGTATTGATACTGGGATCTAACAAATATTTTTTGAGATACTGAGGAAAATCAAAATGCCGCCCCATGCCTGAAAGTGCTAAATCGGAACTCTTTGGAAATGTAGTAGGTCATGAGTGAACATGATTTGCATTGTATGAATGACCTTGACCTTGATTTCAAGGTTACAGGTCAAAATCTACAAAAAAAAAAAATGAGTCATACCAAAAGTCGCTTAATATTAGGTCCACAATGATAACTAAAGTATTTTCATCTGAAATGTGAATTTCTTTTAATATTGTTTCAGCAGTTTCAGAAGCCTAGTTGTTCTTATTATTATTATTATTATTTTTAGTATCATGTCTATCATTGTTAGTGAATATATAAGTAAATAAATAGATGAAATTTTAAAACTCATCCGTTCTGAGTGCTGTGAGTTTTCCTGCACAAACTGTTCTCACTTCAGTCACTTTTCCTATAAACTCTCCTGTCTTTTTTTTTTTTCTTTAATCCTAGTGTTAGTATCTCTGGTGTCAAACTTTCTCGTGATCTATCCTTGAAACAGCATCTTAATTCTACTGGGTGTTTTGAACTGCGCTCTGCCTTCTTTATCTCCATTCCGTTGCTGACTTTGTACAGGGATTTATTTGTCCTTGTGTGGAGTACAGCTCTCTTGTGTGTGTGTGTGGGGGGGGGGGGAATGTGTGTGAGTGAATGTGTGTAGGGGGGGAGGTGGATGGGTGGGGGGAGGGTGTGGGCTAGTGGGGGGGTTTGGGGGGGTTAGGGTGGGTGCATGTTGGTGTGGCAGGGGAGGATGTCACCATACGCAACACGTTTTAACTAAGTGGCGACAAAGGCTTTTCGTTTCAGCTCTCCTTCCCTCACCTTTTTAACCCTCCTTTCTTCCCCGCAGCGTTGTTACAACTCTGGTAAGTGCCAATCTGCAATATTTTCTTGCATCTCTGTCTCGTTAGGGAAGACACACAGCACCCGTCCATCTACACATTACGTGTTTTCTGTCTCTCTATTGCTAGAAATGACCGGTACTCTCAGTCTTTAGCCCTTGCAACAAATCATCCCTGTCTTCCTGTATCTGTTTTTCCCACTGCCTATGATCTCCTGTCTTCTTTATGGCATGTGACCAGACATTTAGAAAAGAATGCTCTAAATTTTGATTCCCAAGTTGGTCAGTTTTCTTAGGAAAGAAAAATTTTGACAAACTTTCATCATTTGAGTTCCTTCACTTTTTAGATAAGAAAAAAAAAAATAGAGGAACATCACTGTGAAGGGAGATGTTAAGTTCCATGGGGTTAGACGTGAGGGGAGAAAGTTATGTCGAGGCGAATAACTTCTGAGAAATTAAGATGAAGTGAGACTCTGTGGGGTGTTTGTGAGAATGGGGAGGAGGGATTCATTATGAGTTAGGGCGTGTGCTTATGTTATGGAGTATAAGAGCTACAGTGAGATGACGTTGTCGGTATCTTTTTCTTAGTACTTTTCATCATCATCATCATCATCATCATCATCATCATCATCCCTAACCTAATGAAACCTAACCTAGCCTTAACACCCTGGCCTGACCTGAGCTAACCTAATCTAACAACAACTAAGCCTTACTTTGTCTAACCCACCATTAACAGCCTACAGTAACCAACACTAAGCTGAAAGAGGCCTAACCTAACCTAACGCAACTTTGAAGCAAACCTAACTTCACCCTACAGTCCCCTCTAGGCTATCCTACCCAAACATCCAATAACGAGGTGATGTGAAGCCTACACGTTGGTGCCGCTGTTAACTGGGTGGAGTGACGCAAAAATGACATCCATCCAGGAGCCAAACTCACACTCTTCCCCACGCCTTGCTATGGCCAGGCGTTGTCTGTAGTGAGGGAAAGTTCGCGGCGCGGGACGGCCCTGGGAAGGTGATTACTTACCTGCAGTTGATGGGTCTACTATCAACAACAACATACCAAGCAGCAAAACTTAACGCAACAAACTTAACCTGAAACAAACCTAACCCAACCTTACCTACATCCTGGTGTGTAAAAAAAAAAAAAAAATGCCCAGCTAAATTGCAGTTCGGATATTCGGGCTGTGTGTGTGAGAGAGAGAGAGAGAGAGAGATACTACAATAATAATCCTTAATATATGATCCAGCCTTGCTATTAATTGCTATCAAGTTACATGACCCTGAGAACAGAATAGCAAAGCGCGCACACACACACACACACACACACACACACACACACACACACACACACACAGGGGTGGGGGGGGGATGTGCTGATGGTGTCGGTTCAAAGGTAGAATATTATACGACTGAGCCTTGTTCCTG
>NC_137065.1:4567362-4597362 GCF_032717465.1 Coenobita brevimanus | reverse complement strand
AAGGTAAGGTCTGGTGAGGTGAAGCTGGGATAGAATCAGGTGAAGTGGTGTGAGGCAGAATGAAATTAAAACCAGTTAGAATGAAGTGAGGTTAGGCTAGATGAGGTGAGGTATAAAGAAATGAAACTGAGGTGAGGTGAGGGGAGATGAGGTGAGATGTAATTCTTATTTTTAGCCAAGTGTTTTGTAATGTTTATGGGATATTAACTATGTGGTTGTGACACCCAATTTTCTAGTCAGTAAAATATTTATCTTTCTACCTGTCTATCTGTCTATCTATATGTTTGTATGTCTGTCTGTCTATGGCAAAATGACGTGAAGCCAACTGAGTGAGGGAAGGTGAGGAGGGAACAGGCGAGGTAAAATAATGTGAAGCCAAGTAAGGAGTGACAGGAAGAAGTGAAAGTGGGTGATGAGATGAAACCTGGGATGAGGTAAGGTGAGGTGAGATGGTGTGAGGTGAGGTAAAATGTCATGAAGCAACGTGAGATGAGATGAAGAGGCAGAAGATGAAGCCTGTTCGGGTGACGTGATGTGTCATGACATAAACTAAGGTGGAGTGACATGAGTTTAGTAGTAGGTGATGTTGAGAGAGACCGAATGACGTGAACTTAGATGAAATGAAGTGAGGTAAGGTCAACAGGTAGAGCGAAATTAAACCAGCTGGGATTAGGTGAGATGATGTACAGTGAGGTGAGGCGCGAGGAGACGAACTGAGATTACGTTAGGCAAGAAGAAATGAAATGAGGCTGGATAATTTTTTTGGTCTATAAGTTTTTTGTGTTATTTCAAACCATACAACTTAGCGAAAATGAGGATCTTTAAGTTTTTGTCACAGTTATTACTATTATCATCACCACCGCCGTTATTATTATCATTATTATCTATCTTATAAACAACATCACTATCAATACTGCTATCATCATCACTGTCACCACCACTACCATCATCGAAACCATAATGCTGCCTCCTACTAGACCTCTTATAAACTAGGAAATATCATAAAATAGGAAAGAACATGTAAATTTAGAGAACTATCAAAGAGTCTGGAGTTACACTAAAATTCTCTCATCATTCTGTCAATTCAAATCTTTCTATACTATGTCCTCCGTGTACCGGCAGGGAAGACTGATTAGACGGCCGACTCGACTCCAAAATTTTTAAAATTGTGAGTGGTGGTATATTATGTGCATCGTAGTGAAGTAGGAAAAAGACGGCAGCACAGCACGTGGAATGTCACTGTAATAGGACCTGGCCACTCACTGACAACCGGAATTACCAATACTTTCGGAATAACCAAACTCAGCTTTTAGGTAAACGTCAATAAAACCTGGAAATCACACCGCCCCAGCCCCCTGTAAGACTGGCAAGGGTCAAGGAAAGGAGAATTCGTCAGATCTCTTGCCCTAGGCAAACTTGCGCTTGCTCGTAAAGTTTCCTGACTCATCCCCTTCATACAAAAAATAAAAATAAAAACAGCAATTCCACCCACTGACTCCAGCTTTCCTGTCCGATTTGTGAGAGAAATCCTTGCGGTTCCCTGCTGAGCAATCCTATTTTGCTGAAGAAAGGCAAGAACAGAGGCTAGCATTCATTCATCCGGCAAATACCTGGTCGTCATCCAACAGCATCCCAGAATAGAAATCCCATCTCAAAGGTGCTGAGCTCTCAAGTGGCATTCCTGATGATGGTGCAGCACCTTTAGAAAGAGGCCATTAAGATTACTGAACAGGTTATTACTTGCCGCTCAAGGTAGCAGTACCCCTCAGGAGGTCCTCGCCAAACTAGCCAAAATCCTCCTAAGCCACCACTTGAGCTCCACCAAGCCCTCCAGTGCATTTACATCACCATGCTGCCGGTCTGTTGTTATACTGGAACAATGGGCCAGCTACCCAGGCCATTGATATCGAATTCGTGTTGGTATACGGCCACATCAGTACTGAACTTATACAACATTAGAAATTTACACACAGCTCCTGTAATGACATCAATCCGTGCCAGGAGATGAAGGACACCAGTAATTACCACCTGCATCTGAGCTCGACCTGAGAGTTTCTGCGCCCGCCCTGATTTGCCCAGGTAATTGCGCCTCACTCGTAATTGTAGAGCTAATTACAGAGCACAGAGTAAGGAGTACGTCACAGTCACACTCCTACGCCAGGTGCCAAGGAGTGAATCATAACCTCATCCCTTGAAATGCGTCCTCTTGGTGCAGTGTGTGTAGTAGCCTCTCAAGGTGATACAACTGTTTAGCTATATGGACCAATCTGAGAACTCCCTCAGTGGAGATTCCTCACTACACCGTATGTTGTCTTCATTTCCACCGAACCCCTCCAGTGAGTCTGCATCCATGAAATTTCCTCGATAAAGTTCAGGAAGCGTTACTGGTGTGTGAATAACTTGATATTTTGCTGAACAGTAGTGCATGTACTGTATAATTTTTGATTCTAAAGCATATGGCGTGATAATAAGTAATTTTAAAATCAGAGTTACGTAATACTAGAGAATCAACATGAGAGCAGAATCAAAATAATGTATGAATCAGAGTAAGGTAAGAATCAGAGGGAGGTTAGAATCTGAGAGAGAACTGAAGTAACACATGAATTTATTTATGACAAACTGATACGAGATGCAAACGAACATAAGACTCAAGATGACGTGAATACCAGAGTGCCGTGAATACAGAAAGTAATGTGGAAACCAGAATAACCAGAGAATCAGAGTAACGTGAGAAAGAACTGACTCGATAAAGAACAATGATAATTACACCACAAGAGAATCAGAGTGACATGAATAGCAAAGTATCTTGCTCCCTTGCTCTCGTAAAGAACTTCACTAAATATACCTGACTCCAGTTTCCCTTTCTTTCTCAGTTCTTGTCGTTTTCTTAACATCTCGACCCCCAGATCGAAGCACGTAATTCGTATGCATTTATGGGTCATTCACCTTTTACACCTCAGTCAACTTTTTACCTTTCTTTTTATCTCTCTCTTTTCAGGTACGCTGTTTGCATGCATTTAGGGTCACGCACTTTTCATACCTTTTTTCACCTTCTCTTTTCCCAGCTATTTCCAATTTATTTTGCTTTTTATCACGATATTTCTAGATCGCATGCATACGTGATCACTGATTTCATAACTAATTTTTTTGCCCCCTTTTTCTTTCCATTCTCACAGCTGTTTCTTATCACGGCTTCTAAATAAATAAAAAAAATCTAGTTCTATTTCTCCCAGTTTCCTTCTTTTATCTTCCATTTCCATGGTTCTTGCTATACTCATGTCATAACTTTCAAGTCAAAGTACCTAGTTCCGTGTTATCATCATTATCATTGTTATTATTATTATTATTATTATTATTATTACCTACTTCAGATTCCCTCATAATTTTTTCGTCTTTCAGTTCTGATCAAGGCATTACAATGAGAATACCTCGCACAAGTTTCTTCTATAATTATCTTCCCCTCTTTTCTGTCCTATATTGTTTTTACTTTTCCATGAGAACATTTTTCCCCTCATTTTCTTTCCATTTTCTTATTTCTATATAGGACGTTCTTTTCCCAGTCTTTCTTTCCTTCGTCGTCGTTTATACTTTTCCATCAGAAGGTTTTGTTTTTAATGTTTTTTTTTCCAGCTTCATCTTTATGTTGTCCCATCACGACGTAATTGTTTTCCCTTTTCTTTCCCATTTTTCTCGTTTATAGTCTTGTCAATAAAAAAAAAAAAAAAAAATCACTCTTCCATTTTTATTGTACTCTTCAGTCAGGACATTGGTTTTTTCCTGTTCTTTCCCATTATTACGATTTATGCTTTTTCCATAATGACGTCTTCTTCCACACTTTGTCTCCGTTTTTATATTACATTGGCAACAGGACCCTATCTTTTCCACTCTTTTCTTTTCAATTTTCACCACTTGTATTTACCCATCATGTCTATTTTTTACATCTCCTCTTTCCCATTTTCACTAGCGATATTTTCTCCATCAGGATGCTATTTTTTACACTCATTCTTTTTTCCAGTTTCATTGCACTCTTCCACCAGGTTCTTATTTTCGACACTTTATCATTTCCAGTTTCACTCTTTATACTTAATCCATTAGAACTTTTTTAAATCCAGTTTTTCATATCCATTTCCATCATTTACACGTTTCAGTCAGGACATTACTTTTTTCTGTCCACTGTTTTCACAATTTCTGCTTCCCAATCATGACTTTTTTTGTTTTTTACACTTTTCCCCATTTACACCATTTACACTAACTTGACCAGAGTGTTATTTTTTTTTTACATTGTTTTTCTTTCCCATATTCACCGTTTTTAATATTCTTAATCAAGATATTATTTTATTTCTTTCCATTCTCACTATTAACACTTTCCCATCATGACACTATTTTTTTCATTTTTTCCCTCCATTTTCACCAATCAAGCTTTCACCACCATGGTGTTAATTTTTACACCTTTTCCACTTCCATCATTGATAAGTTCCCCACAAGAACCTTTTTTGTTTTTTCACGTTTTCTTTCCCATTTTCACCATTTATACTTACTCCATCATGCCTTTTTTTACAACTTTCTTTCTTTTCACCACTTACACTTTCACCACAAGGAAGTTATGTTCACCGTAAAAGTCCTCGCTTCACCGTGCCACTCAGAATTACGGTCCTTCCCTCCCTCCCAACACTGATGGCTGTGGCGGTCCTGCATAAATGAGAGGCGGCCGGAAATAGGGGTGCACTTCCTCGTGTTTATGAACCTGTGTGTGTGTGTGTGTGTGTGTGTGTGTGTGTGTGTGTGTGTGTGCATACCTTCAAGGACAGCGTGAATTTAAGATGCTGTTGAAAAGGATCGATTTTACGCAAAGTTTGTTTTGGGGTGCATAAAAATATCCGTACAGGTAATGACGGCTCTTGGGGATTCAAAACGATGAACCCAAGGCACATGATCAGGGCACAAGGAGGCTTCGTAGCTCCTTTCTCTGTGCGATTTATTATACGTATTAGACCCTTTTATTACCTTATACGTTTCGGTTATTATATTGTTCTGACTTGTGTTTCTGTTATCGACAAGGTTTACCTGAACAACGTACCGCATAAAGAGAGAGAGAGAGAGAGAGAGATGAATAAGTCGCTAAGAAAGAAGTGTTACACAATCTGCATAGGCACTTATGATATAGCGCCGACTCTGATTGGTGCTCAAGATAAGTAACTGTTTGCCACGGTGCTCAGTTAGGTGTTCCTGGGAGCAAGAAAACGTATTATTAATGTACATTCGGCATCAATAACTCTGTCGCCTCTCCTACCATTCCCTCCACGGACTCTGAAGATCACCGTACTGGACCTGCAGCAATGGACGCCGTGTGGGTTGCATGGACAGAATTAGAGGAGAAGTGGCATGATTTTTATATTCTGCCTGTAGGTGTGGCGAAAACCTGAAGAAATGTATATACCAGAACGTAATAATGGCAATATCTTTTCTGTCGTTAAATATACATGATTTGTACAGAAAAAAATGGCAGAAATTGGAGATATTCATTATTCAAACTGCAATACGAGCAGATAAATGTGTTACTAAATTGGATTATAATCATTATCATACATGGAATAGTTAAGACGTTTTCAAGTTATAAAGAATGAAAGCTAAATTTAAGAAGCTGAAAAGAGGATGCATTTGTGTCTGTCATTATATGTTTCACTTGACATGTGTACTGATGCTAATGGTTACTGAAGAGATCCTTTTCCTAATACAATAGATAATACCAAAATTTAAGTAGTGTAGTTTATTGTGTGTGTGTGTGTGTGTGTGTGTGTGTGTGTGTGTGTGTGTGAGCTTACTGTTTGTAACTGTATTTATATTGTGACTACTTATGCGTCGTGCACAAATGTTCATGCAGGTTAATATATGCACAAATGTGAATGATTATAAAACAAGGAAAAATTGTCCGTTTGCGTGGTTGTTTATCATACATACATACATACATACTGACAATGGAACAAGCATACAGACACATACATATGCACATATAGACAGAGGAATATAAGTACACATAAGCCTATATATATCTCTTTACGCACATACACAAAGACGAATGCATACCAGTCAACACAAGCACACCTACACACCGTAATGAAGAAAGTATACACCCGAAGGCATTACTTTTGGAGGAGGCGTGGCTCAATCGGTAGAGAGGTGGCCTGCAGTCCTAACGGACCCAGGTTCAAATCCCGGCTGGGGCAGGGAACAGTTTAAAGATTTGAATTCCATTAAATCAGGCTTTACTGATCTACCAGAAGACCCGCCGACATGTCGTAAAAATACCCCCGCTAATACCAATACACCAGTCCTGTATGAGACAGCCCTAGCATGTATTCAATATGGACGGTAGGTGTTAGCGCCGAAGTGGTGACATGTAGAGGTGTATGGTATGTAGAAGGACTACTGGGCCTTGGGAGCAGGCTATGAAGCCTATGCCCAGAGTCGAACACATACAAAACAAATACACATGCACAGAAGGAACACACAGAGACTGTACACACAAGAATCTATCTATCATCCATCATCTAATCCTACATTGCCCCGTGAGGAGCGTAGGAGCCCGGGGCTAGGAAAGTTGGTCCTGACATTTAAGATGAGGGTGACCAGCCTCACTCATCCCTGAGTGGCATTACGTGAGCAATAAACCCCAACCATCCCTTGGATATAAACCTTCACGGGCTCAAGCCGATTGGAGCACCTTTATTACCCACTAAACCACCAGAAGCCAAAATTTGGTCATATGGTTACCACCCAGCGTGGTAAATGGTTTCCTGGTGTACAGGAAATCAATACGCACAAAAATCGAAACACACAGAAATGCACATGCAAATGATCACATCAGTACAGACACAACACAGAAGTACACAAGCACATATATACAAAAGAGCAAATACACACAACACATAATATTACATGAATACACTTAAATTACACAAACACAGACCACAATAATAGCACAAGCACACATAAACATAAGATTACACAAAGAAACACACAAATGCACACACACAGAGAATAACAGAATTAAAACACATACACAGACACGTAAGATATATGAATAAACACACAAACACAAACACAGAAAAATCACAAAATTAAAACACAAGCACACAAACAAACACAAAGTTAAGTGCAAAAGCCATTCCCATTTCAGTCCAAGAATAATGGCACTTTCCTTTTCTTCTTTTATGGTGTGTGTGTGTGTGTGTGTGTGTGTGTGTGTGTGTGTGTGTGTGTGAGAGAGAGAGAGAGAGAGAGAGAGAGAGAGAGAGAGAGAGAGAGAATTATTGTTTACATGAAGGCCTACCGGCACCAGTGTTAATGTATGCTCAAGTGCAAGTGTGTATGATTTACTTAGATAAAGATATAGTGCATATTTGTGTGTGTGTGTGTGTGTGTGTGTGTGTGTGTGTGTGTGTGTGTGTGTGTTGTACAAGAGTACTGGTATTTGTATGTGCACGTAAATGTTTGTAGCAAATCAATCTACATGAAAGTGTGCGTCAGTGCACTTGCTTGTGTGTGTGTGTGTGTGTGTGTCAGATGAGGTTTATTACAGTTGTTCTATTACTTTAAGTTACTATTACTTAAGAGCCCAGCTATTACCAAGAATTTAAGTATCTTTTACTCTTACTAATACTCGGGTATCTATTACTATTACAAGTACTGATACAATCATCAGGTTGGAAGAAGCCTTGGCAGAACTGGAAATTTCAAATGAACAGTGCCTGGAATCTGCTTTCTTGAAGCCTCTCATCACTATGCAGAGATGTGAAATGCTTCCAAACACTCGACATGTCAATTGCGTAAACTAGAAAATAGCATGAAATGTACACGATCACTTAAAAAAATAAGTATCTGTAATCACATCGAATAAATCTCAATTACAGGGTGAAAGTGAGCAATAAACTCAAACTAATAAGGCTTAATTTCCACCGTAATAGACATAACACCTACCGACTCGCACGACCACGCTCCACCGTCAACACTCAATGAAATCTGAAGTGGCTCACCGTCGTCTTGAATGTTGATCGTTGTCTGAGCAGACTGTTTGACGTTCATCGCAACACTACCTAAATTTACGCCCCTAATTCTCTGCTCGTGGTGTCTGTTGCAAAAGAGATCGCAGCGACGAGATTTAATAGAAGGTTATAGACTCTAGTGCTTTACTCTCTATTCCTATTACTATTACAAGCAAACAAATTTCAGTCTACTACATTTACTATTATTTGGGAATGCTGTAATTTTCTTTTAGCCTACTATTTTTCTTACATGTTACTATTTCCCCATGCCTGGTGTGTGTGTGTGTGTGTGTGTGTGTGTGTGTGTGTGTGTGTGTGTGTGTGTGTGTGTGTGTGTGTGTCCCTAAGGTTAATCAAGTCTTGAATTTATTTGTGAGGCACCATTAATTAACTGAAGTAACCCCTGCGTTACAAATTATAATGCAAGAGAAAACGTACTCCTCGCCTCACCTCACCTCACCTCAAATCACCTCACCATATCTTATCTCACCTTATCTCATTTCACCTCACTTTCATTCAACTCACTTCTATCCAACTCATTTCCACTCAACTCACTTCCAATCAACTCACTTTCAATCAGCTCACTTCCACTCAGCTCACTTTCACTCAGCTTGCTTCCATTCAACTTACTTCCACTCAGCTTGCATCCATTCAGCTCACTTCCACTCATCTCACTTCCAATTAACTCATTTTCACTCAACACACTTCCACTTAGCTAGCTTCCATTCAACTCACTTCCACTCAACTCACTTCCAATTAACTCACTTCCATTCAACTCAATTCACCTCACCTCACCTCTTTTCACTTCACCTCACCTAACTTTATCTCACTTCACCTTACTTAACATCACGTCACCTCATCTCACATCGTCACCTCATCTCACCTCATTTCACTTTACCTCACTTCACTCCATTTTGTTTCATTTCATTTCACATCATTTCACCTCACCCCTTTCTATCATACCCCATCTTACCGTATCCATGTTCGGGTCATTTCATCTCACTTCATTTGCATCATTTCACCTCACTTCCGGTGGCTCAATCGGTAGAGAGTTGGCCTGCAGTCCTGACGGACCCGAGTTCAAATCCCGCTGAGGCAGGGAACAGTTTAAGGATTTGAATGTCTTAAAATCAGACTTTACTGATCTACCAGAAGACCCGCCGACATGTCGTAAAAATACCCCCGCTAATACCAATACATCAGTCCTATATGAGACAGCCCTAGCATGTATTCAGTATGGACGATGGGTGTTAGCGCCGAAGTGGTGACATGTAGAAGTGTGCGGTACGTAGGAGGACTACTGGGCCTTGAAATCAGGCTGTGAAGCCTATGCCCAGAGTCGGTCACATAAAAAAAAAAAAAAAATCGTATTTCATTTCATCTTATTCCCAGTTCACCCGCGTCTCAGCTCATCTCCCCTCACTGCACCTCACCTCACTTCACCTAACCTCACTTCACCTCACCTCCTTACATCACCTAACCTGACCTCTCCTTCGTACATCTCACCTCACTCACCTCACTCACCTCATCTCATCTCACCTCAGATTATACCTTAACATGATTATTCAAGTCACACAGTTCTACACCCCAAAATATCAATCTCTGTGTGTGTGTGTGTGTGTGTGTGTGTGTGTGTGTGTGTGTGTGTGTGTGTGTGCGTCTCTTCCAATGAGTTTCTCAATCTGTCTATATCGCTTTCGCCTATTGTGAATCTGTGTTCAGCTTTCTCTGTCTATCCATCCATCCATCCATCCATCAGTGCATCTATCCATCTATCTGTCTATCTATCCATCCATCCACCTATCAATGCATCTATCCATCTGTCTGTCTATCCATCCATCCATCCACCCATCAATGCATCTATCCATCTATCTGTCTATCCATCCATTCATCAGTGCATCTATCAACCCATTGGCCTACGTGTCTACCTATCGCATCATCTATCTATTCATCCAGGTGTCTATCCATCCATCCATCAGTACAAATATCCAAGCATCTGTCTATATCTTTAACTGTCACTCCATCCATCCATCCATCCATCCTTCCACCTATCCGTCCACCTTGCTGTCTCCCCATTCACATCCTCTCACAACCTCACACTATCATATTAGATTCGGTAAAAATGTGAAAGGCAAGAAGTAGGAACAAGGCTCACTCATACAATATTCTACCTTTGAACCATCTACTCATCACTCCTCCTCCCCCTTCCCCCGTGTGTGTGTGTGTGTGTGTGTGTGTGTGTGTGTGTGTGTGTGTGTGCGTGCGTGCGTGCGCGCGCGTGCGCGTGCGCGTGCGCGTGCGTGTGCGTGTGCGTGTGCGTGTGCGTGTGTGTGTGTGTGTGTGTGTGTGCGTGTGTGTGTGTGTGTGTGTGTGCGTGCGTGCGTTTGTGTGTGTGTGCGTGTGTGTGTGTGTGTGTGTGTGTGTGTGTGTGTGTGTGTGTGTGTGTGCGCGTGCGTGCGTGCGTGCGTGCGTGCGTGCGTGCGTGCGTGCGCGCGCGCGCTTTGCTATTCTGTTCTCAGTCATGTAACTTGATTGTAATTAACATCAAGGCTGAATCATATATTAAAAATTATTATTGTAGTCTCTCTCTCTCTCTCTCTCTCTCTCTCTCTCTCTCTCTCTCTCTCTCTCTCTCTCTCTCTCTCTCATAGCCTGAATATCCGAACTGCAGTTTAGCTGGGCTTTTTATTTTTATTTTTTTACACACCAGGATGTAGGTAACGTTAGGTTAGGTTTGCTTCAGGTTTGTTGGGTTAAGTTTCGCTGCTTGGTATGTTGTTGTTGACGAGCAGACCGGTGAACCGTATGTAAGCAATCGTCCCTCCAAGGTCGTCCCATTCAGTGAACCGACATTCCCTTGTGGCAGACAACACCTCGCCACAGCAAGGCGTGGGGAAGAGTGTGAGTTTGGCTCCTGGATGGATGTCATATTTGCGTCTCTCCATCCAGTTAACAGGGGCACCAATGTAGGCTTCACATCATCTCGTTACTGGATGTCTGGGTAAGGGTAGGCTAGACTGGGTTGTAGGGTGAAGTTAGATTTGCTTCTAGTCAGGTTTAGTTAGGTTAGGTTAGGTCTGTTTCAGCTTAGTGTAGTTTACTGGAAGCTGTTAATGGTAAGTTGGGCAACGGAAGACTTGGTTGATATTAGATAATGTTAGCTCAGGTTAGGCTAGGGTGTTAAGACTAAGTTAGGTTAGGTTTCATTAGGTTAGGGATGATGATGATGATGATGATGATGATGATGATGATGATGAAAGCTACTAAGAAAAAGATACCGACAACGTCATCTTATTGTAGCTCATATACTCCATAACATAAGCACACGCCCTAACTCATAATGAACCCCTCCTCCCCATTCTCACAAACACCCCACACAGACTCACTTCATCTTAATTCATCAAAAGTTATTCGCCTCGACATAACTTTCTTCCCTCGCGTCTAACCCCATGGAACTTAACATCTCCCTTCACAGTGATGTTCCTTTAGGCGATTTTTTTTTTTCTTATGTAAAAAGTGAAAGAACCCAAAGATGAAAGCTTGCCAAACTCTTTATTTCCTAAGAAAACTGAAGAGAATGGGAGTCAAAATCTAGAGTGTTCTTTTTTAAATGTCTGGTCACATGGCATATAGAAGACAGATCATAGGCAGTTGGAAAGACAGGTATAGGAAGACAGAGATGATCTGTTACAAGAATTAAAGATTGGGAATACCCGTCAGTTCAAGCAACAAACAGCTGAAAAGAAAACGGGTATGGGTGTACAGATGGATGGGTGCTGAGTGCCCGCCGTCATATGGCAGGGATGCAAGCAAAGTTTTCAGAATAGCACACTCCCAAGTAGTCACAACGCAGCGGCGAAGAAAGGTAGGTTAAAAAAAAAAAAAATAGACGAGAACTAAAACGAAAAGCCTCTGACACCTGCTTGTTAAACCGTGTCGTATATTATGACATTCCCCGCCCACCAATCCATCCTACCTCCCCCCCCCCTCCACAACCCCACAAACAAAATATTCAGCACAATCTTGCACAATAACACAAAAAGCTGGCTGGTAAACTATACAGCAGGCAGATGTGCACATGTAACATTTGCCAGTCTGTCATCGAACATCAGAAACTTCGCAAACGGCGTCCCTCAAGGATTTGTTTTGTCCCCTTCAATCTTTAACCTATACATACACAATACACCCACACCCCATACACCACAGATACACATAGCTTCCTATGCAAACGATATAACACTTACATGTACGCACCAAAACGCAAACACAGCCGCACACATCCTTCAACCTTACCTCAACACACTACATGAATGGTTCACCACAAACAGACTCACAATAGCCCCAGCCAAATCTGCAGTTACCCTTCCCACAAACTGGACAGCAGAACATAGTCACATTCCAACACCCCCCCTCCCCAAACACACACACAACCAAAACCCTTGGCGTAACATACAATACATCGGTGTCACTAAAACAACACATCACAAACATTAAAAATAAATTAAAGCCAAGACTCAACGCCCTAAGCTCACTTGCCCATACAACATTCAGACACAACAAAGAAACCATCATCACAGTATACAGACAAAATATACGTTCAGTGATATGAAAGCCCTGCTTGGGCTGCTAACCTCACTAAATCACACTACAACACCCTACAGACCATACAGAACAAGGCCCTAAAAATTATCACAGGCTGCACAGTCACTACACCTACAGACCACCAACACCATGAAACCAAATTCCTCAAAGTCAAAGATCATAAAGGCATGAGGGTCACACAAATTCTTGCCGCAGCCTCTACAAACCCACACCATCCACTACACTACATGGCAGCACATCCACACACGCCAAGGAACACCAAAACAACACCCAGCACACTATATCATACACAAATACTGTCATCTCTCCCCCCTCGCCCACCTCAAACCAGATTCCAGAAGCATATCCATGCTCAAATCACTTGCAGCGCCATTCAGTCACTCAGAGACAACGCACAGCTGCATGCACGGCCTCCTGATATCCACTCTTCTGAATCCTACCTCTCTCGTGAGGACAGGGTCCACCTGGCCAGGCTGAGATGTAGGCATCATCCAGCCCTCTTGAGTTATCAGAAGAGGCTGGATGACTCCGTCGCTGATGCCTGTCCAGTATGCAATACAGCACCCCATACCATTAAGTATATTATGGAAGACTGCATTGCACACAGTCACCTGCGCCAACAACATAATATACACTCCTTGAGAGTTCTGTGGGAAAGCCCAATCCCTGCCCTGGCCTTCCTTAGGGGCTCGGGGTTGTTCGGCCAGACTGCCTAGAGGACTACGGCTACTACTACCCCCCCCCCCACACACACACACAAACACACTAATATCCCCCTCCGCCCACACGAGAGCTGTACTCCACGCAAGGACAAACAAAACCCTGTACACAAAGTCAGCAACGGAATGGAGTTACGGAACGCAGAGGCGGTTCAAAACACCTAAGAAAAGTAAGGTGATGTTTCCAGGGAAGATCACGAGAAGCCTAGACGCTAAAAATGCTAAGACCAGAATGAAAAGTAAAACAAGGGAAATATTACGGGAGAGATTTTAGACAAGGTGGCTGAAATGCGAACAGTTTGTACCAGGAAAATTCATATGACTCGGAACGAATGATATTTAAAAATTCATTTATTTATTTATTCACTTACTTATTCACTATTATTATTATTATTATTACTATTATTATTATTATTATTATTATTGTTATTGTTGTTGTTATTGTTGTTGTTATTATTTTATTATTATTATTATTATTATTATTATTATTATTATTATTTTCTTACAGGACATACAGTAAATTTAGTGCTACTCCTGGCAGAAACATACCTGACCCCTGCTAGATGATTTTACTTAGTTCAAGGCAGGCCCCGATTATGACATCAACACCACCTACATAACCCGCAGACACACACACACTCAGATCACCTACACCCACACCACCTTCATCCACACCACCCACAATCACCCACACCGACACAACTAACACCCACACACACCATCTACACGCACACATACACTCACATTACCTTCACCCACACCGCCCACAATCACCCACACCGATGTACTTTACACCCACACTCTTACCGTCCACATCAACGCTCAAATCACCTACACCCACACCGCCCACAATCACCCACACCGACTTACCTTACACCCACACCCACGTCACCTATACCCCTAGTCACACCCACACCCACATCGCCTACAACCACATCACCTACACTCCTATTTGCACCCACAATACTCGCACTCACACCACCCGCACTCACACCACCCGCATTCTCACCATCTGCACTCACACCCAAAGCCAAATCACCCACACCTGCAGTTAGTTTCCAGCAAATTTCTGTCGCCATCATTTTTAGGGAGAGTACAGTTATTAAGCTTAGACATAAACGTAAAAGAACAACACATTGAAATACAAGGACAAGAATTATGAACGAAAAAGAATGGACGAATGAAGTTAAAAAGAACACTCGTGGTGCGTGATATGAAACGTCCAATGAATGAAATTAAAGGGAAGGATCGTAGTGCGTAAAATTAAAGGGCAAATGAATGAAGTTAAAGGGAATGGTCGATGTGCGTAAAATTAAATGCCACATGAACGAGAGGAGAACCATTGTTGTGCCTAAAATCAAAGGTAGAGTGAATGAATGGACAAGGCGATATTTTCCTGTTGTTTGATGCTGCATTCTCTGATGGATGATCATAAAAAGAGGAATCAATTAATATACTATATACGTGTCCCTACTCAAGAAGGACTCCTCACAACACACTACCCTCTTCTTATATCTATCTTCCTTCACTCTTCACCTTGTTCTTGGTCGTCGTCTCCATTTCCTTCCGGACACACGATTCCTTTATACTTTTAACCCCTTCACGACCGTGGTTCTATTACACCTGCGCGCAGTAGCGAGGGGGTGTACTGCTTAAGGACCTGTATGTGTGTGTGTGTGTGTGTGTGTGTGTGTATGTGTGTGTGTGTGTGTGTGTGTGTGTGTGTGTGTGTTGTTTGTTTGTTTGTTTGTTTGTTTGTTTGTTTGTATGTTTCAGCGGCATATCTCAGGCAACTTTGATCAGGCTTGAGCTAATCTTGTCGGAAAACTAGAAGGTCAGCCTGAAGTTGACCCACTGTTTTTGAGAAGAATGAGTTGAAGGTTAAAATCATATGGTAAGATTAACTTCAAAATTTTAATTCGATTTAGACCAGTTCTTTTAGATAAGTTCAGAGTATAGAAACGATGAAGAAATTCAGTTACGAGAACAATCACAGACCAAGTTCACGGAGAAAGGTCAAACGTCAAATTCACAAGTTTTGGCTCAATTTAGGCCAAACTTGGTGGAAATGTTGAGGGTAAGGCTATGAGGAAGGGGTTCGAATATAAGAACACTCAGTCAAAGCGCAAGGACAAAACTGAACCCGGCTATGTGTTCGTGGGGACAAATTAATTTAAACATTTTCATCTGATTTTGACCAAACATGGTAGAGGAGTGGAGGGTCAGTCATGAGGCTGACCTGCTTCGAGAACAATAGGTCAAGGATCAGGACTATACAACAAGATCAACATATATAATTTTTTTTTTTTACGATTTAAACTAAACTTTCATTTTTTTCTTCTTTCTTAGTCAGATCTGGGTATTGATATTGGTGTGCATTACTGAAAGTTTTCTGTGCTTGAGTATATATGTAATGAATGTGTTAGTATTGGTATTAGTGTGTCTTTGTGATGGTGTGAGTGAGGGTGTGCATTGGAATCGGTGTATGTTGGTGTGATTTGATGTTGGTGTGTGTTGATGTTGGTGTGTGTTGATGTTGGTGTTGAAATGTATTGCTATTGGTGTTATGTGTTGATGCTGGTGTACGAATATGTTGATATTGGAGTTGTGGTGTATGATGTATGATTATGTGGTGTGTGTGGGTACTGGTGCTAAAGTTGGTGGATGTTGTACCTGATGTGTGTGTGTGTGTGTGTGTGTGTGTGTGTGTGTGTGTGTGTGTGTGTGTGTGTGTGGGTGGGTGGGTGGGTGGGTGGGTGGGTGTGGGTGTGGGTGTGGGTGTGGGTGTGTGTGGGGGGGGCAGTATCTGGTGTGCGTGTGTGAGCCTCAGACAGTAACTCACAAGCCCTGCAGGGGTAAAGCACATTGCTACTACCACCAAGCGTGAGGGTAGGCAGGCAGGCAGGCAGGCATGCAAATAGGCAGGCGGACAGGTATGTAGATAAGCAGGTAGGCAGGTAGGTAGGCAGGCATACAGGTAGTAAGGCAGGCTGGCAGACAGGAAGACGGAGAGTAGAGAGAGAGGCAGGCAGACAGGAAATGGAAAAGGGATGAAGGAGGAGGTAGGCAGGCCAATAGGGAGGAAAGGAGGTAGGCAGGCCAATAGGGAGGAAAGGAGGTAGGCAGGTCAAACACAAACAGGCAGGCGAGGGAAAAGCGGGGAAAGAGGGAGGAAGGCAGGGTAGCAGAGAGAAGAAAGACAGGCAGGAAGGTGGGGAGGAAAGCAGGGAGGTAGGAAGAAAGGCGAGGAAGAAAGAAAGGTGACAGGGGTAAGGAAGAGAGGAAGACAGCTGAGTAGGGAGGGGAAAAGGCAGGCAAGGAGAGGAAAAAGTTGACAGAGAGGCAACGAATGGGGAAGGGAGGAAGGGAGGTAGACATGGGGGTAGGAAGGGAGGATGACAGGAGGGAAATGGTCATGCATTCAGGCAGGCAGGGAGAGAGAGATAAGATGGAGGCAATCTAGTGGCTATGAGAAAGGTGGGAGGTAGGCAGAAAGAGAGACAGAGACAGAGACAGACAGACAGACTAGGAATGAAAAGCTAGGTTACAGGTAGGCAAGGGAGGAGAAGTAGTAGATAGGAAGGAGAGGAGAGGTAGAGAGGGAATGGGGGGATAGGGAGGGGCACAGAGGTTGGTAATAGGGGAGAGATAGGGAGGTACTGAAGGAATGAGAGGTAGGTAGGTAGGCAGGTAGGTAGGAAGGTATCGCGGAAAGCAGATACGCAAGCTAGAGAGGGAAGGATTAGATAGGTAGGTAGGAGGGTACGTAGGTAGCAAGAATGAAGGGAGGCAGACACGCAAAGGAGAAATAGAGCGAGATAGGTAGGGAGGCAGAGCGAGAGGCAAACACGAAGGCAGGGACCAGGTAAGGACACAAGAGAGGAGGGAGGCAGGCAGGAACACAAGAGGGGAGGGAGGCAGGCAGGAACACGAGAGGGGAGGGAGGCAGGCAGGAACACAAGAGAGGAGGGAGGCAGGCAGGAACACAAGAGGGGAGGGAGACAGGCAGGAACATGAGAGGGAAAGAAGGCAGGCAGGAACACGAGAGGGGAGGAAGGCAGGAACACAAGAGGGGAGGAAGGCATGCAGGAACACAAGAGGGGAGGAAGGCATGCAGGAACACAACAGGGGAGGGAGGCAGGCAGGAACACGAGAGAGGAGGAAGGCAGGCAGGAACACAACAGGGGAGGGAGGCAGGCAGGAACACGAGAGGGGAGGGAGGCAGGCAGGAACACAACAGGGGAGGGAGGCAGGCAGGAACACGAGAGGGGAGGGAGGCAGGCAGGAACACAAGAGAGGAGGGAAGCAGGGAGGAACACGAGAGGGGAGGGAGGTAGGAAGGAACACGAGAAGGAAAGAAGGTTGGCAGGCAGGAACAAACACGAGAGAGGAGGGAGGCAGGCAGAAATGGAGCTAGGTAGGCAGCAATAGAGAGAGTAATGCAGGGAATTGGGTGCAGGGAGGTAAGGAAGCAGGAAGGGAGACAAGTAAGAAGGAAGGCAAAGAGTGAGAGAGGCAGGGAATAGATAAGCAGGCAGAGAGGGAGGTAGGAGGGAAGGAAGGCAATGTAAAAGATAGAAGGAATGGAAAGAAAGGAGGGAGAGTAGTAGGAGGGAAGGGAGGAAGGGAGGTAGGAGGGAAGGAAAGTGTGGAGGGAGGGAGGTACAGGTCGGAGGGAAGGGAGGTAGTGAGGGGGAGAGTCAGGAGGGGAATATTGTAGGCATAGATTAGGGTAGGCAGGGAGAGATTGCAGCAGGAAGTAAGGCAGTAGGAGGCAAAACAGGAACAGGGCAGCCGGAGAGGTAGGTAGGCAGGGAGGGAGGGAGGTAAGCAGGAGGATAGGCAGGGAGGGAGGGAGGTAGGCAGGAAGTTAGAAAAGAGGTAGGGAGGAGAGGCAGGTTAGAGAGGAAGTTATAGGAGGCTAAGAGGAAATTAACAGGCTTACAGGAAACATAACAGTAAACAGGAAGGGAAAGACAGGGAGATGTTGAGAGGCAGGGATGAGATAGGGAGAAATACTGAGAGACAGGGAGAATAGAGGAACAGTGAGAGATAGTGAGAAGCAGGGAAAGATGCTGAGAGATAGAGGGAGACAAAGAAAGATACTGAGAGATAGAGAGAGACAACGAGAGAGACCGAGGAGCAGGAGAGATACTGAAAGGCAGGGAAAGGTATTAAGATGTAGGGAAAGCTACTGAGAGACGAGGAGAGATAATGAGGCATGGAGAGATAAGCAGAGGCAATAAGAAAGATGCTGAGAGATAGAGATATTGAGAGGAGGGAGAGACATTGAGAGGCAGCTAGAGAGGCAGGCAGGCTGAGAGGGTAGGCAGCTGGACACGATAGCAAGCATGTTGAGAGGTATCGAGTAGAGAGGCATGAGGCAGTGAGAGGAAGGACAGGGAGAGAGGCAGAGGAGAATTGAGAGAGACGGAGAAGAAGGGGGGGGGAGTGAGAGAGAGGTAAGGAGGGAGGCATTGAGAAGAGAGACAGACAGGAAGAAGAAAGGTGAGAAACAGGGAGAGAGAGGGTAAGACAGAAAGAGGCAGGGGGGAGACAGGGAAAGAGGCAGAGAGACTAAGGAAAGGAGACAGGGAGAAGATGGGAGAGAGAGAGAGAGAGAGGCAGCGTGAAGTAGAGAAGAGGGAAGAAGATAGAGGTAGGTAAAGGAAGGAGAGAGAGAGAGAGAGAGAGAGAGAGAGAGAGAGAGGTAAAGAGGCAAAGAGGCAGATTAGTACGCAGGCAGAGGCAAGCAAACACGCAAAGAGGAAGACAAACAGTAATACAGAGACCGAGAGAGTTGGGCAGGGCAGTGGGAGAGGCAGGGATGGACCAGTAAAGAGGTAGGCAAAGGTACTGAACGCAGTGGGAGAGAGAGTGAGGCAGAGTGGGGAAGAGTGAGGCAGAGTGGGGAAGAGTGAGGCAGAGTGGGGAAGAGTGAGGCAGAGTGGGGAAAAGTGAGGCAGAGTGGGGAAGAGTGAGGCAGAGTGGGGAAGAGTGAGGCAGAGTGGGGAAGAGTGAGGCAGAGTGGGGAAGAGTGAGGCAGAGTGGGGAAGAGTGAGGCAGAGTGGGGAAGAGTGAGGCAGAATGGGGAAGAGTGAGGCAGAATGGGGAAGAGTGAGGCAGAGTGGGGAAGAGTGAGGCAGAGTGGGGAAGAGTGAGGCAGAGTGGGGAAGAGTGAGGCAGAGTGGGGAAGAGTGAGGCAGAGTGGGGAAGAGTGAGGCAGAGTGGGGAAGAGTGAGGCAGAGTGGGGAAGAGTGAGGCAGAGTGGGGAAGAGTGAGGCAGAGTGGGGAAGAGTGAGACAGAGGGGGGAAGAGTGAGGCAGAGGGGGGAAGAGTGAGACAGAGTGGGGAAGAGTGAGGCAGAGGGGGGAAGAGTGAGGCAGAGTGGAGAAGAGTGAGGCAGAGGGGGGAAAAATGAGGCAGAGTGGGGAAGAGTGAGGCAGGAAAATATAGAGTGAGGCAGGGAGAGGTAGAGTGAAGCAGCGATAGGAAAAATGAGGCAGGAAGAGGTATGATGAGGCATGAAGAGGAAAGGAAAGGCAGGAAGGTAGGCAGAGACAAGTAGGACAGGCAACGTGAAGAAGAGAGAGACAAAAAGTATAAGCCGAGAGAAACAGGGAGAGGCAGGATGAAGCAGGGAGAGGCAGGATGAGGTAGGGAGAGTTACTATACACAGGATTACACAGGAAAGCAAACAGCAACAGACCTTATGGTCCTTTCGAGGCTGCTTGTTAGAGAAAACTATGACTACAAGATCTAACTCTACATGTTGAAGGATAAGGATAGGAAAGCAAGAAGGCAGAATGAGAAGGTAGAGTGAGGCAAGGAGAGGCAGAGTGAGGCAAGGAGAGGCAGGCTGAGGCAGACAAGGAGATAAAGGGCTGTTGTGTTGCCTGAATGCCCCGTGTTCATTATATCCTGCTTACATACTTGACGACGACTGATGTTTGGCCTCTCTCTCTCTCTCTCTCTCTCTCTCTCTCTCTCTCTCTCTCTCTCTCTCTCTCTCTCTCTCTCTCTCTCTCTCTCACACACACACACACACACACACACACACACTTAAATACTACGATCATGCTTTGTCCCATGGGTGTTTGATCTGCTTTTATTTTTATTTCATGTTTTCGCGATTTTTTATTGATTTCTCTGGCTCTGTCTGTCTGTCTGTCTGTCTGTCTGTCTGTCTCTCTCTCTCTCTCTCTCTCTCTCTCTCTCTCTCTCTCTCTCTCTCTCTCTCTCTCTCTCTTGCTTCTTTATACTCTTCCCGGAAAGCATGTGTCTCATCATCATTTACTCTCTCTCTCTCTCTTTCATTCTTTCTCTCACACCTGGACTGCACAAAGACATACATCCACAAAAAGCTCTCTCTCTCTCTCTCTCTCTCTCTCTCTCTCTCTCTCTCTCTCTCTCTCTCTCTCTCTCTGTATGTTTATGTATGTATGTATGTATGGCCTTTACTGTACCATCAGCTCAAAAAACACCTACAAGAACGAGGCCCCGTAGAAGGTGTGAAAGAACCACGTATATATTTTATTTTTTTATTTTTTTATTCTCACATCCAGACCCATTGCAGTGGAGGCGACAGCGAATCTAAGTAAGGCTGACAAATATTTTTAGAATGACACTTTGCAATATACCATCAGGTCGATTAACCGTCTCTAAGATTTTGCAAACTTTCATTCTGGATGTGTATGTATGTATGTATGTTTTAGTGTGTGTGTGTGTGTGTGTGTGTGTGTGTGTGTGTGTGTGTGTGTGTGTGTGTGTGTGTGTGTGTGTGTGTGTGTGTGTGTGTGTGTGTGTATATGTGTTTGTGTGGGGGTGGGGGTGTTTATAGACACTATCGCCACTTGTTTCGCTTTTTCTTTTTCTTTTTGTATTTTCCTTTTTTTCTTTTTGCGAATTTTCTAGAGTTAGAGATTTGTCAAACTTTCACATCTAATTTCTATCATATATTCAAAGTCATTATTGCTACCCTTATTTACGAGAGAGCAAGGGTCATGCCAATCAATTGTCAAAAAATGATGAACAAGGTGAGCATTTGAGTATGATGGCTGGAAGAAGAAGGAGAGGAAGACCAAGAAAAAGGTGAAAGGCAAAAGGTGAAGTGTTATGAGAGAGTAACAACCAGTGGCGTACCTGAGGGGGGCGGGGGGGGGGACTGTTTGAAACTGCCCCCCGGGCCCCCAATTGAGGGGGGCCCCAAAAAGCCTTAGAAATTTATAAGCTTTTTTATTAATATTTAAAAATATACTTGTATATATATTTACCATCCCGACAATCCCGGCTGAGATATTAGATAAGTTTTGAGAATGAGGGGGGGCCCAGCAATGAACCTAGCCCCCCTGGCCCCCATATCTCTAGGTACTCCCCTGGTAACAACAAAGAAAATGTATGAGTAGTGTGACTGGAAGAGGAAGAAGAGGAAACCCAAGAAGGAAGAAGGCAGTGAAGCGAACTGTCATGAGATTATCAGTTTTACAGTGTATGATTGATGTGTTTGGAAGAAGGAGAGAAAGCCCGAGAACAAACTGAAGAGGCAAAGGTGAACTGTCAGGAAACTATCATTAAACAGCGTATAAGGCTGAGGTGACTGGAAGGAGGGGCGGAAAACCATACATAAAAGTAAAGAGACGTGATAGGGACCGCTTTGAAATTGTAGTAGTGAAAGGAGTGAATTGGGTAGTTACCATGACAAGTAGATTAGGAGCAAGGTAGAGCTCAAGGTAGAGGGCTGTAATAAAACTGTATCGACAAAGGCCCGTATTTTCATCGGCTAGGTAAGCTCCCTAACACCCTTTCCTAAGCGATTTATTTTGCTTATTACGCCTTGCTGTTCTATTCTATGTTTTAAAAAACCCTTCAAACATCGCCATGTTCTGCATAAGTAACATCCAAACGGACATTAATCAGCGCTATCCAAAAACAAATCGCTGAGAAACAGGTGTTAGGGAGCCTCCTCACCCGACGAGAATACGGACCCGATGAGAAGCGATGAGATGAACCCAGAATTTTGAAGGCTCGCTTGAAGTGTGGATGATTTTTTTATTATTATTATTTCGTTGGACACTGTTGATGGCCTAATTCTGTAGCTTTTCCTTCTTGTGTTTGGATCATACCTACACCATTTTTTTGTGTAAAATGGGATGTTGTTAATGATGATGATGATGATACTACCACTACTACATTACTCCGACTGCTACTTCCGCTGCAGCTAATAATATTGATGATGATAATAATAATAATAATAATAATAATAATAATAATAATATGAAAAAGAAAATAAACAAGAAATGGTGCCAATGCACAGCAAACCCCTCCTCGGCAGTCATTTTAGTGATGACGTATAAACACAACAGGATATCTAATCAAAGATGTCACATCAAATTTGAAGTAAATTGACGTTTTTATGCCCATTCGAAATTTAGGCCCGACCCACCTGACATTGACCCCCCTACTGGTAACTGGGGGGCTATCTCCCTGATGTAATGAGGCATGTTATAGGATGCAGCTTTGAAAGATGCACTTTTAGGCTTTGGTTTCATATCGATATGACGAATTTGAAAGGATATATGGTGAAAAAAAAAACGATTTTTTTTTTTACATTGTTTGGGGGCCTACAGCCTGGGCCTTGGCCCAATTTGGCCCAAAATTTAATCAGGTGATCAGAAGGTCAGAGTCCGTCATCCCTGTAATTTTAGCCAAAATCGCACCAGTAGTACAGATGTTTACAGACAGACAGACAAACAAACAACCAAACAAACAGACGAACCTAGTGAAAACAATACCTGTCCCCGAGCCCCTCCCGAGCGGGGACGGGTAATAAAAATAATAATAATAATAATAATAATAATAATATAAAGATGATGATATAAAAGTCAGCATCGTAGAGAAAGGGTTACCGTACCATATATATACAAAAGAAGAAGGCTATCAGCTGCACGAGGCTCACTAAGGCAGGCAATATACTTTTCAAAGTCCCAGTCTTCCCCTAGAACACGATCTGCGGTAGTCGCTGTTACATCCAGGTCCCCAACTGTTGTACTACTGGGTGAACAAGGACAAGGGAGAAACAAACTGAGCCCTCCAAGTTCCCCAGCCCTCGTGAAGGCGTCCCCCTCCAGCCTCCTAAGTACATGAATAAATCGGGCAATATCACAATCATCAGCCAAAATCTATCTATCTATCTCTATGTATCAACCAGTATGTCTAACTATATGTGTATCTATCTACGTATCTATCTGTTTCTATCCGTCTATCTATCTTTTTCTTTTTATCTATATCGAAATGCCTTAATCCCATGAAGGGTGGCCACAAACAAATTGCTTTCGTGTCGCCCTGGTCATTGTCATTTGCCCGCCCTCTTTCCAGTGAACACCCTCCTCTTTCATATATCTCTCCACTCCATCCCTCCATCTCATCCTCGTTTTCCCTCTCCTCCCTTCCACCCCACTTACATGCACTCTTCTAGTCAGTCTTTCATTCTCTATCCTCTCCACATGGCCACTCCATCTCAGAGTATTTCTCGTAACGCTTTCAGTCACAACCACATCATCATCACAACGTTCAGTTCATTCTCTCTCTCTCTCTCTCTCTCTCTCTCTCTCTCTCTCTCTCTCTCTCTCTCTCTCTCTCTCTCTCTCCTTGTGACTCCATATACTCAAATCAAATATCTCTTTTTCTACGGCCAATATAAAAAAAGCAGAGATAATTAACACAGCACACATTTTTACACGACAGCAAATTAAATCGCCAATGGGACGGTGTTAACAGCCTGTCTATGAAACTGTTCAGTTTTATTGATAAGGTTAACAGCTACACTATGTATCAACTAACCCAGCCCTCACTCCATCACACACACACACACACACACACACACACACACACACACACACACACACACACACACACACACACACACACACACACACACACACACACACACACACACACACACACACACACACACACACACACACACACACACACACACACACACACACACACACACACACACACACACACACACACACACACACACACACACACACACACACACACACACACACACACACACACACACACACACACACACACACACACACACACACACACACACACACACACACACACACACACACACACACACACACACACACACACACACACACACACACACACACACACACACACACACACACACACACACACACACACACACACACACACACACACACACACACACACACACACACACACACACACACACACACACACACACACACACACACACACACACACACACACACACACACACGCACGCACGCACGCACGCACGCACGCACGCACGCACGCACGCACGCGCACACACACACACACACACACACACACACACACACACACACACACACACACACACACACACACCAAGACTACCCTTTGTGAGCCGGATATAATGGAAAAAATACGGCAATGCGAGCCGTATTTCAATGACCTCCCCTTCCCCTCCTCTTCCCCCTCTGCCAGTACCTTCTTTCTCTCTCTCCCTCCTCTATCCCCACCATTATCTCCATGGATTTCCTCTTCCCCCTCTCCCTCCCCTCCTCTCCCTCTCCCCAACACATGACTTGTTAATCTGACCTAACCTAACCTTACCTCACCTAATCTAACCTATCCTATCCTAATTCCTTACCGTTCTTTCTCCTTTTACCTTATCTTCACTTCCTCCTTTCCCTTCTTCAGGTTTCCCTCCACGTTCCCTATATTTTCCGCTTAAATCTCATTACCTTAGTTAAATGCAGGTTGCAAGGCGATTTAATTCGGGTATTCAAAATATTCAAGGGCATTATTATATGGCAATCGATAAATATTTTACAGTCCATCGCTCAAATTATATCAGAGGTAATGGGTATAAAATTATCGGCAAACGATTTCAGTCACACGAAGCTAAGGATTTGTGCTGTAGCAGAGTTGTAAAAATATGGAACAGACTGACCTCCAGAGGTGTAAGTTGTGATGCAGTACTAACCTTTAAATATTGCTAAGTATCCGCCTGTAACCCCAAGCTAAGTATGTTTACTTCTGAGTACAATAATACAGATCAGAAATATAACTCTCTTTCTTCCTTCAGAGCCTGGAGGATACAACCGCAGAACAATATTAATAAATACTGTTGTCTTACTTTCATTTTCAAGTAGATATTGTAAATTAAAAATATCCTTTCTCTCTTTCATATGAAATTTCCATGGCTTTTATATGGGGCATTGTGGTTGTTCTCACTATTTTCTGTCGGCTTCGGCTGGAGGGTTTGGTGGGTGAGGGAGGGAAAGCCTTCCTGCTTTTCTATCCTTGTTCTTAACTGACACAATAGTTTTGTTCTTTATAACCTTCCCTATACCAAACAGCCGAGAAAGGACCAACAGGTCTGTTGCTGTTTGCTTTCCTTTGTACTCATCCTTTCATCCTTCCCCTTCCCCTATATCCCCCTCCCCCTCCCTCTACCTCTTCCCCTGTACTAGTCGTCCTTTTCCTGTCAATGTCTCCTGTCTCCCCGTGCCTTGCTCCTCCTTTTGATCATACACCGCTTTCTAGTCCCTCTTCACTATCCCTAACCCACCTTACTCCTCCTCTCCTACTTGTAACACACCTTACCCCCTCTTCCCTTACCCCGACCCACACTACCTTCTCTCTCCCCTTATCCCTACCCTGCTCGTACCTTTCAGCTTTCCCTGAGGCTACCCTCTTCCCTCCTACTACTCGCTGTACCTCTGCCTCTTCTCTCCCCTAATCCTAACACACCATACACCCTTTCTCTCCTAACCACTTGCCAACCCATACGTCTCTCCTTCTCCCTCCCTACTCTCAGTTCCTCCCTATACCCGTCCCCATTTCCCCTCACTTTATCTCCTGCTCCAGGCCTTCCCCTTCCTCTATTCCTTTGCACCTCACTCTTCAACCCTGTTCTTAACCCTTCCCCTCATCTAAACCCACCTTCATCCCCCTCCCCTGTATCCGTCCCCCTCTACCTCCCCCTCTCTCCCGCTCCAACCCTTCCCTCCCTCTCCCCTGCGCCGAATCCCTTTCTTCCCTTACTCATTAACCCTAACCCTACTCCTGTACCTCCCACAACCCCCACTCATCCCCCTCCCCTATACCCATCCCCTTCTACCCCTCTCTCTTTCCTGTTCCAACCTTTCCCTCCCTCTCCCCAACCCCTAACCCCTATCCCACACTTCCTCCCCCCACAACCCTCCCCCCACAACCCTCCCCACGCTTACTCACCCCACAACCCTCCCCACACTTACTCCCCCAACAACCCTCCCCACAACCCAAGCACTGTGGCGAAAAACGCGATCACCGAAAACGCAGAGTCCACGGCCGCGTTAATTTTATGCATGGCGCCCCCTCACCAAAAAAGTAAAAAGAGAAATCTGATTAATGATGCCCGGCTAAATTGACTACAAAATCCATTACGTTTTGAATTGTATGACGAACGACGCGAGCGGTAATCGGAGCGGATTATTGGCTATCAGTGTCGGCGCGCGATTGAGTTATGGTGGTTGGTGTTGGCTTGTTGTGTTTGGCTTGTGTTTGGGTTGGCTTGGCTTGTGTATTTTGGGCGCAGGGTGACGAGCTGGGTTGGGTTGATTTGTTTGGTCAATATCAGTTCAGTTTACTTTAGGTTAGGATAGGTTAGATTCGTTTAGGATGGAATGGGTGTGGTTAGGTTGTTAAGTTTGCTTACGTTTGGTTTTTGTTGCTGGTTTTGTGTTGCGTTGCCTTGCGTTACGTTGTGTTGTGAGTTGCGTTGTGTTGTGTTGTGTTGTGTTGTGCTGAGATGTGTTGTGTTGTGTTGTGTTGTGTTGTGTTGCCTTGCGTTGTGTTGTGTTGTGTTGTGTTGTGTTGTGAGAGGTTGGGTTATGGTGGGTGGTGATGAGTTACTCTTTTTGGTTTGGTTTTGGGTCAGACTGTGTATTTTTGGTGTGATTTGGCTTGTGCTGGGCCGGGTTAATTAAATTTAGGTTAGGTTAGGTTAGCTTAGATTGGGTTAGGTTAGATCAGGTTAGGTTAAGTTAGGTTGGGATAGGTTAAGTATTGTTCGGTTAGGGTTAATTCGCCGTGTGTTGTCTCGGTTTTGTTCGACTTTACCTGTGTTGGTTTAGGTCAGGATGGATGGTATTGCATTTTTCTGGCCTTTGACGTATTGAGTTAATGTGTCTTATGTGTGTGCTTGTGTTGTTTTTAGTTGTGTTGAGGTTTTAATGCTTCGGGTCGATTTGGTTAAGCCTGAGTTGTTCTAGGTTGGGCTGGGTTGGGTAGTACTGTCTTGGCTTGTGTGAGTTCAGGAAGAGTGGATGGTATGTTGCTTTATCATATAACTTCGTCATATTATGTAAGGATTTTCGTGTTAAGTTTGACACTGTGTTGGGTTGAGCTGTATTATCTTTTGTCTTGCGTGGGATTTTTATGGCGGCTGGTGTGTTGTTTTAGGTTGCTTTGGATGGTTTATGTTGGTTTATTAGATTGTCTCGTATGTCCTGTCCCATTCTTTACCGTTTGTTTCGTTGCTGTGTTGTTCTAGGTTGACCCCGTGTTCATTTGGTTTGAGCTGTGTTGTGTTGAGTTATTTTAGCTCAGAATAGGTTAGGACAGGTTAGACTAGGTTGGATTTGTCTCATTCGGTTAAGTTAGTTTTAATCTGAGTCAAGATGGGCTGAGTTGTGTTGGCATGCTTTGTTCTACTCGTATGTTGTTGACCTGGCTTACCTTGCCTCGTGTGGGGTTAAGTTATGGTGATTGGGTGTTGTTTTGTGTTGCTTTCTTAGGTGCTGTCTTTTCTGCTCTCTTCTGTACCCTTCAGATGTTGTGTAGTTTTGCACTGTTTTGTGTTAAGTTATATTGTTACCCCCGCCAATGCAGTGGAGGTTCTGTATTCAACCCAGTTTGTATGTTTGTTGGTTTGTTTATTTGTTTGTCCACAAGATATCTCAAAAACTCATCGATGGATTTCAACGAAATTTTGTGGAATATGTGGTTCATGGATGAGGGAAGAAATGATTAAATTTTTGTGATTATATGAGTTTGAGGTCAGGTTCAGGACAGGTTTTTTTTTTTTCTTTCTTTTTTTGTCCACCAGATATCACAAATTTATTGGTGGATTTATATGAAATTTTGTGGCTATGTGATTCTAGCGCCAAGGAGGAGATGATAAAATTTTGGCCATGATATGAGTTGTCTGGCATACTCGTAGGCGTCGATGGATGAATGTGCTCCCTGTGTGCTGTCTTCTTACTTGTGTTTTGTGCTATGCTATAATGTACGGTGCTGTGTTGTGTTATGTTGTAATCAGCTGCTTTGTGTTTCGTTGTGTCGCCTGAGTTGTGTTATACTGGACTGTGTTGTTTTGTGCTGTGTTATGTTTTCATGTTGATCTGCGTTGTGCTGTGTTATGTTGCTTTGTGCCGTATTGTGCTGTTTCGCTGTGTTATGTTGTGTGGTGCTGTGTTCCGCTGATTTGTACTGCGGGAGGATTATGGTTGTGGAAATGAAGAGTCAAAAAGTAAAGTGAATATGAATTAACTGTCGGAGATTAAATGTTAACTGTTTCATCATGAGAGAGAGAGGTCGAATATGAGTAATCTCTCTCTCTCTCTCTCTCTCTCTCTCTCTCTCTCTCTCTCTCTCTCTCTCTCTCTCTCTCTCTCTCTCTCTCCTGTGACCAGTCCAATAATATATATCCCTTCTCTCCCTCCCTCCTTCCCTCCCACTGTCCATCAGTCATCTGTTATATTTCCTCCTCCTCTCCCTCCTTCACCTCCTCCCTGTCATCATCTCTCTCTCTCTCTCTCTCTCTCTCTCTCTCTCTCTCTCTCTCTCTCTCTCTCTCTCTCTCTCTCTCTCTCTCTCTCTCTCTCTCTCTCTCTCTCTCTCTCTCTCTCTCTCTCTCTCTCTCTCTCTCTCTCTCTCTCTCTCTCTCTCTCTCTCTCTCTCTGTATCTTTTATATTCTAACTGTCCAACCTTATATTCATCTCTCTGTATGACTGCCTGTATCTCGGTCTGTCTGTCCGTGTGTCTGTCTCAAGAAGCCTACAGTCTGCAGACTTAATCCACAAACTTGAAAAACAACTGTAACTCACATCAATACCCAGAATGCACCGAAAAATACTATACATATCTATCTATCTACCTCTCTGTTTATCTATCCATATATCTATAAGCAATACTTTATATATTAATGGTTATATCTCCTGCTTATAAGAACAGCCTTCCTCTCCCTGTAGAAAACTTTCTCCACAAATATCTTCAATCGTAGAAAATGTCACGTTGCCAGTGCAGAACGCACCGAAGCGCCGCCTCCTGCATTGCGATTGTCTGTTGGTTTTTCTTAAGAACTGTTGCAGCCTTGGTCGTTTCTTACTATTTTTCTGCTATGACACCCTATTTATTTATTTTTTATTTATTTGTCTATTGTTCATCTTCGATCATTTTATTCAACTTAGATACTTTTCATAACGGTAGATATTTAATAATATCTTTGATAATCCTTTCTCTGTTCTGGAGTTTTCCCAAGTTTACCGAAATCTGATCAGCTGATCAGGTCAGGTGCGGGTAGGGGGATGGGTCCATTATGATA
>NC_137065.1:4504862-4559862 GCF_032717465.1 Coenobita brevimanus | reverse complement strand
GCAATTTAAATATGTTTGCAGATGATGCAAAAATACAAAGAAGAATTAGTAACACAGACTCTTGTAAAGAGCTACAAGAAGAATTAAATAAACTTCATGAATGGAGTAATACATGGGAAACGGAATTCAGTGTGGACAAGTGTCATGTAATCAAGTTTGGTAAAAGTGGAATAAGACCTGATTGGGATTATACGTTAGGAAATAAAACCCTATACACATCAGAAAGAGAGAAGGACCTAGGTGTGATTATCAGTAACAGACTATCTTCGGCTGACCACATCAGTGAGAAGGTACGGAACATGTATACACTGCTTGCAAATATGAGAATAGCATTTACATACATAAATGAAGACATGCTAAGAAAGATAATAACATCATTCATCAGACCAACCCTGGAATATGCATCAGTAGTCTGGAGTCCTCATCTCAAAAAACACATAGACAAGATTGAAAAAGTTCAAAGGGCCGCTACAAGATGGGTACCAAGCTTAAGGGATCTAAGCTACGAAGAAAGACTAAATAAACTGAATCTACCAACACTACAGGAGAGAAGGAAAAGAGGTGACACGATTATGCTATATAAATGCATATCAGGGAAGGAGAAAATAGACATAAATGATTACTTAACCTATGGGGAAGCATCAGCAAGAGGACACTGCAATAATCTGCATAAGAGAGGTGATAAAGACGTAAGGAAATTTAGTTTCCCAAATAGAGCAATTGATCAATGGAATGCACTACCGAATGAAACAGTGTGTGCCAAAACAATTCACAATTTTAAGGATATGTAAGATAAATATGGTTTAAGACATGGGACAGTACGAGCTTGACTCATTCCTGTAAAGATACAATTAGGTAAGAACAATTAGGTAAGAACACACACACACACACACACACACACACACACACACACACACACACACACACACACACACACACACACACACACACACACACACACACACACACACACAATACAACTAATTCTTTATACCCTGTTCTATTTTTTTTTCTTTTAAATTCTCCTAAATCACTTTCCCAACGATCTCCCATTAAAAAAAGAAAAAAAAAGTGAAGGCCACTTTAATTCCTTACTTCTATACCTCCTAACTTTCATTCAGGTTTAGTGTAATGGTATAGGCTAAGCGGAGGTGTTTTTACATGGCGGGTTTTACGATAGATCAGTGAAGTCTGTTTTAACTTTTTTTTTTTTTTTTTTTGGGGGGGGGCGGTTAATGGCCATCACCCACTGTTTTAACGAAATTCGAATCTTTTATACTCTTCCCTGCCCCAACCGGGATTCGAACCCGCGTCTATTGAGACAGCAGACGACCTCTGTACTGGCTTGGTCTCCTGACAGAACTGAACAATCGCACAATCGAAGTACCATGCTGCGGATGCGTGAAATTAGATGAGGAAGGAATGAGTCTCCTTGGTCAACAGTTAAATCAGCCTTCAAGTCTGACTACACCTGGTCATCAACTGGGCTGAAATGGGTTAGGGATATTTGTCAGGTTAAACTAAACACACTACAGCAGCCTTTCCTCATAAATGATCAGGAATCTTCGCAGCAGCAACACAAAGGGAACATAACGAGGGCCAGAAGCAACACAAATTATTCGCTGTGTGTAACTCAGTTCTTCTTTTATACATATTAACCGCAGTTTATAACTTGACTTTTTTTTTTTTTTTTTTAACATTCTCGTCTAGTCTGAATTTTACGTCAGCTTCGACTCTGCATTTCTTTGAAATATCTGTAATCGAAAGGGATGAGGCCGTCAACAGCTCTCATGTGTTGAGGGGAAGGCGCAGTCTGCTGCTGTGGGCGCGGGTGTGGCAGTGGGAATAGAAATGCGTAAATGATGGAAGGTAGGTGTTGATAACACTAACAGCGCCGTCCCCTCAACACACGAAAAGTCGCCATGCAGAGTGGAAGAGGAGAGTTATATATGGACCATCCTGTAAATCCCAACTCTCTCCTCTACTTTCTCAGCCATTGTCCCTACCACTTATAAATCAGCAGAAATCTTTGCAGTACGGACACAAAGGAAACATAATCAGCATCGAAAAACAACAGGACTGATTCGCTATGCACGGGGCAAGGGTTGGGTTAATTGGAGGAAGCCAGGAGGAGGGAGGAGGTGAATGAAAGGCATTATGGTGAATTAATAGCATGACCGGCAGTACAGGGAAATTAAACTGGCTATTGACCGGCTCTTGATGAAGGAAGGAAGGGTAAAAGATGAAGGGAAAGGATGGAAAATGGGGGAACTTCAGGAAATAGAGAAAACGACGAGGGAAGGAAGGGGGGCACTGCAGAAGATAGGTGGCGAATGAAGGGAAAGGAAAAACAGCGGGTATACGTTGGGTCCATAAATTTCTAGTGGCCACGGTAAATCTTCTATTCCAACTAGTACTAGACAATTTTTTTCGGCTGAGACATAGGTACCTTACCATTAACATCCTCATGATTGGGACAGCTCCAGTATTCTATTCCAGGCTATTTTACTGACTGAGAGCGAGAATCTAATCTACTATAATTCATTCACTTTAACCTGGCCCAAATATTCATCTTTTTGCAGCTTGTATCATGTAGCTCAGTGATAGTAAAAGACAGCACTGTGGCGCTACATCCTGTACGTAGCAATTTTCTTTGTTAGCTTTTATTCTAGTGTCAATTCGTTGTTGTAACTCAACATTCAAGATGGAGGGATGGCAATTTTAGGCCAAGATAAAGTGAACAGAGTAGGCTATATAATTTGTGTGTGTGTGTGTGTGTGTGTGTGTGTGTGTGTGGTGAAGCCGAAATTGGAAAAAGACTTCGATGAAACTTGGCAGAATGGTCGCAATTGGGTCGCAGATGGGCCCGCTTCAGTTTCGTGTTGACTGAAATTCTCTAAAGGATGGTTTAGACCTCTAATTGTTTCCAAAGGTTTTACAGCTGAACAGCCTGCTAGGCCCGCACAGCACTTGTTCCTGCATTGACGCATAAATCATTAGTTTCGAGCAGAGTGAACCGCGGTCCAAAAACAATTCTCATTTGAATATGTGCTGAACGACCTGACAGGGCCACAACGAGCTTGTAGGAAGTTCAGAATGTTAATACCGTCAGCATTAAGCATCTCAGCATCAGGATAACTCTTTTATTTTGTTCGCAATGAACGCCAGACGATTTTTATTCGGGCTGTGAATTAGTCAGGACTCAGGAGAGAGTGTTAGAAATATCTATGAACCTCGAACATTGGTAGAGAGGCAGGGTAGCACAAAAATAACAGCCTTTACTCTTCAGTTTTTTTTTTTTCTTCTTTGGGGGGGGGAGGTACAATCCAGCTGTTGTATTTAGGTCTGAAGAGATATATCAAAGGGAAAGAGTTTAACTGTGATGATCCTAATCTCTTCCATGCGTTTAGTTTCGCCAAACTAAAATAAAACTGTCTGGAAGTAGCAAGAATAAACTATAAGCAGAGCAACCCCGTGCAGCCCAACTCCACAGCAGGGCACCGTGTGAAAATTAAGGTCTCACAGCAAACGCCTAGATGGTAAGTGGCCCTAAAATGATGTCAGTAACAACAGCATAGTTAACCCGACAACAGGTTTTCTGTAACGTTACTTTTGCCGTTGCTAAGTAACAGTTTCTTTTATCATCATCATCATTCGCCTCCTGGAAAATGACCGTGCCTTGCTCACTCTGCGCAGTGGAAAACAAAAACAAAAAAAGAGTAATCTTCCCTCGTCAGTACCATTTTTTTTTTTATCTTCATCTTTTCTTTTCAACGCCATAGTTTCCTCTCTTTCCCTATTTCTATTCTATTATCTAAATTATTCTTTCCTCTTCCATCATTATCGCCCGCCTCTAGAAGGCGGAGCGATAAATTTTTTGCCTGCCTCTGTGTGTGTGTGTGTGTGTGTTCCCATTATATCTTATGAACGGCTTGAGCAAAAGGTATCAAGATATGGCCAAAATCTTGGACGAGTTCGAAAATGGGCACTCGGAGTCAAGGTCAATGTCACCAATATGGCTGCCAAAGTTCAACTAGTTTTTATCGCCCACCTTTAGCACCATTATATCTCATAAACGGCTTGAGCTCTCAACGTGAAACCTTCAGGGTTTCAAGACATGGTCTAAATCTTGGACTTGGCCAACAGCATGTTCTGGCGGGCGATTAGCATTCGGCTCCCGAATGTTTTCTTTCATTTTCTTTGCTTTTCCTTCTCATCTTTATCGTTTCTTCTTTCCATTCTTTGATTTTTCCGTTTCCCTCTTTTTATGTCTGCATTCACTACTTCTGTTCCCTTCCTTTCACTCTTATTTACACACTTTCTCTTTCTCCCTTTTTATTCTTTCTTTACTTATGTCTCTTTTAATGGTTCACTTTATGCTCCACCCCTTCATATTCCTCTCTCTCTCTCTCTCTCTCTCTCTCTCTCTCTCTCTCTCTCTCTCTCTCTCTCTCTCTCTCTCTCTCTCTCTCTCTTTCCTTCATTTCATTCTCTTTCTCCTCTTCTTTTCCTCATTTCCCAATTATAATTTCACTCCTCTCTCTCCATTTCCTTAATCATCCTTTCCTTCTTATCTGCTTTCACCCCCTCTCTCGCTCTCTCTTTCTTCTCCAGCTTTTTCCTCCACCATGTCTTATTGTCTTCTTCATCAGGTACTCTCCATTCTCCCCTCTCTTCCTTTCCTCGTATTTCTTGTATATTTTCCTTATTCTTCTCTTCATCTCCTCATGTTAGTACATTTAATGTTGTCGTTTGTTACATTTCTGTCATTTCCCCCCAACCCACCTCTCTCTCTCTCTCTCTCTCTCTCTCTCTCTCTCTCTCTCTCTCTCTCTCTCTCTCTCTCTCTCTCTCTCTCTCTCTCTCTCTCTCTCTCTCTCTCTCTCTCTCTCTCTCTCTCTCTCTCTCTCTCTCTCTCTCTCTTTCCTCCTACCTTTGCCTTCTTCCTCTCCTACCCTCCTCTTCCCTATCTTCTTTTTTCTCTCCCCTGTCTCTTCCTTTTTCTTTTACCTTTTATTCCTTCAATCCTATTTCCTATTCTCCTTCGGGTATCCTTCCTTCTTTTCTTCTGTCCTTAATTACCTCCACTTTCTTCCCTCCCTTTCGACTCTCCTCTCCCCTGTTTTCTTCCTCCTTTCTCCTTATCCCCTTCTCTTCCTTCCCTCTTCTTCTTTCCTACATATTCTTATTATTTCTCTCCTTCTCCTTCGTCTCTCATCTTCCTTTCGTTTTTCTTCCTCCATCCATCTACCTCTTCTTCATCCATCCTCCATTCCTTCCTCCTCCCCTCCTTCTGTCTCACTCCTCTCTCTTCCTTTCTTCTTCCTCTCTGCCCTTCCTTTCCTCCTCTTCTGTCCAATCATCCCTTCTTCCATTCTCTTCCATACATTCCTGTCTTCTCATTTCTTCCTTCTCTTCCCTCTTCACCCTCCGTTCTTCTTCCTCTCTCCCTCTCCTTCTTTTCCACCCTCCCACCAATTTTCCTCGTCCTTCCCTTTCCTTCTTCCTCCCTTCCATTCTCTCTTCCCTATTTCTCCATTCACTGTCCTACCCTTTCCATTTTTTCCTCTCTCCTCTCCCTTTCTTCTTCCTTCCTCCTCCCTCTCTCTCTCCCTCCCCTCCATTCTCTCCCCCATCTTCTTCCTCCCTATTCTTCTCTCCCTCGTTCTATCTTCTTCTTTTTTTTTTAATATCCTTCATTCTTTGGTTTTCTCCTTATGCTTCCCTTCCCACTCTCCCCCCTTCCCACTCTCCCCCCTTCCCACTCTCCCCCCTTCCCACTCTCCTCCCTTCCCACTCTCCTCCCTTCCCACTCTCCTCCCTTCCCACTCTCCTCCCTTCCCACTCTCCTCCCTTCCCACTCTCCCCCCTTCCCACTCTCCTCCCTTCCCATTCTCCTCCCTTCCCATTCTCCCCCTTCCCACTCTCCTCCCTTCCCATTCTCCTCCCTTCCCATTCTCCTCCCTTCCCACTCTCCTCCCTTCCCATTCTCCTCCCTTCCCATTCTCCTCCCTTCCCATTCTCCTCCCTTCCCATTCTCCCCCTTCCCACTCTCCTCCCTTCCCATTCTCCTCCCTTCCCACTCTCCTCCCTTCCCACTCTCTTCCCTTCCCATTCTCCTCCCTTCCTATTCTCCTCCCTTCCCATTCTCCCCCTTCCCACTCTCCTCCCTTCCCACTCTCCTCCCTTCCCATTCTCCTCCCTTCCCACTCTCCTCCCTTCCCATTCTCCTCCCTTCCCATTCTCCTCCCTTCCCATTCTCCTCCCTTCCCATTCTCCTCCCTTCCCATTCTCCTCCCTTCCCATTCTCCTCCCTTCCCACTCTCCTCCCTTCCCATTCTCCTCCCTTCCCATTCTCCTCCCTTCCCATTCTCCTCCCTTCCCATTCTCCCCCTTCCCACTCTCCTCCCTTCCCATTCTCCTCCCTTCCCACTCTCCTCCCTTCCCATTCTCCTCCCTTCCCATTCTCCTCCCTTCCCATTCTCCTCCCTTCCCATTCTCCTCCCTTCCCACTCTCCTCCCTTCCCATTCTCCCCCTTCCCATTCTCCTCCCTTCCCATTCTCCTCCCTTCCCATTCTCCTCCCTTCCCATTCTCCTCCCTTCCCATTCTCCTCCCTTCCCATTCTCCTCCCTTCCCACTCTCCTCCCTTCCCATTCTCCTCCCTTCCCATTCTCCTCCCTTCCCATTCTCCTCCCTTCCCATTCTCCTCCCTTCCCATTCTCCTCCCTTCCCACTCTGCCCCCTTCCCATTCTCCTCCCTTCCCATTCTCCTCCCTTCCCATTCTCCTCCCTTCCCATTCTCCTCCCTTCCCATTCTCCTCCCTTCCCATTCTCTTCCCTTCCCACTCTCCTCCCTTCCTATTCTCCTCCCCTCGTTTTTCTTCTTCCTCTCACCCTCCCTCTCCTCCTCCACCTCCCTTTCCTGTTTCCTGCCTCCTTCTCCTCCTTCTCTCCATTTTTCCCTCCTTTTCCCATTCTCCTTTGCATAATCCCTCCTTCAGTAATTTCCCTCATTCTCCTTCGTTTCCCATTCTCCTCTCTTTTCCTCTTGCTTTCTCTCTTCCCCTCCATTCTCCTCTTTTCTTCCTGATTTCTCTCTTCCCCTCCATTCTCCTCTTTTCTTCCTGATTTCTCTCTTCCCCTCCATTCTCCTCTCTTTTCTTCTTGCTTTATCTCTTCTCTTCCATTCTCCTCTCTTTTCTTCTTGCTTTCTCTCTTCCCCTTCATTCTCCTCTTGCGGAAATTTGTTGTCAAGAGGATAGCGTAATTTTTGGAGACTTTAATCTACCGGTAACAAAGTGGGGTGAACCACTGACGGCACACTCAGGACAAGAGCTTTATACGAATCTTTAAGAAAGCACCCTTTCCCAACACGTAGAATACTCAACGAGAGGAAACAATATCCTAGACATCATCTTGACTACAAATGATAACCTAGTCAACAACGTTGAAATAGGACCTGAGTTTATATATACAGTTTAATATTACTACTGAAAAAGTAAAAGAAATGGAGAGCAAAGAAAAGGTCCCAGATTATCGTAGAGCTAATTTCAACAGGCTCAGAGCGGTACTTGCAACTGCAGATTGGAATCAAATGTCTGAAACCGATGACATAAACCAAGCATGGGAAATATTCACCGAAAAATTTAATGAAGTGGTAAAGTCATGTGTGCCACTACGTAACAGACGTCCAGCTGGAAATAGTAAACCAGAGTGGTGGTCCAGTGAAATAAAAAGTAACTTAATAGCCAAAAAACAGGCATACCATAAATATAAAGCTACACAAAATAATGATGATAAATACAGTACGATAATCTACGCCGCATATCGAAAAGACTTATTAAACAAAGCAAAAGAGCACTGGAGATCCACATTGCTAATACGTGCAAATCAAATCCTAAAGAATTTTACAGTTACAGTAGAAAGAGAAAGGTTATGACTACATCAATAGGTCCTCTAGAAACAAACAATGGCAAACACACTGAAAATGAGGTCGAAATGGCAAACATTCTTAACGATTACTTTGCGTCTGTTTTTACAGTAGAAAACACCACCAGAAACCTACTGTTACCCACAAACCAAGCAAATAGCACAGTCCTTAGTAACTATGCTATCCATAATAACGATATCCTTTCAGCCATAAATAGTATGGACATAAACAAAAACCCCTGGCCTCGATAAAATATCACCGAGAATTCTCAAAGAAGCAAAACATGAGTTACTGCTGCCACTCTCTGTCTTATTCAATAAATCATTAAGTACTGGGAAAGTTCCAAGCGAATGGAAACTAGCAAATGTAACAACAATTTTCAAAAAAGGAAATGAGTCGCACCCAGGAAATTACAGACCAATCAGCTTAACATCAGTAGTGTGCAAGTTAATGGAAAAAATCATAAGAGATAAAATAGTTAATTATCTAGAAGAAAATAATATAATTAAATACTCGCAACATGGATTCAGACATCGTCGTTCATGCTTAACTAACTCACTGGACTTCTTCCATGATGTTTACAAATCATACGATGACTCAAGAGCAGTAGATATAATTTACCTCGACTTTCAGAAAGCATTTGACACTGTCCCTCACAAGCGTCTCATGAGAAAAATAGAAGCACATGGAATAAAAGGAAAGACGCAAAAATGGTTACAAGACTGGCTGTCAGACCGAAAACAGCGAGTTGTGATAAACGGAAAGGAATCCAAATGGCGTAATGTGATCAGCGGCGTTCCCCAAGGCTCAGTACTTGGACCAATACTTTTTATTATCTATATAAATGACACCGATGAGGGTCTAAATTGTAAAGTATCCAAATTTGCAGATGATACTAAAATAACCAGTAAAGTCACTTCAAAATTACAGTGGCAGAAGTTACAAAATGACCTTAATACTTTAGCAAGCTGGGCAGAAAAATGACAAATGAAATTCAACACAGAAAAATGTAAAGTACTTCATATTGGAAGTAACAATGTCCATGCAAATTACAAAATGAACAATATTCAGTTATCAAGTACAGACAATGAAAAGGATCTTGGTGTGATAATATCAAATGACCTAAAACCATGCAAGCAGTGTACCGATGCAGTTAAAATTGCAAACAAGCTAGTGGGTTTTATTGGAAGAACTTTCGAGTTTAAATCGGAAAAAGTCATACTTGCCTTGTACAACTCGCTAGCGCGCCCCCATCTTGAGTATTGTGTGCAATTCTGGTCTCCGTACTACAGAAAGGACATTGAAAAATTAGAGAAAATTCAGCGAAGAATCACAAAAATGATACCACGACTTAGAAACAAACCATATGAGGATCGCCTTGAAGAACTTAAATTATTTAGCCTAACGAAGCGCAGGTTAAGAGGGGACCTTATTGAAGTTTTCAAAATCATGAAGGGATATGACAACTTAGACATGAATAAATATTTTGATATAGACCGGTCGAGTCAAACCAGAAGTAATGGCTGCAAAATCATGGGAAAGCGATTCCAATCCCACGAAGCAAAATACTTCTTTAACAGAGTTGTAAATATCTGGAACAGATTACCCTCAGATACCGTGAACAGTATCTCAATTGAGACATTCAAAAACAAATTAGACAAGTATTTGCACGAAAATCCTCAGCTGACTCTTTTTCTGTCCGAATAACTTGCTTTTATAGCTACGGTACATGTAAGTTCATGCCCCTTTAGTCTACAAGACACCCCGTAAACAGTGTACCTGTACATAGTGTTGCGTCACGATATTATACATTTTCAATTTATTCGGTGCAAACAAAGCAATATAAGCACAGATTAGGATCTGCACAGATAACCCTGAGTTAACGGTCACTACTCTTACTTTCGACCTGTGATGGGCTGTGTATCACTGAGGGTCCATGTTAGTCAAGTGACCACCATCGGGATTTTTTTTAATGTACCAGGGGTCACTGCTTCAGGATGAAACTTGTGTACTTGTCCCATATGGGAGAGTTCCCTGTCTCAGTGGAGTGAACGGAGCTAGGGCCTGATTGACTGCTGCCTACCTTAAAAGCGCCAGGCAAGGCTGCCGCACCACCCCTAAACATCCACACTGTGCAGTCCCCTCGTGTCTACAGGACACCCCGTAAACTTAACATAGCGTCACATCACGTCATTATACGTTTTTCGATTTACCCAAAGCAAATGAGGTAATATACAGTAAGCACAGATTAGGATCTGCACAGATAACCCTGAGTTAACGGTCACTACTTTTACTTTCGACCTGTGATGGGATGTGGATCACTGAGGGTCCCTGTTAGTCAAGTGACCACCATCGGGATTTTTTTAATGTACCAGGGGTCACTGCTTCAGGATGAAACTTGTGTACTGTCCCATATGGGAGAGTTCCCTGTCTCAGTGGAGTGAACGGAGCTAGGGCCTGATTGACTGCTGCCTACCTAAAAAGCGCCAGGGAAGGTTGCCGCACCACCCCTAAACATCCACTCTGTGCATTGCACATCCACACTGTGCACTGTGCAGTCCCCTTTTATCTAAGACACCCGTCCTATATACTTTTCAATCTCCCCAGTGCAAAGAAAGCAATATAAGCATAGATTAGGATCTGCACAGATAACCCTGAGTTAACGGTCACTACTCTTACTTTCGACCTGTGATAGGCTGTGGATCACTGAGGGTCCCTGTTAGTCAAGTGACCACCATCGGGATTTTTTTAATGTACCAGGGGTCACTGCTTCAGGATGAAACTTGTGTACTTGTCCCACATGGGAGAGTTCCTTGTCTCAGTGGAGCAAACGGAGCTAGGGCCTGATTGACTGCTGCCTACCTTAAAAGCGCCAGGCAAGGCTGCCGCACCACCCCTAAACATCCACACTGTGCAGTGTGTAGCTTCCACGTTATGTCCACAGACTTCCCATTAACTTAATGTAACCGGTTTATAATGTCATGCCATAACTATTATTTTATTTGTTTACTTTCTCTTTCAGGTTACTCTATCGGGTAGCTTATAGATAAAGTATTATAGAATGTGACTTTTCCTTTCCAGTGTTTCCTATAAAATTTCCATGTCAGTTTTTCCATGCTGCATGGTGGTTTTTCTCACTATTTCCTGGAGGGTTTGGTGGTGGGGGGAGCCTTCTTGCTTTACTATCCTTATCCTTCAACATGTAGAGTTAGATCTTGTAGTCATAGTTTTCTCTAACAAGCAGCCTCGAAAGGACCATAAGGTCTGTTGCTGTTTGCTTTCCTGTGTAATCCTGTGTAATCCTCTCTTTTCTTGTGTGTGTCTCTCTATCCCTCCATTCTCTTCTCCCTCACCCTTCTCTTTCTCTTTCATTCTCTTTCTCTTTCTCTTTAACTCTCCTTCCTTCTTTCCTTCCTCCTATGATATCTTTCTTCTTCTTCTAGGTCTTTTAACATCACCTTTTTTCTCGCTCCCTCCCTCCCCATTTCCTTCTCCCATTCTTTTTTCCTTCCCTCTCCTCCACCTGCCTCCATTCATTCCTCCCTCCCATCCCTCCCTTCCATTTCCCTCTCCCTCCCTCCCTCACTCCCTCACTACCTCTCCCTCCTCTCCCCCACCTCCTTCCCCCATTCTTTTTTCTTCCCTCTCCTCCACCTCCCTCCATTCATCCCTCCCTCCCGTCCCTCCTCTCTCCCTCCTCTCTCCCTCCCTTTCTCCCTCCCTTTCTCCCTCCTCCCTCGTCCCTATTCTTTTTTCTTCTTTCTACTCCTTCCTCAATTCATCCCTCCCACCCGTCCCTTCCTTCGCCTTCCCACTCCCTCCTTCCCTCTATACCTCCTCCCTCTATCCCTCCTCCCTTCCTCTCTCCCTCCTCCCTCTCTCCCTTTCTCCCTCCTCCCTCTCCCTCTCCACTCTCCTTTGCCCAGCTCTAAAAAAACCGCCACTGCAAGAAGGTTTAATTAATCTTCAAATGCAATTATGAATGATTTACCACGTCCTCTGCCGCCGCGACCCCCTCGGAGTGGAGTGAGAGGAGAAGGAGAGGAAGATCGAGAATGGGGTGAGGTGGAGGTGGTGGAATTCAAGGTGGAAGAACCGAGGAATGTGAAAGAAGAAGGGGAAGGCCGAGAGTGGAGTGAGGTAGAGGTGGTGGAATTCAAGGTGGAGGAAATGAGGAATGTGAGAGGAGAAGGGGAAGGCCGAGGGTGGAGCGAGGTGGAGGTGGTGGAATTCAAGATGGAGGAACTGAGGAATGTGAGAGGAAAAGGGGAAAGCCGAGAGTGGAGTGAGGTGGAGGTGGTGGAATTCAAGATGGTGGAACTGAGGAATGTGAGAGGAGTGGAGTGAAATGAAGTGGAGTGGGCGGAGTGGAATGAGAGTGATACTGAATGGAGTAGAGTGAAGCTGACTGAAGTGTAGTGGAATGATGTGAAAGTGGGAGAAATGGAATGGAGTAGAACTGGGTGACGTGGAATGAAAAGATGAATTAGACGGAATGGAGGAGAGTGGAATGAGGTGGAGGTGGTGGAATTCGAGGTGAAGGAACTGAGGAATGCGTTAGGTAGACAGGGATGGCATGTGGAGAAGAGAAAACCGTGTGTGGAGTGATGTGGAAGGGAGAGGGTTGGGTGTAGGGTAAGGTGGAAGTGAAGGTGGTATGGTGTGAGATGTTGTGGAATGTGGAAGTGGACAAGACGAAAGGAAGGTTGTTGTGGTATGAGTGTGGAGTGAGGAGGATGTGGATGAGTTACTTAAAGAATGACGTGGAAATATGAGATGTTGGGGTATGTGGAATTGGAATGAGAGAGGTTGTGGAGAAGAAGAGTGAGACCGGGTGTGGAATGAAGTGGAGGGGAATGTGATGGAACTGAAGGAGGTGGAGTTGTATGAGATGCTATGGAATGTGAAAGCAGGTGAGGAGAAAAGAAGGTTGGTGTGGAATGAAGAGGCATAGATAATCAAGTGTGGCATGAGGTGGAGGAAGGTGGAATGTAATGACAAGTAGTGGAAAAGGAGCGTGGATGTTGGATGAGGATGGAATTATAAAGCAGACGCGGGCAGAGTGGATATCAGGTAGTGTGGATTACATGAAAGGAAATCTTGGGTGAGGAGTGAGGTGGATTGTAGAAAGTGGAATAGTATATGCTGTGGATGTGGTGGAGTGGATCAGAGTGGATGCGTGTGGAGTGTGCCTTTGAAGGATGTTGAACAGTGTGGGATGAAGTGGAATGACGAGACAGCATGTAGTGAAGTGGAAGGAAGTGGAATGAAGCTGAGGTGTGGTGGAGAGTAACAAAGCTGATGAAAATGTGTGGAAAAAGGGAAGTGGATGAGTGGAGTGGACTGAAATGGTGTGAAGGGGAAGGAGGGGTAGTGGAGTGATAGATTGTTATGAGTCCATATTATATTTACAAATCATAATAGATAGATATATAAATAGACAGATAGACAGCTCTATGCAAGCCTGGGAATGGGAAATGATCTTGCAAGTTAAACTGAGGAAAAGCTGACGACAGATTAGGAAGTTCTAGTGGTATGCGGTAAGCTGGTACGAAAATTGTAGGATGAAGACTGCCGCTACTTGTAGGTGCGTGTAGAAGATTATACAGACGACTCGTAGAGTTGTTACTTGTAGTTGATTGTAGATGGTTGTAGTGTAGTTCGTTCACTGTAGAACTGAAGTTAATCTTGTAGAGTGTCGCCTGCTTTTGTAGAAATTCAATGTTGATTCGAAGACGAGGTGCCTTCTTTTCACTGCCACCAAATGTCATAAAAAGTAAACTATTTAACTGTAATACAGTATGTACTTGGGTTATTGTAGTGAAATGCATACAGGCAAGAAAAAAAAAATAGTTTAAAATTAAGATTATGGTAAGAGTTATTAATATTTCATTTAAAGAAGAATGACCCATGTATGGCATACCAGTACCATTATCTTTAAATGAAATATCAATAACTCTTACCATAATCTTAATTTTAAACTATTTTTTTTTCTTGCATGTATGCATTTCACTACAATAACCCAAGTACATACTGTATTACAGTTAAATAGTTTACTTTTTATGACAAGATAACTGAATGAAATAACGTGGAGGGGAATGAGATAGAGTACACTGGCGTGGAGTGAAACTAGTGGAATGATATGGAGCGGTATGATATGCACTGGACTGGGATGGGGTGGAGTGGGGTGGGGTGGGGTGGGGTGGAATGATACGGACCTGAATAGGGTGCAATGAAATGAAAGAGTGGAATGAAATGGAGTGGCATAATATAGAATGGAGTGGAGTGGAGTGAAGTGGGAAGAATGGAATGAAGTGGAGTGGAGTGAAATGATGTGGGGTGTGTGGAGTGGAAAGAGTGTGATATTTAATGGATCAGAGTGAAGCTGACTGAGGAGTAGTGGAATGACATGAAAGTGGTAGAAGTGGAGTAGAGTTTGGTGGCGTAGAATGAAAACATGAATTAGATGGAATGGAGGAGTGTGGAATGAAAGCTAAAACAGAGTGAAGTAAGCAGAGTGTAATGAAGAGGAGTGGAATGGGGTGGAGCTGAGAAAAGCAAGAGTGGAATGAAGACTAATCGACTGTGGAGTGAAGTGGAACGAAGTGAAATATGGTTGAGTGGAGTTACATGAAGAGGAATGAGGCAGAGTGGAATGTACTGTGTGTGTGTGTGTGTGTGTGTGTGTGTGTGTGTGTGTGTGTGTGTGTGTGTGTGTGTGTGTGTGTGTGTATGTTTTCATATATGTGTGTGTTTTCATATATGTGTGTGTTTTCATATATGTGTGTGTGTATCTGCATGTATGCCTATGTGTGTGTGTGTGTGTGTGTGTGTGTGTGTGTGTGTGTGTATAATCAACATAAAATTGCAAATATACCCCAACCCGCCATGAACCAGCAGCAATAACCCTTTGACGAGAGACTTTAATATCCAGCTAGTACAATCAGAATTAATTGTGTCATTATACTGTATCCAAACTGTGGCAAAATATGAATTGTGTCAAGCTGTCAAAATCTAGAGTGTCAAATATGTGTCAAATTCTAAAGCTTTCAGAATCTATAGTGTCAAATTGTGTCAAATTCTAAAGCTGTCAAAATCAAGTGTCAAAAATGTGTCAAATTCTAAAGCTCTCAGAATCTAGTGTCAAAAACGTGTCAAATTCTTCTAGTGTCAAAAATGTGTCAGATTCTGATGCTGTCAAAATCTAGTGTCAGAAATGTGTGAAGTTCTAAATCTAGGGTAAAAAAAAAAATGTCAAAATCTAAACCTGTCATAATCAAGTGTCAAAAATGTGTCAAATTCTAAAGCTCTCAGAATCTAGTGTCAAATTGTGTCAAATTCTAATGCTGTCAAAATCTATAGCATCAGAAATGTGTCAAATTCTAAAACTGTCAAAATCTAGTGTGAAAAATGTGTCAAATTCTAATCTAGTGTCAAAAATGTGTCAAATTCTGAAGCTGTCAAAATCAAGTGTCAAAAATGTATCCGATTCCAAGCTAGTGTCAAATATGTGTCAAATTCTAAAGCTGTCAAAATCCGTGTCAAATTCTAAAGCTGTCAAAATCCGTATCAAATTCTAAAGCTGTCAAAATCCGTGTCAAATTCTAAAGCTGTCAAAATCCGTGTCAAATTCTAAAGCTGTCAAAATCCGTGTCAAATTCTAAAGCTGTCAAAATCTGTGTCAAATTCTAAAGCTGTCAAAATCTTCACTCTGCCAGTGTTGTGTCAGATTCTAAATTGAGTCAGAATTCAAAATCTAAAGTGTGTCAAAGCCGTCAACATGTGTGCTGTGTCAAAATACTTTCAAAACGGCTGTCAAAAATAAAATGTTTAGGCTAAATCGTTCTATGGTATTTTAAAGTGGCGGGAACCTGGCGTCATTAACCGCTTTTCATTTCCCGAAATTGTGTTTAAGCCGAATAATATTTACGTTTGTCATCAGAGATATAAATTTAACCTAATTAATAGTCACGCCGTTTGGAATCTCACTGAATTAATTATGAGCGAATTCACAAACACAGATTTAGCCGAGGATGGGACGGAGGGATGGGGTGGAGAAGCTTATGAGTGAGGGTGTGTGTGAACTGGAGAGAGAGTAACCTGATAAAGGAGGACAGGTGACAGGGAAGCGAAACAAATTTAACCAAGGATGGAGGGAGGGAGTGGAGAGGCTATGAGTGAGGGTGTGTGTCAGTTGGGGAAAAGGCAGCCTGACAGCGGAGGACAGGGTGACATGGACGCGATTCTTTTGTGGCTATTCACTCCAGGGCCAAGGCATCTGGCCATAAAAACACAGGCGATGCTACGCTGTTGTAATCCTCCATCTGACCAAGCACATACCCCCCCCCACCTCCCCGCACACCTAACCAAGCGCATAACGGCCATCACCCCCCCCCCTCATTTTTTCTTTAAATGGTTAACATAAGGAGAACGCCTTCAGGACACATAACCTGGCCCCTTCAGATTCCTTGCGCAGGTCGCAATGAAATTTATGGATTTTTTTTTCACTTCATTATTTTCAAAAAAAAAAAAACTACTTAAGACACAGCATTCTGCCTATCAAAAGGCAACGGTTCACTATAAGACACAAACCTATGTGAACGTTCATGGCTCTATAGTGAAAACTTTCTGAGTTCTGGCCCGGAAACGAAGTCTCTGTTCCCTGTCAGCCGCCCTGCCGCCCAACTCTACGAACGGACGCCAATCGATCCCAGTGATAATAACACCCTCATCTGACTTTGCTAGGTGGAGAGTAAAAACAGAGAGAATTAGATCAATAAATATACAGACAGATAGATTAATAGATTGAAAGATAGATAGATAGATACACAGACAGATTTAATACAGTCACAATTAACCTTCTCACAGTCAAAACAACTCTACCATTCAACACCCCCAAACTTCAGGCGATTCAAGGTGAGAGCAGGTCATAGGATCCAAGAGGGCACTAAACCAGGCAATAAAGACCGTGTGAAATGAGTCATGCACATTATGTCTAGACAGGTAAAAAATAAACTCAGGGATCAGCATAGATTTGCATAATTAAAGCTACCTGGCTCACCTTGATGCCTAAGTGCCCTGTTTCCCACGCAGGTAAAAATTTTCATGATTATATGCAGGTGTGTGTCTCTATGCAAATTAGTCATATAAATTAAAGACCTCTCTCTCTCTCTCTCTCTCTCTCTCTCTCTCTCTCTCTGGGTATTACTATCTTATCATTCATTTTCTTAACACATCGTTGTCGGAACTCCTGTCTTCCCTCACTCATTCCCCTTTCTCTCACTTCTCGCTTTACTCCACCCAGCTGTACTCTCTCTCTCTCTCTCTCTCTCTCTCTCTCTCTCTCTCTCTCTCTCTCTCTCTCTCTCTCTCTCTCTCTCTCTCTCTCTCTCTCTCTCCACTCTAACCCCACCATTCCATCGCTCACCGGGCTACATAACATCCTCCCCCTGGGGCGTTTTCACCTCACATTCATATTCAGATGGACGAGAAAATATATGCACACGACTGTCTCGAAATTTGGGGTGTGTGGGAGAGGTGTAAAAATCTGCTTTGGCTAGGTGATGTGCGGGTGTGTCTTAGTGTTGTGTGTGTGTGTGTGTGTGTGTGTGTGTGTGTGTGTGTGTGTGTGTGTGTGTGTGTGTGTGTGTGTGTGTGTGTGTGTGTGTGTGTGTGTGTGTGTGTGTGTGTGTGTGTGTGTGTGTGTGTGTGTGTGTGTGTGTGTGTGTGTGTGTGTGTGTGTGTGTGTGTGTGTGTGTGTGTGTGTGTGTGTGTGTGTGTGTGTGTGTGTGTGTGTGTGTGTGTGTGTGTGTGTGTGTGTGTGTGTGTGTGTGTGTGTGTGTGTGTGTGTGTGTGTGTGTGTGTGTGTGTGTGTGTGTGTGTGTGTGTGTGTGTGTGTGTGTGTGTGTGTGTGTGTGTGTGTGTGTGTGTGTGTGTGTGTGTGTGTGTGTGTGTGTGTGTGTGTGTGTGTGTGTGTGTGTGTGTGTGTGTGTGTGTGTGTGTGTGTGTGTGTGTGTGTGTGTGTGTGTGTGTGTGTGTGTGTGTGTGTGTGTGTGTGTGTGTGTGTGTGTGTGTGTGTGTGTGTGTGTGTGTGTGTGTGTGTGTGTGTGTGTGTGTGTGTGTGTGTGTGTGTGTGTGTGTGTGTGTGTGTGTGTGTGTGTGTGTGTGTGTGTGTGTGTGTGTGTGTGTGTGTGTGTGTGTGTGTGTGTGTGTGTGTGTGTGTGTGTGTGTGTGTGTGTGTGTGTGTGTGTGTGTGTGTGTGTGTGTGTGTGTGTGTGTGTGTGTGTGTGTGTGTGTGTGTGTGTGTGTGTGTGTGTGTGTGTGTGTGTGTGTGTGTGTGTGTGTGTGTGTGTGTGTGTGTGTGTGTGTGTGTGTGTGTGTGTGTGTGTGTGTGTGTGTGTGTGTGTGTGTGTGTGTGTGTGTGTGTGTGTGTGTGTGTGTGTGTGTGTGTGTGTGTGTGTGTGTGTGTGTGTGTGTGTGTGTGTGTGTGTGTGTGTGTGTGTGTGTGTGTGTGTGTGTGTGTGTGTGTGTGTGTGTGTGTGTGTGTGTGTGTGTGTGTGTGTGTGTGTGTGTGTGTGTGTGTGTGTGTGTGTGTGTGTGTGTGTGTGTGTGTGTGTGTGTGTGTGTGTGTGTGTGTGTGTGTGTGTGTGTGTGTGTGTGTGTGTGTGTGTGTGTGTGTGTGTGTGTGTGTGTGTGTGTGTGTGTGTGTGTGTGTGTGTGTGTGTGTGTGTGTGTGTGTGTGTGTGTGTGTGTGTGTGTGTGTGTGTGTGTGTGTGTGTGTGTGTGTGTGTGTGTGTGTGTGTGTGTGTGTGTGTGTGTGTGTGTGTGTGTGTGTGTGTGTGTGTGTGTGTGTGTGTGTGTGTGTGTGTGTGTGTGTGTGTGTGTGTGTGTGTGTGTGTGTGTGTGTGTGTGTGTGTGTGTGTGTGTGTGTGTTAATGTTGGCTTTGTGGGTGTGATTGTGTGGTGTGCGGGATGAGGAGAGATGGGGAGACAAAAAAGGGTGAGAAGCGGGGAAGAGAGAGAGGGGAGGGAAGGGAGGAAAGCGAGAGGGGGAGGGAAGGGGTGAAATGAGAGAGAGAGAGAGAGTAGGAAGATACTCCACTTCATAACTTGCATTCAGCGTGGTGGTTTGGCCTTAATCTTAATCTTACTCTGTTCGTGAAAGAGAATAGAGCAGCGAGAGAGAAAATAATCATCATCATCATCATCATCATAAGATTATTTCCATTACAATATGGTTATTCTGTGTACATATTAAACAGTAGTAATACATCGTTCATTTATCTGCATATGCATACACGCGTGCCTAAGTATACATATACTCCACACACATACATAAATACATACATAGAATATACATATGAACTCTATGTTTTATGAATACACACACACACACACACACACACACACACACACACATATATATATATATATATATATATATATATATATATATATATATATATATATATATATATATATATATATCCCATTGGAGCCCGGTGTCCAGAGTATTGGACAGAACTGGGATTTTTCAAGTCTTTATAAAGTAGGGAACCCCTTGGCAGGGACCTATGAGCTTTGCGACTATGAGCCGATAGGAGGAGGGGGTACGCTTAATGCCCTCCCAGTGCAATGCCTCGCCCACCACCCCTGGGATCCAATGGGATATATATATAATATAAGATTATATATATATATATATATATATATATATATATATATATATATGTGTGTGTGTGTGTGTGTGTGTGTGTGTGTGTGTGTGTGTGTGTACACAAAAAAAGACATAGTCATTTATTGTGTAGTAAGTGTTTTTTAGCTCATATCTGAATGACGGTAGACTACTGGCCCCTGTAATGGGTGGATGCAGTTGGTTCCATAATTTTGGACTGATTATAGGGGGCGCTCTTGCTCCTGTGTCAGCGTTTGTCTTGGGGACATAGAGGTTATTTTTCTGTCTAGTAATGCTGTCGGTCTTACTATGTACAGATGGCAGAGATTGGATGTCGTCAGAGTATTGTTTGGTTATTTGTTTAAACATAATAATACCTTGACTGAGGGTGATCTGTTCCTTTATGCTTAACCATTCAAATTCGCTGAAAATTGGAGTTACATGAAGAAGTTCCTGGCTCTTACACCTGCGACCTTTATTTCAAAGTTTTGTAGCTTTTGTGTCTTGGCTGTGAGGGAGCAATTTGTGGTGCCCCATATTATGTTGCAGTAATTTTGGATACTTAGTACTAGAGACTACAATTATTAGGCGAGTTGCAATATCAAAGTAATGTTTTATTCTATTTATAAACATCAAGGCTCCCGTGGTTTTTTTAGTTAGGCCTACTTCATTTATGCGGTTATGGTAGGTCATACAGCGGTCACTAGAGACTCCTTGATATATTGCGTGTATTGAGGGTTGGATTGTGCTGTCGGGAAAGTGGATAACGATGGAGCTGGGTATTTTAGAGATGAGATGACGTGTTCCTGTGAAAATACATTGAGTTTTATTTGTGTTCAGCATATGATCATTTTTTTAGGAAATATAACCTGGCTTGACATAAAGGGAGAGAGAAAGAGAGAGAGAGAGAGAGAGAGAGAGAGAGATTGGGAGCGTGTGAGTAAACGGAAAAGTAATCAAGGTGGAAGTAATAAGAAACTGTGTGATAAATGTGACACCAAAAGGGGAGAGAGAGAGAGAGAGAGAGAGAGAGAGAGAGAGAGAGAGAGAGAGACTTCGACTGTCAGGTCAACCCTTCACTCAGATGATGTAGTAAATTTTAACTTTTCTTGCTATCTCTAGACGATTTTTTTCAGCTTGAGAGGGACGTTTTACAACTTTAGGGTTAAGAATAACTTTTAGTAACCCCTTCAGTAACAAAGATCTTTCCTAAATTGAGCAAAAATCGTCCGGTAAGTTCAGCTTGAGAGGGACGTTTTACAACTTTAGGGTTAAGAATAACTTTTAGTAACCCCTTCAGTAACAAAGATCTTTCCTAAATTGAGCAAAAATCGTCCGATAAGAGCAGGAATAAACCTAATAAGAATACGTGATCAGATTATAGGAGTTAAAAATATAGAATATAATGTGGAAAATAAGTTGGTAATGAAGAGGTGTTTGTAGACCTCCTAATCTCACGGGAATACGGCCGTGGGTGTACTGCTAATTAAATTACCCGGATGTTGATAGGCAAAGTTTATGGGGCAGGTGTTGCTGTAGTTATGTTTAATGTACGAGTTATTCTGTGTTATTGTTTCAGAGCTTCAACTCCCTCCGTGCGATTATTATTATTATTATTATTATTGTTATTATTATTATTATTATTATTATTATTATTGTTATTATTATTATTATTATTATTGTTGTTGTTGTTGTTGTTGTTGTTATTATTAAGCTTCGCAATATATATGGTGAAGCCTATTGTTTTGGTATGTATTATCATATTTCTTTGCACTTTTTTCCCTTAGATCTTGATGATATTATGCATGAAGGTACCCTTGGGTAACCCAAGTGCTTATGCCAAATATAAATGACCCTGCACAATTTCTGATGATCATATACTCATTTATGATACAAAAACTGCATATTTGACATTGAAATATCTCAGAAACTAATTGAGATGCAGCTGTTAAGTTGAAAATACTATGATAAAAAGGTTTGCTGAGATTTTTGGCTGACAAATTTGCCATTTAGCAGAATGGGAAGTACCATATTCACATCTGCTGAGTGTTTTCTTTGTTACACGTTTGAGTGGAAATCACAAAAGCTGTAAAATAGTAACTTCAGAGAAATATACATGTGATCTCTCTTATTACCTGGAAGGAATATGGTTACTGTACAGTTACGCATACAGTTTCCCAGTCATTGAGACAAATGTAAAATGTACCCATGCTTTCTTGCACACTTTTGTCCTCAGATCTTGATGAAATTACACAAGAAGCTACCTTAAGTAAATCTAAGTACGTGGTCCAAGTATGAATGACCCTGAACTACTTTTAAAGGTCACAGACTTGTTTCTGATGCCAAAATTTCATACCTTACATACCATAAATTGATATGGCGAAGCTTCCCTATTGTGGCTGCCAAGAAGTGAATAGATAACTAGTCCTTATCATTATTAGCTGCTATTGTAACCTACTACTACTACTACTACTACTACTACTACTACTACTACTACTACTGCTACCACTACTACTACCAGCACCACCACCACCACCACCACCACCACCATTACTACTGCTGCTACTACTACTCTTATCATCATCATCATCATCATCATCATCGTCATCATTCAGGTTATATTCATCTTAGGAGAAATTTCTCAAGCTGGCCGGGTTAGAAATGGCCTTCACTAGCTATCCTTCAATTTTAGGCGGCTCTCCCAGGCTGTGTAGATGCGTCAAGAATAAAGTTAAGTGTACGTCATTAGACTGAAGAGGTTAAGTTTTGTGCCATGACCTTATTATATTCCTTGTACCTCTAAGAAAATTTACTCACCTTGAAAGACCCCCTTTAGTAAGTGAAAATAATACCCGCTAACTGCTTTACTACGAGGACGGTTAGTTCTTTATTCTTTTTTACTATCTCAACATGCTTTTATTCAGCTTAGGAGGGACTTGTAGGTGAAGGAACATCTCTGCGAGCGGCCCTGTCTGTCCGGCGCTAATTACTGATATTTGGAAATGAAGTGCTGCACTGCCGTAGAGTTTAGCAAAATTGGAGAGGCCACACCATATCTCACCACGCCACACCACCATCTCACACCACGCCACACCACCATCTCACACCACACCACACCACCATCTCACACCACACCACACCACCATCTCACACCACACCATACCACACCACACCACACCATCTTACACCAAGCCACACCACATCACACCACATCACACCACACCTCACAACCATCTCACCACACTACACATTACAAAATCCCTTTCTTTACAACACATCACACCAAGGGCACAAACCAAAAGACCCCTGAAGCTCTCACGTCTGTTTTGGTGGGGGTGATAGTGGATTTAAGCTATCTGGGCCACTTCCAGCCTTACAGCGTTTGGTCGGGGGTGCAAATCTGAAGGAAAAGCCGTCGAAACAGTGTCAAGGCCACGCATATTTCATACCTGCAGTGGAGAGGTGACTACAAGACCCACATCAAGAGAGATCCTTTTCTAACCCAATTACAGTCCCATCTTTTACATATATATATACCCCATCTTTTACAAACTGTACAAGATTGACCATATATAAAGCTCCTCTCCCACTTTGCCTGTTGAATCCTTGTGTGTTATGGGCAGAGTTCAGTGAGTGTTATCAGTGCCTAGTCTGCATCATTTACTCATTCTCTACCCCCACCAGCAGACTGAGCCGTTCCCGCAATACATAAATGAGCTTCTAGTGGAGAGCTATTTCCGGACCACCCTGTTCAGTTCTTTGCCACCATTTTTTTTTTTTTTTCAACCTCATCGTGGTGATTTTTAAACATTGTTTTTCTTATCTCCAGACGACTCTATTTAGCTTATAATACTTTTTTTAACTAATGGTTTTAAATATAACCGTTTACTTACCCCATCAACACTAATGAATTTTCGTAACTTGAGTAAAATCGTTGGATGGTAGCTTAAGTAGAATGAAAAATAAATAATCAAAATGAAGAAGATAAGGGAGACCTGTCGCAGTGAAGGGGTTAGTAATGATTCCCACTGACCTCTCTAGTGTCATGACATTTATTTATTTATTTATTTATTTATTTATTTATTCCTTTATTTATATACTATTTGTTTATTGAGTCTTTTTGTCGACTGGAAGTTTGATTGAAATTAAGTTTACCTCTTAAACTAAAGGTTATTCTTCCTCACTACTATAACTTCTTTTTATATATCACTCTTGCTGCCCTTGGATTATATCATTTAGCTCAGAAAAACCCTCTCGATCTGTAAGGGTTAATGAAGGCTATCCCAAACCCCTCCAGTTTCCAAAAGTCTCTCCTTCGCTGGATAAAATCGTCTGGAGAGGACAAGAAGAAAATTAACTACTACTTACAGATAAAGGAGTTAATTTACTGTCTTATTTACAGATACCGCCGCCCTAGATGGGTTCAAGGAAGGAAGATTACAGAGAAAGGTAAGTTGAACGATTTATTCTATGACTGTAACTATTATAACTGGTTGCCAGGTGGTTCAGTGGATTAAGGCCGTCAAACCAAATATAAGGTGTAAATAATTCAGTTAGAAGAGTGGTTGGATTAACTGCTACTACATCTCAGGGAAGAGTGACTGGTCTTCCCACTTAAAATATTTGGACTGAGTAGCCTAGCCTCGTGCCCCTGTGTTCCTAGTGGGGAAACACAGGAATGAATGGATGAATGGATGGATGGTAATAATTGGATAAGTGTGTGTGTGTGTGTGTGTGTGTGTGTGTGTGTGTGTGTGTGTGTGTGTGGGTGAAAATTGAATAATGAGTGAATCATACTTTGGCCTTTTTTTTTTTCTGCATTAACGTTGAGATAGAAAACGTGAAAAAATTGAACAAGGGAAAAAAATTAAACGAAACAGTGCAAAACAAACACAGTTATATGCGTCTATTTACTTATTATTATTATTATTATTATTATTATTATTATTATTATTATTATTATTGTTAGTTTCTAATATGGCTAACTTTCATTATAAGCACTATGATGAAAGTTCTTTTATTTTTTTATAATAGTGGGAATAGCTGCAGGATGATGATGATGATGATGATGATGATGATGATGATGATGATGAGGAGGAGGAGGAGGAGGAGGAGGAGAAGTATCATTATATTGCTGTAAATGAGTACGAATACTTTTAGACAGGCCTATTTACGAGGTCCTACTAACCATATCACAACAATTCCTACCACTACTACCACAGTTACTAGTCATCACACCTACCACAAACATCACAACGACCTCTCCTTTCACCACGACCACCGCTATACTTACCACTGCTACCCTAACTACCATAATCACCATTATCCCCAGTACGACTATTACTACTACCATCCTTACCACTTCGTCACCAACTATTCAACCACATCTGCTACCACTACCACCCCTACCACAGTCCTTCTACTCACAGTATCTACAACCATCACCATTACCACCACCTCAAGTACCACAGTCCACCTCCTTTCACTACTACTATTACCAAAACAACCATCTTCACGTCTCACCACAACTACCACTACCAATATCATAAACAAAACAACCACTGCCTACCACAATCACTGCTACCTCTACAATCACTGCCTTTACCACAACTACATCGCTCTCATTTCACTTATCACAACAACCAGAATTGCTACTATAACCACTGCCACTACCACAACTACAACCATACCCTTCTGACCAGCACCATAACCACAACCATCACGGGCACCATCACACCTATCAAAACCATTGCTACCATTACTACTACTACTACTACTATTACTACTACTGCTACTACTACTACTACTACTACTACTACTACTACTGCTACTACTACTACTACTACTACTACTACTACTACTACTATTACTACTATTACTACTATTATTCAATTTTTCTCATCACAACCATACAGAACCACAACTACTACAACCACAAACACAACCACTCATTTCTCTCACCACAAACACCACTGCCCCCATCACAACCTCCACAACCACTGCTACCATCACAACCTCCACCACTGTCACCATCACACCTACCACACCCATTGCTACCACCACAACTACTACTGTTTCATCTCTCTCATCACAACCAGACACAACCACAACCACAACTACCACCAATACAACCATCGTTTCCCCTTACATCAGTCACCACAACTACCACCATCACGACCATCCTCTTCTCTCACCACAACCACCACAACTACCACCATCACAACCACTATTTCCCCTTACAACAACAAACACAACTACTTCCATCACAACCACTATTTCCCCTTACAACAACAAACACAACTACTACCATCACAACCACCCACTCCCCTCACTGCAACCATCACAGTTACCACCATCACAACCACCATTTCCCCTCGCCACAACCACCACAACTACCACCATCACAACCACCATTTCCCCTTACCACAAGCATCACAACCACCACCATCACAACCACCATTTCCCCCTATCACAACCACCACAACTACCACCATCACAACCACCATTTCCCCCTACCACAATCACCACAATTACCACCATCCACTGTAAGCTTAACCATGAAATCCAAACATTTCTAATTAGATTTTTTCCCAGTTTTTTTTTTCTTTTCCAATGCTCTCTTCCAATAGTCAGGGATTTTACAACGACAGCTACCATCAGAACTACTACCATCTTCTTAACTATCACTACCACAGCTACCACACTCTTTCCTAACCATCGTCACAGTCGCTATTTTCATCCACTCACCACAACTACCTTGACTACCACAACATCAACCCTCTCCTCTCTTAACCACCAACTTCACTTCACAACTACTGAGACTACTACCACTACCACAACCCTGTTCATCCTCAACCACCACCATCTCACTACCATAATTACCACATTCGTCTTACAGCACCTACCACAGCTACCACAGTTCCTTCAACACCAACCACAACTACCACATTCGTCTTACAGCACCTACCACAGCTACCACAGTTCCTTCAACAACCACCACAACTACCACCATCCACACTTACCTTACCACCAAATACAAGTCTTCCTCACGAGATATATTTTCCAAGATGTTCTTCATCCTAACCTACCACAACTACCAAAACTACAATCGCAATCCCTTCCTACCACACACCTACCATCTTTTCCCCACAGCCACCACAACAACCACACTCAACACTCAAGTTACTACCACACCTACCACAGTCTCCACCACAACCACCATTTACCGCAGTCAAGACTCAAGTTACCACCAGAACTATCACAGTCAACACTCAGATTACCACCACACATACCAGTCTCCACCACAACTACCACGGTCAACACTTAAGTTGCCACCATACCAACCAGTCTCCACCACAACTTATACAGTCAAAACTCAAGTTACCACCACACCTACCACAATCTTCACCACAATTACCACAGTCAACACTCAAGTTACCACCACACCTACCACAATCTCCACCACAATCACCACAGCTACCACAGTCAACACTCAAGCTACCATCAAACCAAGCCTTCCACTCGAAATCAAGTGTTCTCCACCCTCATACCTCTCTGTCAGTGTTACGACTTTTACTACCACAACTATCACCACTACTACCACAACTATCACCACTACTACCACCATAATTACGACTACTCTTTCCCCTTTCCTCTCGGCAACCAGTACCATCCTTAACTCACCAAAATTACCAGACCACAAACCCTACCACCATTCAATAACCACCATCGTTTCCAACCACAACAACCACAATCACAATTATTCAACCACCACCATCCTTTCCTACCACAACAACCACAATCACCATCACTTTCACCACTACCACAGCTACCACCATCCACACTCAAATTACCATCAAATCCAAGTTTTCCACACGAGTTTTAGCTTCCAGTTCCTTCACCGCAGACTGCCACAGCTACCAAAACTACCACTACTATCTCTACCAACCAACACATCTACCACAGTTCTCTCACCACAACTACCACCATCCATACTTAAATTACCATCAGATCCAAGATTCCTATACCTGCCATGTGTTACGACTATTACTACCACAACTACCACCAAAACTACTGTAATTATCTTCTTCTACCACAGCCACAACTACCACCATCCTCTACCTTCTTCTCAGTCACCACGACAACTACCATCATCCATTCACCACAGTTACCAGTCTACCACAGTCTTCACCCTGTCCTCTCTCAACCACCATCCCTTCCTTACACCACACGCTCCACAATTCCCCTACCACAACTACCACAGCTACCACAATCCTCCCACAACAACCACCACAACCACCGCCACCCACATTCAGGGTACCATCAAATACATCATCTCTCCCACTCACCATCTCTTCCATCCACCACAACTACCATACCCACCACACCTACCACAATCTCCCCACCACAGCCACCACCATCCACACTCAAGGTACCATCAGACCAAGCCCTCCACTCGAGATTTAGCCCCCCAAGTCGTTCTCCAACCTGCAAACCTCTCCGCCAATTGTTACGACTGTGCATAAATGTATAACTTTGTGGCCACTTTCTCTGATTTTTTTCCCCTCCCTTCGTCGAAATGAGAGCTATTGTGAATATGCGTTTTCACCTGGGATTGTGTTTGGGGGGAGGGGGCTTTAGGTGTGTGTCTGGGGGGAGTGGGTTGTGTGTGTTTGGGGGGAGGGGGGTTGTATGTGTGTTTGGGGTGAAGGGGTTGTGTGTGTGTTTGGGGGGAAGGGCTTTGGGTGTGTGTTTGGAGGGAGGGAGCTGTGTGTGTGTTTGGAGGGAGGGAGCTGTGTGTGTGTGTTTGGGGGGAGGGGGTTGTGTGTGTCTGGGGGAAGGGAGTTGTTTGTGTGTTTGGGGGGAAGGAGTTGTGTGTGTGTTTAGGGGGAGGGGGTTGTGTGTGTGTGTTTAGGGGGAGGGGTTGTGTGTGTGTGTTTAGGGGGAGGGGTTGTGTGTTTGTGTGTGTGGGAGGATTGTGTGGCGGTGAGGGATTTTGTGTGTGTCGGGAGGGGATGGTGTGTGTGTGTGTGTGTGTGTGTGTGTGTGTGTGTGTGTGTGTGTGTGTGTGTGTGTGTGTGTGTGTGTGATTACATGTATGCAGTACAATGTGTAATTACATGCTGATATTCTTGCTCAGCATATGTGTATATATGTATGCGCGTGCGTGTGTATGTGTGTGTGTATACCTGTGTACGTGTGTGTGTGTGTGTGTGTGTGTGTGTGTGTGTGTGTGTGTGTGTGTGTGTGTGTGTGTGTGTGTGTACGTGTGTGTGTGTGTGTGTGTGCAATTAGGAAGCAAGCCAGCCTTAATGAAGCCTTAATGAGTACAGGGATCTCCACACTAATTAATATCTCTGTTTACCTGTGGAAGTTGAGACCAAAATTGTGGAGCATTGGGAACAGACGCAAGAGGAGGAGAACCTGAACCTTTGAACCCCCGGAGCGTCCTTGTAGTTTAATTTTCCTGCAACAAGACGATTTTATTCAGTTTAAGATTGGCGTCTCATTTTAAGCGTAATTATTTGTACTGTATCCAACCCCTCCAGGCTTGTGAGTCTGTCTTGATTCAATAGTATGGTGATAGGAAGGTTAAATGCAGCTGCATATATATGCTCGTCTCCAGCCTTGTCCTCTGAGAAATCACTTATCCACCCGCCCATCCGCCCTAAACTTCATCCACCCGCCCACCCAGAAAGTCCACCCACTCAGCCAGCCACCCCGTCCGTCTACCTATCTTCCCACCTCGACCACGCACTCATTATCCCACCCACCCACCCCTCCCATCCATTCATCCACCTACCACATCTACCCACATGTCTCAAACCCACCCTCTGCCCCATCTAAGGAATCATCCAGCTCACCCACCCACCCAAATGCCCACTCACCCTGACCAACCCATCTACCCATCCCACCCACCCACCCAATAAGCCAACCAGCCACCCACTCATCTAGACACCAAACCTATCCACCCACCCACTGTCCACCCAACAACCCACCCCTCCCACCCACCTAACAACCCCCGACCCCCCCACCCACACCACGTATCGACCAACACCCTAGTTTATGCTTGTTGCGGCCAGACGACTTCCTTCAGCTTCAGAGAGGCTTTCCATCATCATCATCATCATCATCATCATCATCATCACCGTCTCCTTGCACCTCCATGTTCTTCTCTCTCAGTTGTCATCTTCCTCCTCCTCTTCTTTTCCCTCCTCTTTTTCTCCTCCTCCTCCTCATCATCATCATCATCATCATCATCATCATCACCATCATCATCTTCCTCTCCTTCTCATTCTCTTCTCCCTTTGTCTTCATTTCTCCTCCTCCGTCTCTCTGATATTCTCATTTTTCCTATTCCTTCCCCTCATGGCATCGCTCCTTCCTCTCCACTTTGCCATCAGTATTAGTAATATCTTTATCATCATTATCTCTCCACCATCATCATCATGTATCATCATTATGTAAATTTCTTCCTCTTCCGTCTTCTTCTTCTCTTCTTCTTCTTCTTCTTCTTCTCATCATCATCATCAGCATCAGCATCATCATCATCATCATCACCATCATCATCATCGTCATCATCATCTTCATTCCTTCTCCCCTACTCCTTCACCTTCTTCTCTTTGCCCCACAGTCATCTTCCTCATTTCCTCCCATTTGTATTCTCTCTCTCCCACCTCATCCCCTTACTGTTATCTTCTTCCTCTTCCTCCTCCTCTTTCTCCAGCCATCGTCTTCCTCCTCCTCCTCCTCCTCCTCCTCTTCTTCCTCCTCCTCTTTGCTGTCAGAATATTCTTTATCCTTTTTTTCTTTCCTTCAACTTCTTTACTCTTTTATCTTCTCTCTCTGCCATGTTCCTCTTCCTTCTGCTCCTCCTCTTCCTCCTCCTCCTCCTTTCTTTCTTCCTCTTATTTTTCTTACTCCTCGTCCTCCTCCTATCAGCTTCCCTTTCCTTTCCATCATCATCAAGCCTTCTCCTTCTCCTTACCATCATCATCACCATCATCATCATCATCATCATCATCATCATCATCATCATCATCATCATCATCATCTTACCTCTTCTTCCTCCTCCTCTCTTAAGTGTAACCTTCTTCCGCTTCCTCCTCCACCTCCTCCTCCCATCATCATCGCCATCATTCTTTCCTCCCATCTTCATTTCCTCCGCCTTCTTCTGAGCTGCTCATGTGACCCTTCCACGTCTATTAACTTTTTATTATCCTCATGCCTTTATTTCCCTCTTTATTTTTCTCATTTCCTTTCAGTTTTTATCTTATTTCCCTCAATATTCTTCTTTATTAGCTCGCCTTATTTCCTGTCTTTATTGGTGTTTTATTGCCCCTACGTATTTCTGTCCTTTACTCTCCTCTTTACTGCCTCTCTTCCCCCTCTCTTCATTTCCTGTCTTTATTTCAGTTCTGTTTTTCTGTCTTTATTTGCTCTCTTCCATGTTCTATTATTGTCTTTTTATATTTCCTCTTTTTATTTCCTCTTTAATTCTGCTCTTTGTTATTTTATACTTTTATAATATTCTCCTTTTCTCTTCCCCTTTTCCTTTCTTCTTAATTTTCCTCTTTATTGCCATTTAATCTTTTATTCTCTCTCTCTCTCTCTCTCTCTCTCTCTCTCTCTCTCTCTCTCTCTCTCTCTCTCTCTCTCTCTCTCTCTCTCTCTCTCTCTCGTTTCAGTTTTATGTCTTCCTTAGTTTTTATTTTCCTTTTAGTTTTTCATTCCTGTTTTTTCCCCTAATTCTGTGCTATTTTTTTTCCTCACTAAAAGGACCTACTATAGTCCTTTCCCCTTCACTTGGCCCAGATTTTCGTCCTTTTGTAGCGTATTTCACGAACCTCATTGGCAGAATAAGACAGTTCCGTAGCCATACATCCTTTCCTTCGCACTTCTTCGTGACTAGCATCATATTCATAATCTCCTGCCACAACTCAGCATTATAAGATGGAGAAAGGGTCATATTAGGCCAAGTTAGAGTGAAGAGAGTATAGTTTAATTTATTCTAGCTACCCAGAGACGATCATATATAACTAAGGAGAGACGTCTGGTATTAAAGGACTTTGTAAAATCTCTGTCTAACCCCTCCAGTTCCAAAATTCTCTCCTATGCTGAATAAAATCGTCTGGAGATAGCAAGAATTAAACAGAAAAATCGTCTGCCACTTCAAGGGATTTATGTATATGTCTTAATTTTCTTCTTTAATTATTTTATCTCCTTCACTTCCTCCTCTTTCGTGGGTGTTTTTCTTCTTGATTATTTTTCTTTGGTTTTCTTATCATTTTCTTTCATTTCTCTTTCCTTTAGTGTTCGTACTATTCATTTTTTATTCTCTCTCTCTCTCTCTCTCTCTCTCTCTCTCTCTCTCTCTCTCTCTCTCTCTCTCTCTCTCTCTCTCTCTCTCTCTCTCTCTCTCTCTCTCTCTCTCTCTCTCTCTCTCTCCTTCCTGTCAATTAATGTCATATTTATCACACAGTTTCTTTTTTTTTTATTGCCTCTTGATCATATTGCCGTCTACTCACTCGTTCCCAACCTCTCTCTCTCTCTCTCTCTCTCTCTCTCTCTCTCTCTCTCTCTCTCTGGGTATTACAATATTATTCATTTTCTTATTATTCCTTCTTTATCACAACTCCTCCTCCCCTCCCTTCCTCCCTCCTCTTTCTCTTCTATCTTTCTCCACTATTTCTCCACACTTATTGCTTCTCTCCTTCCTCCCTTCCTTCCTCCCTTCCTTCCGTCCTTCCTTCCTGCCTTCCCACCTTCCTCCCTTCCTTCCTTCCTTCCTTCTTTATCCTCTTCTTGTCTCTCTTTCCCTTCCTCCTTGCTCTCTCTTCTCATTCCTTCTTTCTTTTCAGCCTCTCTCGCTTTCTCTCCTCTCTTCTTCCTTCCTATACATCCTTTCTATTCCTGTCGCGTCGTCGCCTTGTTACTTTTCTCTTATAACTCACTCTCCCTCTCTCTCTCTCTCTCTCTCTCTCTCTCTCTCTCTCTCTCTCTCTCTCTCTCTCTCTCTCTCTCTCTCTCTCTCTCTCTCTCTCTCTCTCTCTCTCTCTCTCTCTTTCCTCCAGCCACACATCAGGCCAAAACGACTCCGGTGTCTCTCCTGTATGACAGCAGGGGAAAATACTTTGGCGGGAGAGAGAGAGAGAGAGAGCTAGACAGACAGACAGACAGAACGAGTCTAAGGTTAGGGGAAATGACGGAAGGAAGGAAGGATGGAAGAATGAAAGAAAAAAAAGATGGAGGGAGGAAGGAGGGAGGAAAAAGATGGAGGGGAAGAACAGGAGGAAGGATAGAGGAAGGAAGGAAGGAGGGAGGCTTCAGAAGGGGTGAAAGGAAGGAGGAAGAACTGGAAGGAAGGAAGGAAGGAAGGCAGGAAGAAGAGAGGTAGAGAGGATGGATAGAAAGGGAGGAAAAAAAGACAGGAAAAGAAAGGGTTCGGAAGGGAAGGAAAGACTGAAAAGGGGAGGAAAGGAGCGAGAGAGGAGAGGGAATTTTGGAAGGAGGGATGAAGGGGATGAAAGGCTAAGAGAGGGGAGAGAGAGAGATAGATAGATAGATAGAGATAGAGAGATAGAGAGAGAGAGAGAGAGAGAGAGAGACGCGACAGAAGGAGGGGAGGGAGGAAGAGGAGGAGGGAAGGAAAAATGAGGAGACCACAAACTCATTTTAAACTGATGTGTGGCAAGGGAGGCTGGGAGCAAGGGTGGGAGGGAAGGAAGGAAAGTGGAGAAGGGAAGGAGAGAAAGTGAAAGAAAAGAGAGAGAGAGAGAGAGAGAGAGAGAGAGAGAGAGAGAGGAGGGGGAAGAGCAAGAAAAAGGGGAAGGATTGAAAATACGGGTAAAAAACGAAAGAAAGATATCAAGGGAGAAAATGAAACAGACGGAAGGGAGATTAAAACAGGAAGAAAAAAGCAAGATGGACAAAGAAATAAAGGGAAATGAGGAAATGAGAGCAATAAGGATGACGGGAATGAGGGTAAATATAGAGAAAGGGGAAAGGGAAGGATAAGAGTAAAGAATGGAAAAAAGAAAATTAAATAAACAGGGGAGAAATATATGAAGAGAGGATAGGTACATTAAAATCGTCGTCTGTAATTTAATCAAGAATAAGAAAAGGATAGCTACTGACACATATATAAGGCAGCTCCCGTCTGAGTGTGTTTTAACTATGATAATAAGATGAAGATAGCTGCTGGTTCATATTAGGCAACTCTTCTCAGTGTGTGAGTTGACCAAGAATAAGATAAGGATACCAAAGAATAAGACAAGGATAGCAAAGAAAAAGACAAGGTTAGCAAGGAATAAGACAAGGATAGCAAAGAATAAGACAAGGATAGCAAAGAATAAGACAAAGATAGCAAAGGTTCTCTCTCGTCCTTCACACTTAGCAAACAAAACTGGGAGAAATAATGAGTAGGATCATCTTTCAGCCCAGAGAAGCAGGCTTGGATAAACAATATAATTACACAAAAGCATCATGAAAAGAAATATCGCAATAATTACCCACTAAGCTCTATAGTATGCAGAGGCTATCTCCGCCGCGAGAGTGATTTTGGCCACCATCTTGGAACACCAGCACTCAAATTCAAATTCAAGTACTTTATTTCCACTAAGCAATGGTTATTAATAAAGATACACTCGTAGCTTATAATACAAAAACATATATGGATTAGGATTTTTTTCTGCCTAGTTCAACGCTCTCGTGAGGCCAGTCAGTCGCTCTCGTGAGGCCAGTCAGTCGCTCTCGCGAGGCCAGTCAGCTCAGACGTGCTAGAGACCTGTGGTAGTGTTGTGCTAGTGTGCTTTAGTGATCTGTGATAGTGGTTGTGTTAGTGTGTTGTAGTGATCAGCGATAGTGCTGTGCTAGTGATCCGTGAGTGTGTGTGTTGTGGTGACCCGTAGTGACCCGTGATAGTGTGTGCTACCTTGTGTGAACTAGTGCGTAATGGCTTCCTCGGCAGAGAGCTGTGTCCCCACTGCAGGTACTGAAAAGGACTACCTTGAATTAAAGGAGGAACTTCTCGAACTGAAGCGGGAGGTACAAATTCTCAGGCAGGAGAAGGCACAGATGAGGGAATTGTTGGAGGAGATGTTGGAGGAGAAAGAGAAAAAGGCTGAAGGTTGGACACTAGTTAACAAGGTGCAACGAAGTTCACCCTATAAAAAGCAAACAGAAATTAAGACAACTAATACATTCGACACACTACGGGACGAATGTGAAGGGAAGGCAGAGAGGAAGTAGAGGAGAAGGACGGTGAGAGAACTTCCAGTACAGGTAAGTATAAACAGAACAAGAAAGGTAAGAAAAATGTTGTTGTTGTTGGAGACTCCCAGGTGAGATATCTGAACAGGGCCATGTATACTCCACTCGCTAAACATGTGTGTCTTCCAGGGGCCAGGGTGGCTAATGTGGTAGATAAAATTTCAAATATCGTAAAGGAAAGTGGTGACAAACCCACTGTGTGCCTCAGTGTAGGAGGCAATGATATTAGTAGCCGTAAGAGTGAGGTACTGTGGAAAAGGTACAAGTTGATGTTAGAAAAGGTTAGGGAGGGGAGGAACCCCTGTAGTGCTTGGTGTTTTACCAAGGTGGCGGGTTGGAAGGGAATGGTTGAGCAGGGCAATAGGGTTTAATTGCCGCCTTGAAAGGTATTGCAAAGATAATGCAATACCTTTCATAGACAACTGGGACCGGTTTTATGGACGAAGTGCCTTGTATAGTTGGGATGGGACTCATCTTAGCAGGCAGGGAGTTACTGTTTTAGCTGGAATGATAGATAGGGAGTTGGAGGGATTTTTTCGAGATTGAGAAGTAGGTGTACAGGAAGATGCAGCAACTACAGTCAGAAATCATTATTACCATGTTTGGATAGATGCATCGATACTTGCAAAATTAAGAACAAAAGTTCAACCAATAGTGTAGATACATCCACTCAGGCACCTCAAATTGAGCAGGCGATGATAGATGATAGAACAAGCGATGATAGAAGGGCGATAAGCGATAGTACAAAAAATTGTTATATTAGTAAAGTAAAGAGTTTCCCAGTTAGTAATAAAATAAATAACAGTAAATGCCAAGGTAAAGGCATAACTACTCGTAATAATCTGAAAGTGTACTACACAAACAGCCGGAGTTTACGTAATAAAATGGATGAACTGAGGGCTTTAATTTGTACAGAGAAAATAGACATTGCCGTTATTAGTGAAACTTGGATGAATACAGACACTCGAGAATTTTTAGCAGAATATCAGATAAAAGGCTATAATATTTTTGTGTCAAACCGTCAGGGAAGAAAGGGGGAGGGGTAGCTATTTATGTAAAGGATTCATTAAACTGTTACAATAAAGCAGACATTAAAGTAAATAGGGACACAGAAAGTGTCTGGGTTGAAATTAGTAACAATAGGGAGAAATTAGTCTTAGGAGCAATTTACAGATCTCCTAAATTAAGTAGAGCTGATAGTAAATACCTCTGGGAGGAAATTAGGAAAGCATCACAGTCCAGCTTAGTAATAATTGTTGGGGACCTTAATCTGCCAAGGATAGATTGGAGAAATCAGACAGGAGATGCAGAGTCAGAGGAATTTCTAGAGGTAGTACAGGATAATTTCCTTTATCAGTATATCAGGGAGCCCACCAGAGGTAATAATATACTAGATTTGGTTTTAGCTAATAAAGAAAATATCATTAGCGATATAGAGGTTGGTGGACGACTTGGTAATAGCGATCATGAAGAAATTAAGTTCAAATTTATTTGGGATGTCTGTTCCACTGAAAATACCTCCACCGTTCCTAATTTTCGTCTAGGAGATTTCGATGGCTTAAGAGCTTATTTTCGAACGGTATTCCACAGGGAGATTAGCTATTTGAGGGAATGTCAGGTTAGTGGGGATCCCCAGGTCATAGGTCAGGCGCAGGAAGCACCTGGGGATGTCCGTCAGGTGTCTGTGAGGGGGGAGGTGGTAGATAGGAATGTAGTCCAGGTGACGGAAATTAACTCAGCTCCAGTACCAAACAGACGTTCGACCAGTGAGAAGTATAACGAGTTAATAAATATAATACACGGAGGCCAAGATAGATATATTCCTTCAAAACCGTTTAGAACTAATAATTCAGAACCAAGATGGTTAAACAACAGATTAAAATCTCTCATAGATCAAAGGAAAGGAATATATAGAAAAATAAAACGTGGAGAGGAACACTTACGTAACCGGTACACAATTTTAAATAGAGAAGTAAAAGAGGAGATAAGAAAAAGCAAAGAGAAGTTATGAAATTAAGGTTGCAAGTGAATCAAAAGTAAACCCCAAGGGTTTTTATCAAATGTACCGAACGAAAAATAAAGATAGGATAGGACCACTCAGAACAGAATCAGGTGACATTACCAGTGAAGATAAAGAAATGTGCTCCAGCCTAAATAATTATTTCATATCAGTATTCACCAAGGAAAATCTAAGCCTGGTCCCTCAAGCAGCAAATATTTACCATGAGAATACGGAAAATATTCTTAGTAAAATAACCATTAGTAAGGAGGACGTATTGAAAGAAATTAACAAGTTAAAACCTCAAAAATCGCCAGGTCCGGACGATATATATGCAAAAATTATAAAAGAAACCAAAGAAGAATTATGTCAGCCACTTTTAACGTTATTTAATGACTCTTTAAGTTCAGGAGAAGTTCCAGAGGCGTGGAAAACCGCAAACGTAGTGCCCATCTTTAAAAAGGGTGATAAATCAGCTGCGTCGAATTATCGTCCGATAAGTCTAACGTCAATAGTAGGAAAAATGCTAGAGTCAATTTTGGCAAATAGGATTAGAGAACACTTAGAAAGATTTAATCTTATAAACGAAAGTCAGCACGGATTCAGGCAAGGACGATCCTGCCTCACAAATTTGTTGTCATTCTACGGAGGTCTATGAGGCAGTAGAAATCGATAAAGCTTACGATGTTATTTATCTTGAATTTAGTAAAGCTTTTGATGAGTCCCACACGAAAGGTTAGTTAGAAAGGTTCGAGCACACGGTATAGACGGCGATATCTTAAAATGGATAGAATCCTGGCTGAAAGGACGAAAGCAGAGAGTATTAATAAATGGAACCAAGTCGGACTGGGGATTAGTAACTAGCGGTGTACCACAGGGTTCAGTACTCGGTCCCTTATTATTTATCATATATATAAATGATCTAGACTTAGGAGTCAATAGCAGAATCAGCAAATTTGCCGACGATACAAAAATAGGGCGTATCATTAACTCGACTGACGATTGCCATTACTTACAAAAAGACCTCGATACATTGTCCAAATGGTCTAAAACTTGGCAAATGGAATTTAACGTTGAAAAATGTAAAGTACTTAACGTAGGCAAGACCATTGGAGATACTAAATACAGCTTAGATAACAAAGAAATTAGCAAATCGGAATGCGAGAGAGATCTAGGAGTTATGGTTAGTAACGACCTTAAACCTAGGCAACAGTGCATTAATGCGAGAAATAAAGCAAATAGGGTCCTAGGATTTATTTCGAGAAGCGTAACAATAGATCATCTAAAGTAATACTGAAACTTTATCTAGCATTAGTAAGGCCACATTTAGACTACGCAGTACAATTTTGGTGTCCTTACTATAGAATGGATATTAATTCGTTAGAAAATATACAGAGAAGAATGACTAAAATGATACATGACGTCCGGAACCTGTCATATGAAGACAGACTGAAAAGACTAAGTCTGCATTCGCTAGAGAGGCGTAGAGTAAGGGGAGACTTAATTGAGGTTTTTAAGTGGATGAATGGTATAAATAAGGGAGATATTAGCAAGGTACTTAAAGTGAGCATACAGGATAGAACTAGAAATAATGGTTTCAAACTAGAAAAATTCCGTTTCAGAAAGGAAATCGGTAGAAATTGGTTTGGTAATAGAGTAGTAGACGAATGGAATAAGCTACCTAGTAAAGTAGTTGCTGCCTCTTCCATTGAGAGTTTCAAGCATAGGCTAGATAAGCATATGACAAATAAGGGGTGGATATAGAATAAAGAAAATATTATAACCAATACTAATTCAAAAATAAATTTTCTTTTCAGGTTACACTATGATAGTCTCTATTCTCCTTTCACACTTTCCTGTAAAATGTCCACGCCAGTTTTTCTATACGGCGTGGTGTTCTTTCTGACTTTTTCCTGCCGGCTTCGGCTGGAGGGTTTGGAGGGCGGGGGAGAGCCTTCTTCTTTGCTATCCTTATCTCATTCTAGTAGTTAAGTTACTCTTCTAGGAGCTGCCTAGGATGGGCCAACCGGCCTACTGCAGTTATCCTCTCTTCTTATGTTCTTATGTTCTTATATCGGGTACATTTAGCCAATGAGTATAAAATAGGGATAGCCTACTGGGGAAGAATTTTCCCGCCCCACCCCAGGGGACAGTAATGTTATAGAATTAGCAACAAGATATGTTTCTTACTTGTGAAATGTAACGCCATCTCTCTTCGATGAATTCCTGTGCCCATTTTTGTATCCATAAGCTGCACAGTGGACCATGGCACTATATTTTCCGGAATCATCGGCTGCTTTCAAAAGCCCACGGAGCAGCTCAGCACAAAAACGCGGGCATCAGGAGTGGTGTAACATGGCTGCCGTTACACCAGCGGCTACATAAATTACGCAATGCTACCCATGAGAAAGCCTCTTCATACTCTAGAGCTCAGCGACTACCGTATTTGATTGACCTGTGCAGCTGAGATGTATGGAGAGAGTATCGTAGGATGTGTTTGATTTTCGGCTGCTGATTGGCCGCCGATGATATATAGCAAGTCTACAGCATTTCTTATTTTGACACATATATATTTATAATTTTCTAACTGCCTGCATTATAAGCAGGCAGTTTAAATATGGGATAATATCCAAAGCTAAAGAAGTCAAAATTAGCTTTTAAAGTTTACTGTTATCAAAGAAAATAAAAGTTGATTATAAAGTTTTATAAATCGACGAGTGACGTTTGAAGAAAATTATTCACCCCACGGTGTACTGTACACGCACGTCCGCATGTTGCACTGCATCCATTCACGGTGTACACCTACGCTCGCATGTCGCACTATAACATCCACCCACGGTGTACACCTACGTCCGCATGTTGAATACATGCCTGCATTTACTTCAATGACATCATCGGCGGCCAATCAGCAGCCGCGAATCAAACACACCCTCCTTGCCACGTACACTACATCTACATCTCAACTACACAGGTCAGTCAGATAGACTATAGTGACCATTATATGCTTAAACCCAATCATATTAATTTTTATCCACCCTATTTTTAAAACTTGCCGGATCATTACCGTCTACAACACATGGCTTGATATTTTCTTCCATTCATCCACTAATTTCCAGCCGATTTCTTTCCATCTCCGTACTGCAGTGGAATTTTTACTCATTTGAAACCACTTACATTAATCACAGATATTATTTTATCTTCCGTTTAATCCCTTAATTCCAGCAACTAATTCCGTATAATAATCCCTTAATCTCCAACTTTTAGTAGTGTACATTTAATTTTCATAACTTGTCTTCATAAAATTACTAATGTTGTGAATCCTACTTGTCATTCTCCTTCGAGCACTATGTAAGGAAGTGGTAACCATTTTGTAGTCACCTTCAAAACTGCACTACATAACCCAGGTGTGGCCTCATTAAACAAGTTACAACACACACACTTCTCACCGTAATGCGCTGTGTACCGTATTGCATTTCCCTGTAGATGTTAGGTCTTAGCGAACCATGACTCCTGTATCCTTTCCACAATCTGGCCCATCAATTTTAGCTTAATCGTATTTGTAACTGGCGATCCAGATAAGGTTAGCCACACTAAATACTTTACTTTTCATTTCGCCACTCTCTGACTATTCGAATGCTTTACTGAGGTCCTTGTAAAGGCTGTCAGTAAAATGCCTATGATTCTACCTGTTTTTGGTGTCCTCAGAAAAATTATTAATACCGCTACCTGTGCTCAGATCTATATCATTAATTTAAAGAGTGATAGCAAAGGACCAAGAACTGAACCCCGTGGCACACCGCTACCCATTATTCCCAGTCTGTTTCAGTTCCATCTATACTAACACGTTGCGTCCTCTCAGATCATATTATCCTATCCCCTCCTGTGCCATGTGTGCTAACTTTTCTACTTTAACTCTCATAGTGAGCCCTATCAAATGCCTCGCTAAAGTTAAGATCAATTATAACGTAAGCTTCATCACAAAAAATAAAAGACCAGGGATAGGATACTCAGACATGCTTACGATCTATTCTCTGTCGTAACTTTGACATGTTTTTGCAGGAGGGGCTAGGAAGGGAGAGGGCCAAGTCTTCCCATGGCTCTTGTTCCACCTATAAGAAGAAATTTCAGCTAGGACAGAAACAGTATCATGGGTTATATCTGTACTGAGCAGGAAGAATAAGGAGAGGAAAGACCGTAATATCTCCACGTCTCTAGTTCATCCTATAGAAAAAAATATGAGGTACGACAGGGATTCGATCGTATGTTCAAGAATCCCTCCCCAGCATTCGATTTGTGAGACAGATGCAGTCCTTCAGTAACCCATGGTGGGAATCAGATAAATGCCTCAATATCTCAGTGTTTTCTTTAATCTTGTTACCTGACATTGATTCTAATTTTCATTTCCTTGATGTCTGGTTTATCGGTCAATAACTGAAGTGAAAGACGCGTCACTCTCCTATAATGTAATGTGTATGCCTTAATGTATGGCTAGTTGTATGATGTAGTTGTAAGGATGCACAGTGGAGCTGCTGGGAATTCTGTTGTGGCTAGATCAGAAATTTTGCAGGCACAGCACATATCCGGCTCTGAGGTAGTGCCGCCTCTGAGTAGTAGCAGGAAAGAGTTCATGCAAGACACAGACCTGCATCACTCACCTTCGTAAATCAAGAAGCCCCGTACTGACATTCGTAAATTCATGCCCTTGCGACCACTCTCATCTCAGTGTGTTATCATAAATACTTTTGTTGTAATCCGTTTATCTGCCTTGAACCCAGTGGACTGCAGGCTTAAGTTATCCCTCTGCAGTCCTCCATCCTACTTTCAAGGGGTAGGGAAGGAGGTGAGAGACGTTCGTAAAAAGTGGGTAGTGGAGCCGCTCGGTCTTATCAGTGCCACCACGGGAAGGCGACCCTCTTCAGCACCAATTAAAATATAATGATAATGGTGAGGTTCTTCTTCCTAACTTAATTTTAATGACCTGGGTTGAATGTCATCTGGAGCTGGTGATATCCGGATGTCTGATTTATGAAAGTCACTGGGGAGAAAGAAGGAAGGAAGGTGAATAAAGAGAGAGAGAAAGAAAGAGGTGGAGGAGGAAGCTGAGAGAAATAGGAAGTAGGAGGTGACTGAGAGAAAGATAGTAGGAGGTGGAAAGGAGGGACGGGAGAAACTAAGGAAAAAACAGGACAGGCAGGAAGGAAAAGAATGAAAGGAGGGAGAGAAGGAAGGAGGGAAGGAAAAGGAGAGAAGGAAGGAGGGAAGGAAAAGGAGGGAAGGAAAATAGAGGGAAGAAGAAAAATGCCAAGAAAAAGGGAGGAAAGAAAATATAACTCAGAAAAAGACGAGAAGGAGAAAGGGTGGAAGAAAATGAAAAAAAAAAATAATAATTAGTGGTGATAGGAAAGAAGGAGGGAATGAGGGAGAGGAGGAGAAAAGGAGGGGAACTAAGAAAGAGAGAGAGAGAGAGAGAGAGAGAGGAGGGAAACAAGCGATGTAATTACGATTAAAGACAAAAAAAAAGAAAAAAAAGGAAGGGAAGGAGTGCGAAGAGGAAGGAGAAAAATCCAATGAGGAAGTAAAGAAAGGAAGATACGGAGGAGGATGAAGGGAAAGAGAGAGAATGGGAAGGATGGACGGAAAAATAAGGAAAAAAAAGTAATTAGTAAGGAAATGAAGGGAGGAAGGAAAAAGGGAAGCAGGAGGAGGATCAAGGAGGGAGAGAATCAAGGAGAGAGGAATAGGGAAGAGAAGGAAGACGGAAAATTGATGAGGGGAAGAGAGAGGAAGGGAGGAAGAGGGAGAAATGGGAGATGCAAAGAGGGTTTAAGGAGAGAAAAAGCTAAGGAAAAAAAATAATGAGAGAGAAAATGGAGAGAGCAGGGAGAAAGAAGGAAATGTAAATGAGGGAAGTAAGAGAAAAAGGAGAAAAAGAAGTAAGAGAGAGAGAGAGAAGAGGGAGGGAGGGGAGGAAGCCAAGCTCATTTCATACTGATATGTGGGTAAGGTTAGTGCGATGGGGGAAGGGAGGAAAAAAGGAGAAGTAGGCAGATGGAGAGGGAAGAAGGGAGGAAAGTTGGAGGAGACAGAAGACAAAGAAGTAAGAGGATAAGAAAAGAAGGAGAAGAAAGAGTAACTGGAGGAAAGACAGCCGGAGAGAGGAGATAAAGGAGAGGGAGAAGAAGGGAGGGAGGGAAAAGATAAGTATGCAAATAGCGAACGAAGGAGAGGAGGAGAACTGAGCTGCTTTGGAAAGGGAGAGGGAAAAGAGGGGAAGAAGAGACAAAAATTGAGAAGCAGAAGGCTAGGGAGGGAAGGAGGGGAAGGGAGAGAGGAGGGAGGAAAGAGAGAATGGGGCTGGCGGAGAGGAAGGGATATATAAAGAGAAGGAAGAATAGTTGTAAGAAAATGTATGAGGGAACGAAAGGAGGCAGAGAAGAGGAATAAGTAAGAGAAGTAGAAAGGGAAAATTAGGAGAGATGGAGGGAAGGAAATTATGAGAGGTAGAGGGAAAGAAAGTGGTAGTGGAGAGGAAAGAGCAGATATAGACGGAAAAGACAGACGAGGAAGATCTGAAGGGAACTTGGAAAGGGAGGTAGGAGTCTAAGGAAAATATTAAAGACGAAAAGATTATTATTTATTCTTTCATTGGAGGACTAATTAAACTCGGTACCTATGATTTGTGGTAAGTGGTGGCGACCATCATCCACTCACTTGATGTAGTGCTACCTACTTCTTTCTTAGCCTTTATCGTTTTTTTTCTCTGTGCCTGCCCTCCTCTCGTCCTATTTCTCCCATTTTTCCTGTCACTTCTTATTGCTTTTCTTTCCTTTACAGGTGGCGCTACACTGAGTGACAAGCCTAATGGTTTCCTGTAAGCCAAGAAACCATTTACAACGCTGGGTGGTAACCATATAACCAACCCATACGTGCTCCCTACGTGTCAACAAATAACTCAAAGTCAAATGGCCACCCTTTACGGGATTATGGCGTCTAGCAATAGATAGATAGATAGATAGATAGTAACTATGATCATTCCAACATAGATTGAAATAACATGAGTAGAGTCAAATAAATTATTCCTTTCATTCTAGTGATGTATTTTTCTGTTTTTCATTTCTTCATGCTATCTCTAGACAATTTCATTCAACTTAGGGAGATTGTCCTAATTAGGGGGTTTAGATGTAGACTTCAATGACCACCTCACTACCAGATGTCTTTCCTAAGTTAGAAAAAAGCGTTAGGTGTTGTCCTGTGTAAAATGAATAAAATGTCATGGTATTAAAGGGGTTAATTGACTTTACTGAACATATTTTCTCATACCAGTCACTCTATAAACCAAACAGACAGAAGAATATTCCAGTCCGATTTACGTCAAGCCAGGAAAACTTAGCTACTGATATGAGCACTAAAGAAAACATTTAGTGATCAAGACGCAGTAAGGTCTTATATAAATCATGCCTTTGAAACACACAAGGAGTTTTGTTTTAGTCCAGGGGTCGGCAGCCTTTGATGGAGTGGGGCCGGAACTGCTCTGTTACTCAGCTGGTAGGCTTGATGTTTTGAACCTGTTAAAAGCTACACTCCTACTTCACGAATAATAATAATAATAATAATAATAATGATGATGATAATAATAAAAATAATAATAATAATAATAATAATAATGATGATAATAAAAATAATAATAATAATAATAATAATAATAATAATAATAATAATTGTATAGGTTCATATCCAAGGAGTGGTTGGGGTTTTGCTCACGTAATGCCACTCAGGGATAAGTGAGGCTGGTCACTCTCATCTTAACTGTCACGACCAACTTGCCTAGCCCCGGGCTCCTACGCTCCTCATGGGGCGGCATAGGACTGGATGATGGATAGATGGATAATAATAATAATAATAATAATAATAATAATAATAATAATAATAATGAAAATAATAATAATAAAAGCAGCAACAAAAACATGAATATGAATATATAAAAATACACGTTAATAAGAATAACATTTATTCAAAGGATATTTCCTAAAATCATATTGAATATAATTTTTTTAATTTAATGCATTAGAAACAAAAGAAATATCTTTCACTGAAACAAATATCAGCATGTGTAGTAGAAATATTCATATTATTTCCTAAAAATTGTTCTGTATACAGTTTTTATTAAATTAATGCATTAGAAACAAAATAAATAACTCTTATTAAAACAGTTACCACCATGTGTTATAGAAATATTTATTCACAGTACTTACTAATTACTTTAATATTTCAGTGTAGTCATACTCCCAGCCTACAAGGAATGAGATTCAGTGTGATGTTTGATGTTTTCTCACGCTAAAAGTTCTCGATATTAGGCTTCAGGCTGGAGGAGGCGAGACGGAGTATTCCATTCACGTGTGAACCACTTTTTCGAACAAACTAATTCTAACTAGTGTTTGCTGTAGTGTATAACAGCCAGTAAGACTTACTGTTTTTTCACTTACTGAGTAAGTAAAAAACGGGAATATTTCTATGAATTTGTGGACAGTACTGGCTGGCAGGTCAGATTAGGTTTACGGGCCGGGTCAGGTTACCGTCCCTTACTTCAGTACATAACATCCGCGCAGCAGACTACCCAGGTCTGATGAATGCCGTGGGTGAAAAGAATAATTAACAACATAACATGGTAAAGTACACATGAAGTAGCTTTTCCTTCAGTGTTAAAAAGGAACTAAGTAACAAACCTCATTGTTATAGGAGAGAAACCACTCAAACATTAAGATCATTGAGTCGACTAAGAAAAATAAACTGCAACCCAAGTACAGTAACGCTATTCATTGTTGCCAAAAGAGAAGTAAAAATAATAATAATCATCATCATAATAATAATAATAATAATGATAGTAATAATTCACCAGGAAAAGCGTCATGATGATTGCACGAGGAAAGTACAACCCCCAAATCTATGAATATATAATCAGCAGATGAAAATGCAAACTAGTACTGGTCTCCTAATTCAGTAACTGTGAAATACCCCTCAGTACAGTTTTTCATGACAGTTTTTACCAATACAAGAAGCGTAGTCCGTTTGTTTTTACCTGATGGAACTGGGCCACTCCATCAGCGTGAATACTAAGCCGCAGTTGTATAAAAAAGGAAGAAGTCTCCTTGGTTACTACTCGGATCAAACCTCCAGTCTGACTACACTTAGCTGAAAGGGATTAGGGATCTGGTCAGGTTAGAACAAGCGGGCTAAAGTTACACAGCTCAGAGTAACCAAACTGCCAGACATCACTATACAGACAGTAGTGTAATGAGACACGAAATTAAAAATCAAAAGTAAATTGAATTAAATCGTGACTTAGATAGATTTAAGCTAAAAGTTCTCGAGCAGGTTAAAGATGAAACTGGTACACCTAACCCATATTTTGGCCGCAAGAGGGAAAGGTCCACGAAGGCGGGTGCTTGCAGACGTAACCCCAATGCTTAAGAAAGGTGACCGGAAGTTGCCGAAGCATTACCAGCCAATCAGCAGACCCCCCCCTAGTAGCTGAGAGAAACTTATTATGGACAAGGAAGTAGACCTCTTTTAGAAATTTTACTTACATAGAGATATTTAGCGTGGATTAAGGAGTCGAAGGTCCCGTATCATTGACTTGCTAACAGTTCTACAATCCGTTATGTCAAAAGGGGAATGTACATCGTGCGTGGGTCTGGGAATATTTAAGGTCAAGGTCATGAATGAAGGTCAAAGTTCAGGAATAGCGTCACTGAGCTGCCTGAACAACCTTTCTAGTTCACTCCACTGAACTTGTGAGAACCCACGAACACCACAATGAGAGAGTTAATGGAAGTTATATTAATTTTAACCTTATCAATTCAGAAAGTTGCCCCAAACCTGAATAAAATCGTCTGGAGAAGAGATGTCAGTGTAGTAAAGGGTTTAGGAAGAGGGTTGGGAGAGACAGGAGGAGGAAAGAACAGAGAGATAGTCAGGGAGGAAACAAGGAAGGAGGGAGGGAGGGAGGGCGATGAGGGAGAAAATTGTGGGTGAGTCATTTCTGATCTGATGCGCCAGAGGAGGAAGTAAAGATGGAAGGGAGAGTAGGACAGGAAGGAGGAAAGGGAGAGAGGAAGGAGAAAGGCAAGTAAGGAGGAAGAAGAGAAAGAAAGGAAGGATGGAGGAGAGTGAGGAGGGAGGAAGGAAAGAAAGGAGGAAGAAGCGAAAGACAGGAAGGATGGAAGGGAGTGAGGGGGAGGAAGGAAAGAAGGAAGGAATGTTAGAATTAGGAAGGATGGAAGGAAGGAAGACCATCGAAAGGAAGAAAAGCAAGCTGAATAGACATAATAAAAGAAGAAATATTTAAGGATGGGGGAAAAAGGAAGGAAAAAAGGCAAGTAAATAAAGAAGGAAATATAATAAAAGTGAGGGGAGTAGAAGGAAGGAAGGAAGAGATGAGGGAGGAAGAAGTGAAAAAGAAGAACAGCGAATTTGAGAAGAAAAACAAGAGGCAGAAACAAAAGGAAATGAATGAATGTTTGCAAAGGAGAAGGGAACGAACAGAGGTAGTTTGGCAAATACGGAGAAATAAAGACAAAAATGAAAGAAGAGTAAATTAAACACAGTGAATAAATACAGAAATAAACAGAAGAAAGAATAATGCAAAGGAAATAAAGGAAACCAAAGAAAGAGAAAGAAAGAGAGGAGTAAAAAAAAAAAGAGAAGGGCAGAGGAGAAAGACTGTAAACACGAAACGTAAATCGCGAAGCAAAATGGAACCCCCCAATTTATTACATTTATTTTTGGACGAATTTTGTGACGAATATGACCCTCTCTGGCCCTTCTCCATATATTGCTGACTGCGTTCTGAAATGTAGGATGCAGGCTAATTCGATCTAAAAATTTATAGGTGATTGGAAATGGGAAAAAAATGGAAAAAAAATAGATTAGAAGGTAAATAGGTGGGTACGTAGGTTGGTAAATGGATTGGTAGGTGAAGTGAGAGAGAGAGAGGGAGAGAAAGCAAGAGAGAGAGAGGAAAATGAGAAAGGGAGTAGGTTACAGGATACAGCTTGAGAAAGAAACAGACAGACAGACACGAAAGAGAGAAAGAGAGAGAGAGAAGAGAGAGAGAGAGTGTAGGAAAATGAGAAAGGAAGGGAGTAAGTTACAGGATGCAAAGTCAGAAAGAAACAGACAAACGAGAGAGAGAGAGAGAGAGAGAGAGAGAGAGAGAGAGAGAGAGAGAGGCAGAAGGATACTTGGCTGTGTTGTGGTGAAGTTGCTTAAGGAGAGTCGTTCCTAAAGAGACGACAGGTGGAGAGAGGGAGAGAGAAAATAGAGTGGGGAGAGAGAGAGAGAGAGAGAGAGAGAGAGAGAGAGAGAGAGAGAGAAGAGAGTTGGGAGAGAGGGAGGACAGGTAGAGAAGGAGGGAGTAGGGAGAGGGAGGAGAGGTAGAGAGGGAGGGAGGGAGTAGAGAGTGAGAGAGAGAGGAGAGATAGAAAGGGAGGGAGGGAGGGGGAATGGAGAAAAGAGTGGGAAGAGAGGGAGGAGAGGTAGCGAGGGAGGGAGTTGGGAGAGAGAGGGAAGAAAGATAGAGAGGGAGGGAAGGAGAAAATAGTGGGGAGAGAGGGAGAAGAGGTAGGGAGAGAGGGGGGGGAAATAGAAAAGGAGGGAGGGGGAATGGGGAAAAGAATGGGGAGAGAGGAAGGAGAGACAGAGAGAGATGGAGGGGGGAAAGAGTGGAGAGAGGGAGGAGGAATGGAGAAATTAAAGGGAAGAGAAGGGAAGGGGGAAAGGAGAGAGGAAGAGAAGGAGAATGTAAGGAGGGAGGGAGGGAGAATGGAGAAAGAGTACGGAGAGAGGGAGGGAAGGGGATGGAGAATGGAGAATTAGGGAGAGAGGGGAAGGGGGACAAGAAGGCAAATAGGGTTGAAGCGGATGGAGAGTGGAGAGAGAATGGAGAAAGGGAGGAAAAAAAGAGAGAAAGGGAGGGATGCTGGGAGAAAGAGAGACTGGAAAGATGGAAAATATAGTGGAGAGAGAGAGGGGGGGGGATGCAGGAAGAAAGAGTATAGAGAGGAGGTTGTAGGAAAAAATAGACTGGAACGGAGGAAAATATTATGGAGAGAGGGGGGGGGGAGTGGGGGTGAAATGAAGAAAAGTTTTAAAAAATGACATGAATACCTCTCTCTCTCTCTCTCTCTCTCTCTCTCTCTCTCTCTCTCTCTCTCTCTCAACGAGAAGTATATGAAAGAGAGAGAGAGAGAGAGACTAAAGTAGTTTTGTTATATATATATATATATATATATATATATATATATATATATATATATATATATATATATATAAAATTTGGTAGATGCGTAGATACAGTATATAGGTACGGATGGATATATAGCTAGATAGTTGGAAAGATGGAATGAAGTAGAGCTAAGTGAAGAGACAGGTAGATAGATACGTGGATAAATGGATGGATACATAGAAAGATACATAAACGGACAGACATTGACAGAAACATAGATAGATAGAGTGATAGATCGATAGGAAAATAAACAGATCGATAGATAATTTCTCTTCATTACTATGCCTCCAAAACTGAAAACAAAAATAATCAGTAGTGCAACGAAAAACGATTAACAAAGACATCCAGAAATACTGAAGCTAAAAATGTAAGAGATGCAAGTAAAATAAATAAAGATTACAATAAAGCAAAAATCAATATTCTGAAATACATGCATCAAAAATGTTACAGGTTGAGAGGCGAAACGAACAAGACTTGCCGAATTCTTTTCCTTGCCGAACTCGCCTCTCCGTGGACTTGACTTCCCTTTCCTGTTGATGCTCTCTCTCTCTCTCTCTCTCTCTCTCTCTCTCTCTCTCTCTCTCTCTCTCTCTCTCTCTCTCTCTCTCTCTCTCTCTCTCTCTCTCTCTCTCTCTCTCTCTCTCTCTCTCTCTCTCTCTCGAGCACCAAATAGCAAGACATCTACTCCCAAATAATCCTCTTCAGCTGGCCTTATACTTTACCAACACCATAATCGAGTGTCAACTTGTTAATCCTCCTCACAGAAGCTAGAGGGGCAGCAATTCCACGCCAAGTTAAAGTGAACAGGGTATTGTAAACATAAAGAAGAGGAGGAGGAGGAGGAGGAGGAGAAGAAGAAGAAGAAGGAAAAAAAAAGGAGAGAGAAGAGTTATATGAAAGGAGGAGGAGGAAAAGAAAAGGAAGATTAAGAAGAAGAGAGAGGGGATAATACTGAAGAATTAGTTTAAGGGATCGGGTGATTGAGTGGGACAGGTGTGTTAGACAGGTGTGTTGCGTGATGATTGGCTTAACTTGATAATTACCTGCCTTCCATCTCTAGGTAAGCTCCCTTGCGTGAGAGTACAGATTTTGTGGGGGGGGAGAGGACGTGTATGTGTGTGTGTGTGTGTGTGTGTGTGTGTGTGTGTGTGTGTGTGTGTGTGTGTGTGTGTGTGTGTGTGTGTGTGTGTGTGTGTGTGTGTGTGTGTGTGTGTGTGTGTGTGTGTGTGTGTGTGTGTGTGTGTGAAAGGGAATACTGCAGGATGCCCGTAACTGATTAATCATTCTCTCTCTCTCTCTCTCTCTCTCTCTCTCTCTCTCTCTCTCTCTCTCTCTCTCTCTCTCTCTCTCAGACTTCGACTGGAGGGGTTGGTAGGTACGGGAAGATTTCTACTTTCTTAACCTTGTCTTTGTCTCGTAAAATAGAATAATTTCACCACACGGCTGAGAAACGACCAATAGTTTTTTTTTTTTTAGTTTACCCTTCTATCATATTTCTTTTTTGCTCCTTGCCTCTCCTAGCTCTTCCTTCATCCTTCTTTTCCCCTCCTCCTCCTCCTCCTCCCTCTTTCCTCTTCATCATACTCTTCCTTATTCCCCCTTCTCTCCGTCTTCCTCCCTTCCTTTCCCCTCTCCCATTTGTCATTTCCTATACCTCTTCATTCCCTGCCTCCCTTCGTTCCCCTCTTATCCTTCTCCTCCCCCTCACCGTCTCCTCCTACCTTCTGTCCCCCCTTCCTTTCTTCATCTCCTATCCCATTCTTGTCTTCCTTTCCACTACCCCATCTTTCTCTCGCCCCTTCTTACCTCCCTTCTTCTCTTTCATTTCTTTCTCCCTTCCCCTTCCCACCCTTTCCTCTGACCCCCTCCCTCTCATTCTCCCTTCCTTCCTTCCTCCCCTCCTCTCTTCCTTCACTCCTTTTTCTTCCTCTCCTTTCACCCTTTCATTCCTCCTTTCATTTACTCTTCATCTCCATGTACCATCATCATTGTCCCTGTCTTTCTTTCCTCCATCCTCGTTCCTCCCTTCCTTTCACCTCCCTCTCCTCGTACCTCTCTCTCTCTCTCTCTCTCTCTCTCTCTCTCTCTCTCTCTCTCTCTCTCTCTCTCTCTCTCTCTCCCCACTTTTTCCTTTCTCTCATTTTACCCTTTCTCCCCTTCTTTCTCCCTCCTCCTGCCTCCCTTCTTCTAGCCTCTCTCCTAACCTTTCCCCTTCTCTCTCTTTCTCCCCTCCCTACTCCCCCTCCGTCTCCCCCCTCCCTCTCTTTCTCTCCTCCCTACCCCCCTCCCCCTTCCTCTCTTTCCTCCCTACTCCCCCTCCCTCTTTAAAGGTGAGAGATGAGGGTCACACACTCTTGTCCCCGTGGTACGAAAAATAAGATAAACGGATAAAGGAACGAATAAAAAATAAATGAATCTCTAAAGCGCTTTTCCCGACGGAGATCTGTAACTCTTTCAGCTCAGTTGATGGCCAAGTGTAGTTAGATGGAGGGTCGATATGACTGTACTCTTTCTACTCCAACTTGGCCTAAAATTACCATCCCTCCACCTCAAATGCTGAGTTGTAACATTAGATTAGCGCTGGAATATGGTGCTAGTCACGAAGAAGTGCTGCGGAAAGAATCTAACTTGGCCTAAAATTGCCATCTCTCCTCCTTGAATGCTGAGTTGTAACAATAGATTAACGCTGGAATGTGATGCTAGTCACGAAGAAGTGCTGTGGAAAGGATCTAATTTGGACTAAAATCACCATCTTTACACCTTGAATGGTGAGTTGCAGTAATAAAGTAACACTACAATATGATGCTAGTCAGAAAGTGCTGTGTAAAGGATCTGACTTGTGTTAAACTGCCATCTCTTTACCTTGCATGCTGAGTTGTAACAATCGATTAACACCAGAATACGATGCTAGTCACGAATAAGTGCTGTGGAATGGAAATAGGGCAGTAGATAAGGTGCTAGTCAGGAAGAAGTTCTGTGGAAAGGATGTAGGACCGTAGATAAAATGCTAGTCACGAAGAAGTGCTGCGGAATGGATATAGGGCCGTAGATAAGATGCTAGTCACGAAGAAGTGCTATGGAAAGGATATAGGGCCGTAGATAAGATGCTAGCCAAGAAGAAGTGCTATGGAAAGGATATAAGGCGGTAGATAAGATGCTAGCCACGAAGACGTGCTATGGAAAGGATATAAGGCCGTAGATAAGATGCTAGTCACGAAGAAGTGCTATGGAAAGGCGGTAGAGGAACCGTAGTATTGTCTTTTTCTGCCACTGAGCTGCGTGAAATAAGCTGCAAAAGGACAAAAATCTGGGCCAAGTTAGAGTCAAAATAGTAATAGTAACCAAGGAGACGCACTTCACCTCATAACTAAGGGCCATCAAACTTCCATCAATCACGACTTAATATCCAAATGGCGGGACTGTCTCAGGCCCGTCATGTGAAAACAGACTAAAAATAACAATAATAAAAAATAACAAACAAATCAATAAATAACAATAAATAAATGATAGAAAGTACAATAAATAACAATAACAATAAATAACAAACAAATCAATAAATAACAATAAATAAATGATGGAAAGTTCAATAAATAACAATCAAAACAAATAGCATTAAAAGCACTAGTAACAGAGAACAATAAAGAATACGAACAATAAAGAACACTAACAATAAATAACAATAAATAACAACAACAAATAATAAAAACAATAAATAACACTAACAATAAAGAACAATAAAGAACACTAACAATAAAGAACAATAAAGAACACTAACAACAAAGAACAATAAAGAACACTAACAACAAATAACAATAAAGAATACTATCAACAAATAACAATAAATAACACTAACAATAAAGAACAATAAAGAACCCTAACAGTAAATAACAAAATAACACTACATAAATATCAATAAAGAATACCAAAAAACAATTAATCAGTAAATAAATTAATAAATAACAATAAGAACCCTAAATAAAGTAAATAACAGTAAAAAAAAAAATAACAATGAAAGTGGACACCAGTGAATAACAATAAGTAGGTCATTCATTTATCCTTTAACTCCTTCACCCGATGACGTTTATTTTTTTCACTTTATTCACTTTACCGTCAGACGATTTTATTCAGCCTAATGATGAATTCCTATACACTCCTCACCATAACTATACTCCATTCATTTTAACAATACCGTAATCCTTTCATCTTAATCTGGCCCGGATTTTCTTCCTTTTTTTAAGCTTATTTCACGCAGCGGTGGCTCAATCGGTAAAGAGATGACCTGCAGTCCGACCGGACCCAGATTCAAATCCCCGCTGGGACAGGGAACAGTTTAAGGATTTGAATTTCATAAAATCAGGCTATACTGATCTACCATAAGACCCGCCGACATGTAAAAATACCCCCCCTATTATCAGTACATTAATTCTACATGAGACAGCCCTAGTATGTATTCAATATGGACGGTGGGTGTTAGCGCCGAAGTGGTGACATGTAGAGGTGTATGGTATATAGGAAGACTACTGGGCCTTGTGAGCAGGCTGTGAAACCTATACCCAGAGACGGACACATTAAAAAAAAAAATGCTCAGAGAGAGAGAGAGAGAGAGAGAGAGAGACACACACACACACACACACACACACACACACACACACACACACACACACACACAAACACACAAACACACACACCGCTTACAGCTTCCTTATTCTCGCCGGCACTAAGAATCACCTCCAAGAAAATACACCAAACACTAAGAATACCACAGCAATAACTAGAAATCACTCGACTGGCTCAGGTCTCCCCTCTTCTCCCCACCTCCCTCAGCTCCTCCCCATGCTTTCCTCTCCCAGTACTTTCCCTCTCCCATATCCCCAACCATTCCCTGCCTTTCCCCCACCTTCCCTTCCCCTTTCCTTAACTTCCCTACTAAGAATCCCCCATTTCTCTCCTTCCCATCCTCTCCAGTCATCTCCCCATTCCTCGTCCTTCTCTACTCATTTCCCCCTCTTTTACTCCTCCTTCCTCTCTCCTTTCCTCATCCTCTAACCTCCCCCTTTCTCTTTCCCTACATCCTCTCATTTTGTCTCCCCCTCTCCTTCCTCCCTCCTTTCTTGCCTCCCCATCTTGCCTCTTCCCTCGATCCTTTCCCCCTCTCCTGTCTCTTTTCTCTTCCCCCTCCCCAGCACCCCTCCTTTGCTCTAGCTCTTCTTCTTGCTTCTACCCAACACCCCTTCCCCTTCCCTCACCCATTTCCTATAATCATTTCTCTACCTCATTTACTTTCATCCACTCTGCCACCTCTCTCTCCCTCTCCCACTCACTCACATCCCCTCTTTTTCTGTATCTCCTTCGATCTCCCTCTGCTTCCTCCTCCTCCTCCTCCTCCTCAATATTCACCTCCTCCCTCATCCCTCACACCCTTTACCTCTTCCCTCTCTCCATTTTCTTCCATCTCATTCTCCATCCACTCTCTCCCTCTCTTCTCTTCCCTCCATCGCTTCCCTCTCTCCTTCCCTTTCCCTCCCCTCTCCCTCTCTTTCTCCCCTCCTTCCCCCTTCCTCTCCCCACTCCCCAAGCCTTTTGTCCACGTATGCCCTCTTATGTGGAAGAAAATCGCTCTGTGCCTGGATAAGAAAGGAAGATCTCGTTTTCTATGTTGCTCTCAGCCTCTTTGATTATTGGATGCACCCCACCAGATTTTTATGTTATTATTTTCTTTATATTTTTCTTTTTTTTTCTGTTTTGTATTGGGTCTCTTAAGGAATTGTTTTTTTTTTCTCTTTTACTGTTGAGTGATTGAGTGATAAAGGTTTTGTTGTTCAGTGTATTGTTGGGGATGTTA
>NC_137065.1:4459862-4502362 GCF_032717465.1 Coenobita brevimanus | reverse complement strand
AGAATCACTAACCTAACTCAGCCTGTAACATACTTCTAACACATCTGGGGGAATTTTAGAAAAGTATTGGTATATATAAATCGTTCTAAAGTCAACACGTAATTAAATTCCGTGATTGCAAAGTCGAAATCTACGTTATTTAGTTTTTTGGTGGAATGATCAACTTTGTATTTTATTCCTGTTAATGTCAGATGATTATATTTAGTAGAGAAAAGTCTTCATTAGTAAAAATATTAAGAATTCTCAAATTACCCCTTCAGTAACAAAGAACATAAAAGAGTGTATGTGAGGGGAGAGGAGAGGGAGACCAAGGATGAGATGGAGGGTTGGAATGGAGAGAGATATGTTGGATGGTGTTGTGAACTGGAGAGAGGGCGGCCAGAAATGAGAGGACAATGCGACGTGGAGGTGATTTGTCTGTGGTCACCCCTATGGGATTAAGGCGTTTGGCAACAGATAGCTAGATAAATAGATAGACAGATAGAATGCAGCTATTACCCCACCGTTTTCCCTCATACAATAGAAGCTTATCGATGTCAAATGGTGAAGAGGAAAGTAGCAACACACACACACACACACACACACGAACCAACTACCCACATTCCCTCTCCAACACCCCTCCAGTCATCTAAACTATACACATTTCCCCCAGACCATCGACGTACTCCTGAAAAAGCATGGGCATTGTTGGGGAAATAGGGGAAAAAGTTGGGAAAATAAGGGAAAAATAGGAAAAGGAGGAATAGCTTGGAAAATAGAGAATAAAGTAAATGTTAATTAAAAGAGGGAAATGCGTAAGAAAAATTGAGAAATAGGGAGAAATTTTTTAGAGAAATAGGAAAACTAGAAGAAATTATTGTAAAGATTGTCAAAGAATAGGTAAGAATGAAAAAAATGAAATAACAAGAAGATGGAAATGATAATAACATATATTAATGAAAAATTTGACGAAAAAAAATTGGAAAGTGAGTGAATAACAAATCCACACTTCACCCACATTCATAAACCAACTATCCACATTCACACACATTGATAAACCAACTATCCACATCCACACACATTCATAAACCAATTATCCACATCCACACACATTCATACACCAACTATTCTATCCACACACATTCTTAAACCAACTATCCACATCCAGACATTTATAAACCAACTATCCTCATCCACACACATTCTTAAACCAACTATCCACATCCAGACATTTATAAACCAACTATCCTCATCCACACACATTCTTAAACCAACTATCCACATCCACACCCAAATACATTCATAAACCAACCATCCACATCCACACACATGAATCAACTATCCACATCCACACACATAAACCAATTATCCACATCCAAACACTTCATAAACCAACTATCCACATCCATACACATAACCAACTATCCACATCCATACACATAACCAACTATCCACATCCACATACATAACCAACCACACACATAAACCAACTATCCACATCCGCACACATAACCAACCATCCACATCCAGATACATAACCAACTATCCACATGCACACACATAATCAACCATCCACATCCAGACACATAACCAACTATCCACATCCGCACACATAACCAACCATCCATATCCACACACATAACCAACCATCTACATCCACACACATAACTAACCATCCACAACCACACACAAAAACCAACCATCCACATCCACACGCCTTCATAAACCAAATATCCACATCCACACACATTCATAAACCAACGATCCACATTCAAAAGCATTCATAAACCAAATATTCACATCCACACACATTCATATACCAACTCTTCACATCCACACACATTCTTAAACCAACTATCCACATCCACACACATAAAACAACTATTCAAAGCCACACACATTCATAAACCAACTACCCATATCCACACACATTCATAAACCAACTACCCATATCCACACACATTCATAAACCAGCTACCCATATCCACACACATTCAGAAACCAATTATCCATATCCACACATATTCATAAACCAACTATCCACATCCACACACACTACCAACGATCCACATGCACACACATTCACGAACCAACTCTACACATCTACACTCATTCATAAACCAACTATCCACACCCCATCCACATCCCCTTTTAACACTGCTCATCCACATCCACACACTTTCATAAACCAACTATTCACACCCTATCCACATCCCCTTTTAACACCACTGATCCACATCCACATACATTCATAAACCACCTATGCACACCCCATCCACATCCCATTTTAACATCCCACATCCAAACACATTCATAAACCAACTATCCACACCCCGTCCACATCCCTTTTCAACACCACTTCAGTCACTTAAACTCTACGAACGCTACAGGGCACTTAGATTTTCCCGAAAAAAAAAATATATAGCGAAAGGTTGTGAAATTGGGAGGAAAAGCAACTGGGGAGAGACAACATAATTTGAAAAAACAGCCGGAAAGGTGGGAAAATAGGGAAGGAAGTAGGTAAAAGAAGCAGAGATTTGAGAAAGGGTTGGGAAAATACGGAGATAGATAGGGAAGGAAAAGGGTAAGGTGGAGAAGTTGAGCAGAGCTAGAAAATGCTAGAACACCGAAAAATATGGGCAAGCCAGTAGATATTATGTGAAAAAAAGAAGGAAAACAGAAATACGAGGAAAAATCAAGACAAACAAGGTTTAATGAAAATGGTAAAAATAACAATGTCAGTGCTGATAGTTAAGCCGACTCCGTTCCTTCTCTACCCCTGCACAATTGTTGACTCTGTACAGGGGTTTTATCCACCCCTGTGTGGAGTACAACTCTCATGTGTGGGGAGGCTCCCCACATACAGCTCTTCTCAATAGGGTGGAGTCAAAGGCTTTTCGTTTCATTAACTCTCCTCCTCTTACTGACTCCCATCAACCTGTCTCTTCGCCACACTGTTGCATCTTTATCTCTTTTCTATCGCTACTTCAATGGTCACTGTTCCTCAGAACTGTCTGCATGCATGCCTCCACCTCTACGACGGGCGCGTAGCACCCGTCTAGCAGCAAACTCTCACCCTTTTTCTGTCCAACTCTCTATTGCAAGAGTTAACCGTTACTTCCAGTCCTTCATTTATGCAACAGGTCAACTCTGGAACTGTCTCCCTCTGTCTGTATTTCCCACTTCCTATGATCTCCAGTCTTTCAAACGCAGTGTGTCCAGGCATCTCAAAATACATGGATCTTGAATTTGGCTTTCTCTTGTGTTTTGTTTTTCTGTTGGAAGGAACAGTTTTGCGGGCTCGTTGCCTTTGGTTCCTTCTTCCTCACATAAAAAAAAAAAAAAAGTTACGGGATAAATTGACCAGGAAAATCTTCAAAATCGTAAGACATGGAAAAACTAAGAAAACAGTGAAACAGTAAGAAGGTAGTGGAAAATGGTGAGGATAATTGAAGGATAGGCTGAAAACAATTGAAAAAATGTTAAGGAATGCTTATCAAAACAGATAAAATGGAGAGAATTATATGAAGTAGAAAACTGGGATCATAAGAATGATGTTGGTATCGAAATAATAAAGCCAACTTGCTCATGTGTGTGTCTGTCTGTGTGTTTGTTTGTTTTTCGCGAGAAGGGTAATAGATATCGACTTAATTCTTTCCGCATTGCCGTAGGTCTGAGTAAGTCCAGGGAGAGTCAGAAAAATACCAACCAAATATTTTGGCGATCTCGCGTGATGCGACGGAGCAATATTATTGGAATTCGCGAGGGGCGAAAGCATGAGAAAATCATTTTTTCGACTCTTTCGTCAGAGCTGGTCATTGTGGGCTCAATAACGGTATGAAAACAAAGATAATGGTATCTGCAAATAGTTTGTGATGGAAAGGCTATTAGTCCCGCAAATTTTTGCGGGCAAGCTCTCTCTCTCTCTCTCTCTCTCTCTCTCTCTCTCTCTCTCTCTCTCTCTCTCTCTCTCTCTCACTCTCTGTATATATATATATATATATATATATATATAAAGATAGATAGATAGATATAGATATAGATATATAGTTTTTATTTATTAATTAATTTAATTATTTATGGATGTGTTTTTAAGGAAGCTGAGACCCCTAAATCAGCCGGCCGAAGTTCAAACCTTTAGCTGCCAATGACTGACTTTACGTTTTATTCAGCCCTGACATACTTTATTCCACTTGGGGAAATCCCGGCAGGAAAACAGGTAAAGTCGTGGGGAAAACCAAAATTGTAGAAAAGTCAGGAAAAGTCAGAATACTAAGGGATTATAGCGAAGAAGCTTAAAAACCAAGTCAAAATAAGGATGATCAAGAATTTAGTGATATATTACAAGTAAATGAAAGCCGTAATATGAAAATTTTGCGAAACCAGCGCCACATTACATCTTCATTTATGAGTCATACAAAACAGGAAAAAATGAAAAATATGGGCAAGAGAAGGAAAACGGAATGAAAATGTGTACGATCAGTAAATAGAAAGAAAGAAAATACAGGAATTGGTGACAGAGAGAGCAATACATTTCCTGAAACTAATGAGGTTAACAGGAAGTATACTGTGAAATGATGGAACCACAGTGTTGGATATGAATGAAAACTGGTGTTATTAGAAGAGATAATAAAGGAAATACTGGCAAGAATAGCACAAAAATTGGGAAATAGGAGAGCCACAGAAAACAAAATTATCAAAATAAAAGGGGAAGTAGGAAACAGCAATTGAAAACTTGGATTAATGTAAAAAGTGAGAAATACAAGAAAAAGTAAGATATGTAGTGATGAGACCAATTATTGCCCAATCACCCTGAGCTGATATTTTAAAGTTAAATTATCGTAATAGAATATCCTGTCATAATTAAGGTGCCCGTAGTTTTTTGTCCTAATTATATGCATTTATCTTCTTTTTTTTCCATGAAGGTTTTTGTTAATTTATTCCATTTTATTGACGGTGTTCATTTTCCTTATTTCCTTTACTGATTTATTTTTCTTTTGCAGGAACGACAAGGAACGGTGAGTACAGCATCTTCCCATGTTCTTCCTACTGTTCTTCCTGCTGTTCTTCCTACAAATAACACTTCTTATCTAGGGGCGGAAAGTTATCGTAAGTTATTTTGTGAATCAGAGGCCTTAAATCTAGCTGTCCAATTTATCCACATCCCTTATCCTGTTATCAAAACTATACACATTCTGACACCCACGTAGTCATTGTAATTATATACATTCTCTCCAACAGTCCTTCCGTCATCTACATTATAAACAGTCTATCTCTATTTTTCTACTATTCATCTAAACTAGTCTATCTTTATCTTCCTTCTGTTCATCTCAAACATTCTATCTCCATCTTCTATTCATTTAAAACATATTTATCTCCATCTTCCCTCTGTTCTTTTAAAACATTCTATCTCCATCTTCCTACTATTCATTTAAAACATTCTATCTCCATCTTCTATTCATTTAAAACATTCTATCTCCATCTTCTATTCATTTAAAACATTCTATCTCCATCTTCCTTCTGTTCATTTAAAACATTCTATTTCCATCTTCCTTCCATGCATCTAAGCTATGGCAGACTAAACAGCCCCCTCAACAAGCAAGATACTGCCATCTGAGTCTCAAGTTTAGCGCTATATATTCAACCCCTGTGGCCGAGGTGACTTAGACTCATTGCTGGACGCATCTGCTGCGGATAATATAAAGGAATTCGAAGACAACTGGTGCAGGTTACGATGGTCTCATTCCTTTTAGACCTGCAATGGCGAGATGGCTTTGAGACCTCCATTTATTTTTTAAGAGATCCAGTGGCATATTGTCATTCTACATATTCAGTGAAGAGTCAAGAAATAAGTTTAAAAGATGAGAAAACTAAATACAGATAGTTAGATACATAGATATTTATATATATACCCTCAAAAATGAAGATAGGTAAATAGTGTTACGCTGTCCGCCTTTCCGTTCCCACGGGTGCAGCCGTTACAGCTGGGCTAGGGGATTATGCAGTATGTATCCGTGTCATTCGCGGAGTTTATATTAGCGAGTGCTACAAGTTCTTTTGTTTCTTTCGTTCCTGCCACTGAGGGCAATTTTATTTAATACCATGCTGAGAATGCATTTGATTATTTTGATTGTCTTATGTGAGCTACCAGTATATTTAATGATGTTTTGCTTGCATTAGAAGTACCAATTTATTGTAGAGAGAGAGGGGCACGAATTTAAGTTCTTATTAATTAATTTGATTATGCGTTCGCGCTTGGCCGTGCGCGAGCCTTGATCAGAGTCAGTATCTTCCCAGCTAGCTTCCGTATCGTGCGTGTGTGCACACTCTCTCTCTCCCCAGTCATTTTTATGCCGAGCTGGCGTTTTCATTTAAGTTTATTTTTATTCTTTTGTTGCTGACTGAGGGAAGTAGTTATTTTATTTTGTTTTTGTAACCGTGTTGTCTTTGGAGGGCCAGTTTGGCTCACCGTGGTCTTCTCGCTGCCTTTGTTAACGTTCCCCAACACACGTACATACACACACACACCCTAACCCCTACACAGTTAATCCCATCTCTTTGCTCAAGGCTAGTGAGAACCATCGTGAGCTATTAACTGCGTTCCCCCTTGGACACGGGTTAAGTAGAAAGTCGTCACCACCGGAAGTAAGTGGGAGGTGTTCCTGTATACTGTCTCGGGCGGTATTACTTCCTGTAGTGACGATAGTAGGCTAGATCTATAGGTAGACTGTTCCGTTTTATTATCAAAGTACAGAGTGTTGCGTTCTTAAGTAAGTACTTCCGTTGTGCAGTTTTCTCTAGTTTATGCGAGTGTCAGTGCCGGGGTCTGCGTTATTTTTGCAAGCGCAGTGGAGGCCGATCATCTAAGGCTGACTTGCTGTCTTTTGTAATAGCCCCGAGCTGGCGCAAACCGTAACAGTGGCGACCTCGCATCAGGATATCCTAACAGTGCCTTCTTCTTGCTAGGATATCGTTACCTTGGCGTTCTCTGTGCTTTGAGGTGAAGTTGATGTGTGTGTAGTTTCTCAGTCAGCATTAGTATTTCATTATTTAGTACTGCCATTGATTTGTCGCCATGGAGTCACGCGTGTCTACACCAGATCGCGTACGTGCTGAGTCACCTGTGGATATGGAACAACGAGAGGCACATAGCAAAGGTACTCCCCGTGTGAGCCCTGAGTTTGACTATGGTGCTGAAATGCCTCGTTTCGCTACCCCACTATTACCATCTATGATGCCTTGAGCCAGTTTAGAGCAGTTCCCCCAGGGATGTCTGGTGCTTTCCCTGGAGTTGTTCATTCCACTCCCATATACCCTGGAGCCTTGTCACCGGAGGCTCAGTTGCAGTTGGAGTTGAAAAAGATGGAGATGGAGATGCAGCGTGCCAGAGAGAAAGAAGAGAGGGAGATGGAGATGCAGCGTGAAAAAATGCGATTTGAGCTGGAGAAGACTCGCTTGGAGCTGACTGCTAATAGACCAACTTCAGATACCCAAACCTCAGGCCGTGCAGAGGATAGGGAGAGTTGGTTCTCAAGGAGTCTAAAATTAGTGCCAGCATTTGATGAGTTGAAGGTGACGGAATGGTTTGTCAGGTTTGAGAAGAAGGCTAGGGAGTTTGAGTGGCCAAGGCAGCGCTGGGTGGGGTTGGTATCTAATGTGCTGAAGGGAAAAGCTTTGGAAGTGTATAATAGGTTGAGCCCTGAGGATGTAGATGATTATGATGAATTTAAAACAACCATCCTGAAGGCATATGAACTTAGACCAGAGGCTTATCGGTTGTTGTTCCGTGGTGCTCGGAAAAGGCCTGCTGACACCTATATGGCCTACGCTAGGTATCTGGAGGAGAGGTTAGACGAGTGGTTGCTGAGTGAGAGCGCCACTTCGTATAACGAGGTGCGTGAACTGTTTTTGATGGAACATTTTACCAACATGGCTGACAAAGAAATTGGTGTTAAAATTAGGGAGAAGAGATTTAAGACCGTGAAGGAAGCAGCGACGTGGGCTGATGACCGGGTGTTTGCCTTGCGGAGTATGGGGGTCAAGTATGCTAATTTTCAGTATTCCAGGGAGAGGACTGTGAGTGGCCCTGCCTGGGATAAATCTCCCGTGAATCAGTCCAAGGGAAGTTCAGAGGAGAAAAAGAATTCAGGGAGAAAGAGCCCTGTATCCAGTTCGAAGCTAGTTTGTTACTTTTGCAAACAGAGTGGGCACATCAAGCCTAACTGCCCTAAGTGGAAGGCCTCCCAAAATGCCAAACCAGTGGCACTAGTTATAGGTTCGAGTCAGGTGAACGAGAGGAGTTGGGAGAGTGGTAACGGTGAGGAGAAGTCTGTGGAAAGCTGGAGTGCAGCCGGCTGTGCTCGCTGCCAGCTCAGGCTGAAAAAGTTACCCAACATGCTACGCCACCTCCGGATGAACTGCCTCAGAAATCGTCCCTAGGCTGGTGTAAACCTTTTATATGTCACGGCACAGTGAAAATTCATGGGATCAGTTATCCAGTTACTGTGGCTCGTGATACCTGTGCACAACAGTCTGTGTGCAGAAACGTGACTGGAGGGCCTGTAAACTCAGGGAAGTATGTGCTGTGTAGAGGCATGAACTCAGATGAATACTATGATTATGTTCATGTGGAACTCAATTGCCCCATTGTTCAGGCTACAGCTCAAGTAGCTGTTGCTGATGTAATGCCACTAGAGGGGGTTGATTTTCTGCTGGGGAACGACCTGGCTGGGGAGAAAGTATTTCCATCTCTTCCTCCACCAGTTGTTGTGGCAGAGAAGTGTTTTGACGCCCCAGAAATTGGTATTGAAGTTGATGCAGAAGTGGAAGCCATGTTCCCGGTCTGTGCAATTACACGATCTATGGCACAGGTTGCAGCCCGGGAGGAAGAACTGGTGAAGTCACAGGTTCTTGGGGTCGACTGTGATGAGGCAGGGCCACCAATGGAGGGAACCTAGTGAGCAGAGTGTTGCTGTGGTGGGTGAGGAGAGTGGGAATGCGTGCATGGGTGCCGCCCACTTCCCACTCAGGACACTAGAGGTGGTGCTGAGTGTGTCTGTGTGGAGACTGAACCCAGCCCATCGACTGAATTAGAATTTCAGGACGCTGGGGTCGACTGCGGGGATGCAGGACCACCGTCAAACGCGCCTGAGGAACAGAGTGTCACTGTTGAGGGTAGAGGTGATGATGATGTCAGTGTGGAGTCTGACATTCCTCCCCTGTCGAGTGTACTAGAGGTGACGCTGAGATTGATCGCCCTTCGCAATCCAGTGTCCCGACCAGTCCTTATCTCAGTCCTCAGTAGAGCTGGCGGGTGTTGGGCCAGCAGAATTGAGGTGAAGCAACAGGAGGATGTAACATTAAAGCCCTTGTTTGCTCGAGTAGGGGAAGAAAGAAGTATGGAGTGTGGTAGAGGAGTTCCTGATTAAAGACAATGTTTTACATCGCCGATGGACGCCCACTGGCGCCACGGTGGATGGAGGAGTGGGTGAGTTAGTGCAGGTGGTGGTGCCTGTGCAGTATAGGGTGCCGTTAATACAGTTAGCACATGAGGGACCTTTAGCAGGTCACTTGGGAAACAGGAAGACAGTGCAGCGCTTAAGATATAATTTTTGGTGGCCAAGTATGCCGGGACAAGTTGCTGCGTACATCAAGAGCTGTCACACGTGTCAGATGGTGGGCAAGCCTAATCAAGTTCTTCCTGTGGCCCCTTTGACTCCCATTCCTGCAGTTGAACCTCCGTTTACCCGGGTAATCATTGATATTGTGGGCCCTTTACCTCCTACTTCTGCTGGAAACAAGTATTTGTTAACCATAATGGATGTTACAACGCTTTGATACCCAGAGGCTATACCAATCAGAAGCATGCAGGCGAAGTCAGTAGTCAAGCAACTTATCCTGTTCTTTACTCATTTTGGCCTGCCCAAGGAGTTGCAGTCAGACCGTGGAGTAAATTTTACATCTAATTTATTTAAGCAGACAATGACAGAGTTGGGCATCAAACACATTTTGTCCAGTGCCTACCATCCGCAGTCACAAGGTGCCCTGGAGAGGCATCATCAGACCTTAAAGACCATGCTGCGCACCTTCTGCTATGATAGTGGAAAGGATTGGGACCTAGCGGTACCCTTTGTTATGTTTGCAGTGAGAGAGGTACCAACTGAGTCGTTAGGGTTTTCACCCAATGAGTTAGTGTTTGGGCACAGAGTTCGTGGTCCCTTGGATGTGGTGCGAGAGGCCTGGAGTAACAACAAATCTGGCAACCAGGAATCCATGCTTGACTATGTCTGCCGCACTCGGGAGAGACTGCATTGCGCTTTAGAGCTTGCCCGTGACAATCTAATCGGGGCTCAAGCGAAAAATGAAGGCTCATTATGATAAGAAGGTCAGAAGTCGTGAGTTTAAGCAAGGAGATGAAGTTTTGGCACTGCTGCCCATGCAAGGAAAACCTCTGGCAGCTAGATTCAGTGGTCCTTATATTGTGAAGAAGAAAGTTGGGGAACTTGACTATCTAATTGTTACCCCAGACAGGCGGAAGAGTACTCAGTTGTGCCACATTAATATGTTGAAGCCATACTACCGCCCAGTTAATTCTCATTGTGGGATGACTGCTGATGTCTCTCACCTGGGATGTGAAGGACGGGGAAAGGAGGACGTGGCATCAAGGGAACGTGCTGTGGAGGGAGCTGTTGGTGCCGATGATGTGAGTAGTGGACCAGGGTTACAGCCACAGTTCCTGGAAGGTGACTTTGGAGTGGACGTTGAGGGAACCAGGGATAAGAGCGCTCCTGTAGTTTTGGTGGTTGGTAGTGAGTTGGAGGAGCAGGAGGAAGTGCTTAGTCGTGGTGAGATGTTACCAGCTGACCTATGGGAGGGCAATGGTTATGCAGCTCTGGTGGAGAAATTGCGACATCTTGAGCCAGTAAAGCGAGGAGAGCTGTGCAACAGATTATGGAAACATCCAAAAGTTTTTGGAGATTCACCGGGATTGACAACTTGGGCTACTCATGACATTGACGTTGGGGATAGTAAGCCTGTAAAATTAGCTCCCTACCGCATCAACCCTATCAGACAGAAAGCTCTCGATAATGAGATCAAGTATATGTTGGATCATGGATTGATCAAGAGGAGTTTCAGTGAGTGGAGTTCACCAGTTACCTTACAGCCGAAGCCAGATGGGAAGGTTAGGTTGTGTGTGGACTTCGGAAGGTTAACTCACTGTCTAAGACCGATGCTTATCCCTTACCTCAGGTCGATGACTCCGTGGACAAGGTGGGAAATGCCACTTATATCACCAAGCTTGACTTGGTAAAAGGATACTGGCAGGTCCCGCTGACGGAACGGGCTAAACAAGTGGCTAGCTTTGTTGTCAGTGGTGCAGTATATCAGTGCCAGGTGATGCCTTATGGATTGAAGAATGCTCCAGCCACTTTCCAGAGGCTTATGGATAAAGTGGTGGATGGCATACCTAATTGTGTCGTTTACATCGATGATGTCATTGTGTATGACACCAAGTGGGAGGAGCACCTTGATCATGTGGAAATGCTCATTAAGCGGTTGGAGGAAGCTGGCTTAGTAGTCAACTTGGACAAGTGCGAGTTCGTATGTGCTAAGGTCCAGTACCTTGGATTTGTTGTGGGACATGGGCAAGTGGCTCCACCTCGGGCTAAGGTGGATGCCATTTCCAACTTTGCAGCACCCCAGTGTCGCCGTGCCCTCCAGCGATTTTTGGGCATGATCGGCTATTACCGAAGATTTATTGGGAATTACTCCACAGTGCTTGCCCCTCTTACTGACTTATTGCGCAAGGATAAGAAGTGGCAGTGGACAGCCGAGTGTGAGCAAGCTTTTACTACTGTTAAGTCTCTGCTGTGCCACCACCCTATATTGCGTGCACCAGATTTTGACAAATCTTTTGTGCTGGCAGTTGATGCTAGTCGAGTAGGGGTAGGAGCAGTGTTGATGTAGCCGGATGAGGGCCAGGTTGAACATCCCATATCATACTTCTCAAAGAAGTTTAATAGAGCTCAGAAGAACTATTCCGTCATAGAGCAGGAGTTATTAGCGATTATCCTGGCCCTACAACACTTTGCTGTCTACCTGCCCCCTTTTGGCCCTGTGATCAAGATTTATTCAGACCATCATCCCCTGCAGTTTTTGAACAAGTTTAAATTCAAGAACCAGCGTTTGACCCGCTGGAGTTTGCTTTTGCAAGAGTACAATTTAGAAGTTAGGCATATTAAAGGGACTGATAACGTAATTGCTGATTGTTTATCCAGGGAGGGGTCAGGGTCTTGATTCGAAAATTTTGATCCAGGGCTCAAAATTTTCCTTTGGGGAAGGAAAGAGACGTGTTACGCTGTCCGCCTTTCCGTTCCCACGGGTGCAGCCGTTACAGCTGGGCTAGGGGATTATGCAGTATGTATCCGTGTCATTCGCGGAGTTTATATTAGCGAGTGCTACAAGTTCTTTTGTTTCTTTCGTTCCTGCCACTGAGGGCAATTTTATTTAATACCATGCTGAGAATGCATTTGATTATTTTGATTGTCTTATGTGAGCTACCAGTATATTTAATGATGTTTTGCTTGCATTAGAAGTACCAATTTATTGTAGAGAGGGGCACGAATTTAAGTTCTTATTAATTAATTTGATTATGCGTTCGCGCTTGGCCGTGCGCGAGCCTTGATCAGAGTCAGTATCTTCCCAGCTAGCTTCCGTATCGTGCGTGTGTGCACACTCTCTCTCTCCCCAGTCATTTTTATGCCGAGCTGGCGTTTTCATTTAAGTTTATTTTTATTCTTTTGTTGCTGACTGAGGGAAGTAGTTATTTTATTTTGTTTTTGTAACCGTGTTGTCTTTGGAGGGCCAGTTTGGCTCACCGTGGTCTTCTCGCTGCCTTTGTTAACGTTCCCCAACACACGTACATACACACACCCCTAACCCCTACACAGTTAATCCCATCTCTTTGCTCAAGGCTAGTGAGAACCATCGTGAGCTATTAACTGCGTTCCCCCTTGGACACGGGTTAAGTAGAAAGTCGTCACCACCGGAAGTAAGTGGGAGGTGTTCCTGTATACTGTCTCGGGCGGTATTACTTCCGGTAGTGACGATAGTAGGCTAGATCTATAGGTAGGCTGTTCCGTTTTATTATCAAAGTACAGAGTGTTGCGTTCTTAAGTAAGTACTTCCGTTGTGCAGTTTTTCTCTAGTTTGCGGAGTGTCAGTGCCGGGGTCTGCGTTATTTTTGCAACGCAGTGGAGGCCGATCATCTAAGGCTGACTTGCTGTCTTTTTGTAATAGCCCCGGGCTGGCGCATACCGTAACAATAGATTGATAGGTAATTATATATATATAAATTGAAAAATATCTTGTCGGACTGGAATACAAGTGATGAAGTTTGAATCAATCAAACAAAGCATTCGGTGGCCGAATGCTAATTGCTCGCCAAATTATGTTGCTGGCTAAAATACAAGCTACCTACAAACCAAATTTGAAGGCGAGATATTTTGGCAACACACACACACACACACACACACACACACACACACACACACACACACACACGAACAAAAACTATATCGCCTCTCCTTGCTAAAAGCGGGAGGTAAAAAATTGGCAAAACTCTACGAAATTCAATCACCGCGTTTCACAAAAAGCCAGTCCATTAAAAAAAATATATATATATGGCGGCTGGCATTTGTTTGTCTTTGATCGAATCCTCACCAAAAGTAATAAGTTTGTGCACATCCACATAGTTGCTGTTTCCTGAACGTTTGGTTAAAATTCGTTCACAACTTTTCGAGATATTTTGGCAACAGATTCATACACACACACGCATATGCACACAGACATACACTGACAAACTATGGCCTCGCCTTGCTAAAAACTGGCAATAATGAATGAATTAAATGATAAATTAAGGGTTAGGAAAAAAGAAGCGGAGTGAAAACTACAGATAGCCCTAATAGAAACACAATGTATTTTTTTTTTTTATGTTAACAGTTCCTCATAAAAATTGTGTAAGACCGAGAAAATCGAGTGACAAATTTTATTAAATTATGAAAAGAGCAAAGAAAGAAACAGTAACATTGATTAAATTTATTGAAAACTGGAGAGAACGTGAATTTCATCACCTGAAACTCACCACGTACCCGTAAAAACATCTCTGACAGAGATGAAAACAGGGGAAGGTCTAGGAATGACTGGGAGAAAAAAAGTAATACTAAGAAAGAAAACGGGAAATACGGCTCAATATACAAGGAAGAAATAAAGCAAGAAATAAAAGAAGAAGGAAAGAAATAGAAAATGCGACGAAAAATGTGGGGGGGACCTAAAATATATGATGTGACAGTAACAGAAAAACACGAAGATATTTTTCACAAGTTTGTCCCCAGCCCAGCCACAAATAACCGAAAGAAAAAGGGGGAAAGGCGGAAAAATAAGGGGAAAATTTGGAAGAAACGGGGAAAGCAGAAAAAATGGGGACCTTGTGAAGAAATACGGAAAGAAGAGGAGGAAAAAAATAATGAAAATATGAGAAATAAGGGTAGAAAATGAAAAGAAGGAAAATAGCTAAAAAATATATGGAAAGAGTTAAGGGAAATCCTGGCGTATATCCCATGACAGTGATAAGAAAACAACAGGGCCTTTCTAACTAGATTTGTCTTTCCCTCATCCACATTCCAACGTTAATCTTGGGAGCGTGGAGAAAAAGGGGAGGAAAATGGAAGAAGGAAAAGCAGAGGAAAAAGAGGAAAAAGTGTAACAAAATGAGGCAAAACCGAAGATATAAATTAAGTGAATGACTACAAGAATGAATGTCATAAAATCACAGGGGAAAATGAAGACAAGAAAAGGAAATAAAGATACGTGAAAACTCAAGAGGAAACGAGAGAAGAGTGAAAATAAAGAAAATAAAGAAGTGTGAAATTAAAAGTATGAAAACACAAGAAAATAAAGAAGTGTGAAATTAAAAGTATGAAAAAACAAGAAAATAAAGTGTGAAAACAACAGAAGAAAATAAAGAAGTGTGAAAACAACAGAAGAAAATAAAGAAGTGTGAAAACAACAGAAGAAAATAAAGAAGTGTGAAAACAACAGAAGAAAATAAAGTGTGAAAACAAAGGAAGAGAATAAAGCAGTGTGAAAACAAAAGAAGAAAGTGTGAAAACCACAGAAGAAAATCAAGTGTGAAAACAAAGGAAGATGATAAAGAAGTGTGAAAACAAAAGAATAAACATGTGAAAACAACAGAAGGAAAATAAAATGTGAAAACAATGGAAGACAATTAAGAAGTGTGAAAAAAGAAGAAAAAGTGTGAGAACAGAAAATAAGAGATGTGTGAAAACAAAAGAAATAAAGAAGTGTGAAAACAAAAGAAGAAAATAAAGAGGTATGAAACACTAGCTTTGAAAACAAGGAGGCTGAATAAAGCAGGATAAAAAAAAAAAGTGAAAAAAAACGTGATGAAAATACCTGAAATAGATGCCGTGTCAACAATCGGAGAACAAGAGAGAAATTATATAAAGTCTCTCCACAAACCAACCCAAAACCCCAGAAAATTTGTTACAAAATATATGCAAAATAGAAAGAAAATGGAGCAAACGGGGAAAAATAGGAAAACTGAGGAAAGCTTATTAAAGAGTGGAAAAGGTAGAATAATATTAAAAAGGCTCGCCACATAGCCATAAAAGGACGCAAATAGAGATGAAAAGGAAACAAATGTAGGTGAAACTGAGAAATAAAAGATACAGTGAGAAACAGGAACAAGAGCAGAATTGCTCTGTGACCTGCGGCGAGGCTCTTGTTTCAAATAATTTGCTGTAAAAAAGTAACTAGCCTTAACAAGGAGATCCACTACCCCGATGCTGAAGATGCCTTAACAGAGTGCCCCACTACCCAGATTCTGACCACTTTTATGTCTCAATGGGCTTAAATGAAGAACTTTTACTAAAGTTGCTGCTAGATGGCGCCACCACAGGTATCAGCTGACAGCAGATTTGGATTCTTTATGTCAAATAACCTTACATGGGACCACTTTTGTCTCAGTAGGCTTAAATTAAGCACTTTTACTAAAGTCGTCGCTAGATGGCCCCACCTTAGGTGTCAGCTGATGGCAGATGCTTAGAAATAATATGAAAATAGAATAAAAGCAGGAAAGGCAGCTGGATATTACAACGGAAAAGGACACTGTGAGAGTAGAAAAGGGAAAATAGCATGAAAACATATAAAAACAATGAGTGTGAAAACAGGAAAAACAGTTCGATAAAATAAGGATTAAAAAATTAGAAAATGCAAGAGGAAATGAAAAAAGAATGAAACCAGGAAAAGTAGTTTCAGATGCGAAAGAAGGGGAAGAGAAAGACAAACTCGAAAAACGTTTAGGAAATAAAAGAATAAGTTAACACAATGAAAATAATAAGAAAAAATAAAAAATGCAGAAAAATGAGGGTAAAAAGAAACACAAAAAATATCTCATAAATGCAAAAAAGAAATATTGACAGTGAAAACGAAAAAAAGAGGGTAAATACGAAAAAACATGAGAGAAAACAGGCTAAATATACGTCGTGGAACTAACAGAAAAAACAACCGGGTATTTTTTGGTACAGTGTGGGTTTTTTTTTTTTTTTTTTTGGCAAGTTTGGCCCAACCGGAAATGACCTCACGTCCATTACACACTCTCTCTCTCAACAGCTCCTCATTAGGGAAATAGCCGCGTGAGAGAGTTTTTGTGTGCTTGGGTATTTGTGGCTAAGGGGTGGGGATGAGTGTGTGTGTGGAGGAATAGTGGGAGGGGTTGTTGTGGTTGTGTGTGTGTGTGTGGAAGAATAGTGGGAGGGGTTGTTGTAGTTGTGTGTGTGTGTGTTTGTGTTTGTGTGTGTGTGTGTGTGTGTGTGTGTGTGTGTGTGTGTGTGTGGAAGAATAGTGGGAGGGGTTGCTGTAGTTATGTGTGTGTGTGTGTGTATGTGTGAGGGAGAGAGAGGGGGGAGTTATTTGTTCGTGATGTGGTACTGAATGTGTGTGTGGGGGTGGGGGGAGATGGTGGGTGTGAATATGTGTGGAAGGATGTAAGTTTGTGTTTGGGATGGTTGACTTTAGTCTACCTAATTGTGTGTGTGTGTGTGTGTGTGTGTGTGTGTGTGAGAGAGAGAGAGAGAGAGAGAGAGAGAGCGGAGGGGGGGGAAGTGGTGTGGAGTGCCAAATGTAGGTAAGTTATGAGGGAGAGTTGCCCCCTGCCTCACGAGACAGTTAAGGGGGATGATGCCACGAAGGGGAAGATGGGCGACGCCAGGAAAGGGGAGAAGGCTTGGAGGGGGGATCTAGGAGAGGGAGGAGGGGGGAATGGAAAGGTGCTGGGAGGGAAACAGAGCAGGGGAGGATGGGGTATGGTAAGGGGAAGAGGTTAAGCTAATCTAAGGAAGGTGTTGAGGAGGAGGAGGAGGGTGGAGGAGAAGGGAGCAAGTGTGAGAGAGAGGGAGGGGGAGAATGAGATTGGAGAGGGCAAGAGGGGGTAAGAGGGAGCAAGGGATGGGTAAGAAGGGGAGTAGAATGGGAGAGAAAGGAGCAAGAAAAGAGGCTGAAGAGAGGGTAGAGGGAATGTATAGGGGGAGAAGGAAGCATGAGAAGATGGGGGAGAGAGATGGGAGGGAGAGGAGAGGGAATGTGGAGGAGGAGAAAGGGGCACGTGGAGGGGGAGAAGACGGCATGTGGAGGGGGAGAAAGGGGAATGGGGAGGGGAAGGAGGGGGCATGGGGAGCCAACCTTTTTTTTACTTTATATATTCGTTCTTTCCACAGCGTTAATGCCATTATATAAATGGATTATCGCTGCGTCTATCCGGCCACACTCAACCCCAAAGTTAATGCAAATAACATATAGATAGATAAATGGGTCAATAGATAGAGAGATACAAATAGATAAACAGGACAGATAAATGGACATACATAGATAGATAGATATAGATAGGATTAGGACAGATAAGTTGACATAAGTAGATAAATAGATAAATATAGGCAGATAAATAGGACAGATAAATGGATATAAATAGATAGGAAGAGACAGAAAGATAGGTAGATAGATAGATGGATAGATGGATGAATAGACAGGTAGATAGACATACAGTATACTGACAGGTAAAAGGAAAATGTGAGGTTCTCAGGCAAATTAAAATGAAGATACATACGTCGATAAATTTATATATATATATATATATATATATATATATATATATATATATATATATATATATATATATATAGCTAGATAAAAGATTGATAAAGAGACATACAAGCAGACGAGTCCATTAATCCACGTAGTTACAGGTTACACCAGAAATAATTTTTCTTCCAAACTTGTGTAACTCCCATCCCTCATCTCTCCGCAGCACTGCATCATCTGCACACAGGAGCACAGACAGCTCACACTCATCACCCTGCCCGCAACAGAGCCACACCACCCTACCCCGCCCCAGACCCACACTACCCGACCCCGCCCCCAAAACCACCCCGCCCCGCCCCAGAACCACACCACCTCACCCGGCCCCATCTCGCCCCCTCCGCCCTCTCGCTTTCACCTCCCTCAGAATTTCTTTCGTATGTCTTTCAGTACCAGGATGTCTAAGTAAATTATAGCCTTGCTGACAACGTGCGATTTTATTCAGGTTAGAAGAACGTCAGATATTCAAAGTGTTAAAAATAATCTTCATTCTCCCTCTCACCACCAGATCGTCTTCTTGTATAGGCTATCGTTCTTGCTTCCACCACACGACTGTATTCACCTTTTACAGAAGTAGTAGTGGTTTTTGCTTAATTTAGGTCTGTCTGGCCAAGCACACCCGTTGATCAGAGTTAAACAGCTGCGTTTGTGAGGCCATCCTACAGGTACGATGCAATACATACACTGTGTTGAGATTCGGCCACCCCTTGTGTAGACAGCGCCTCTCCAGGGTTCAGGGTCCTTCCCCACGGTGAGGAGCAGGGAAATATGAGGAAATTTGGCTCCTGGGTGGACGTCACAATTGCTTCGCTCCACCCGGAGTACACAGTGCCACCGCGTGTAGGCTCCTCGTCAGTTCCTTTGCAGAAGTAGTGAGCGGATACGAGGCACTCTGGAAATAATGGCAAAACCCAATGATAACTAGTTAAATCAAGGAAAAAATTATCGAATGGGTCTGAATCTCCCACTACAAATTCGGCAGCTCAGAAGTGTTAAACCAGTTTGCCGAATCAAGTTTCTGTGACCTGAAGAAATCTGTCCTTTGTACGCTGGAAGAAATGCGAAACTTCTTTTTAAAAAATAAAATAAAAGTTAATTATGACATTTTTTTGGTACCCAGCATTCCTAGTGGCTTGGAATATTTCGTATAATTTCTTCCTTGTGGATTTATTTAGCATATTACAACTTCACATTTTATTATATACTGTAAATATCCTTCTAATATCTGATATAGTTTGTTGACAAGGAAGAGGATACTGAGGTGTAATGAGCAGAATAAATCGCTCAGGAGAAAATGATACGAGAACCTTGCAGCCACTTGGAATACGATCTTTAGTAGAAATAAAATGCAAAGTAGATAATTCGCACTCAAAGGAACACTGCGTCAACCTGAGATATAAGTTTCGTTTACTGTTGCTTTCTCTTAACCAAAATATCAAACTCAGGGGTAATCCGTTTTAAGGATTAGTGGAGATTAATTGTAATCCCATCGCACTGAGGGATTATTCAGAGTGAAGATAGTGGTCAAAGGGATATAAAAATGAAATATTGTATAAAATTCACCATGACACTGAAGAGATTAAGGGATTGTTAGCCGGAAATGTAACTTTACTCAACTGCACACACACACACACACACACACACACACACACACACACACACACACACACACACACACACACACACACACACACACACACACACACACACACACACACACACACACACACACACACACACACTATTCCTTATCCACCCCACGCACACATTCATACACACATACACATCCCATTTCCCTTTTTCCCCCTCTCCCTCCCCAAAATCCCCCCTTCTCTCTCTCTCTCTCTCTCTCTCTCTCTCTCTCTCTCTCTCACACACACACACACACACACACACACACAGAACAATTACAAAGCCATTACTTGTGCCCACAGTTCTATAATTAATTTGTCTCCACTGGCCTTCCTTCCTCCTCTAATTTATGTCGCTAGCAAATTGGAGGATAACTCTCTCTCTCTCTCTCTCTCTCTCTCTCTCTCTCTCTCTCTCTCTCTCTCTCTCTCTCTCTCTCTCTCTCTCTCTCTCTCTCTCTCTGTTTAATGTATGTGTGTGTATTTTCTGAAACGTGTGTGTGTGTGTGTGTGTGTGTGTGTTTTATGAACTTTTATTGAGACTAGAACGTGTATGTAGGCGAGCAAGTGAGAGAGCAAGGCCACGAGTCAGCAAGTGCACGTGTGTGTGTGTGTGTGTGTGTGTGTGTGTGTGTGTGTGTGTGTGTGTGTGTGTGTGTGTGTGTGTGTGTGTGTGTGTGTGTGTGTGTGTGTGTGAGAGTGCGTGCGTGCGTGCGTGCGTGCGTTCGTGGGTGCGTGTGTACGTGTGTGTGTGGGGGGGTTTGTCTTAGACCAAATGTATGTATGTGTCTGTTGTCCTTGTCAGGGTATAAATTTCAGTGTTGTGTAGTTATTCCACACACACACACACACACACACACACACACACACACACACACACACACACACAGAAAGAGAGAGAGAGAGAGAGAGAGACTGATAGATAGACAGCGAGGTAGACAGACACACAGATCCCCTCACACTAATCTCAGCTTCTCAGTAATTCCCTCGCCAATCGCACCTCTAATCAGTTTACCTCTGCTAATATCCTCCCTTCATCACTCCCCTCATCATTCCCTTCACTGCATGACCCAGATACAAGGGCATGGTTGGCGTGGCTCTGCTCTGGGGCTAACTATAGCATAATTCTCTTTTATATCTATAGCCAAGCATCTTAAGCCCGTAAGGGGTGGCCAGACAAAGATCGCCCCCATGTCGCCCTGTCCCCTTCCATCCGGTTTCCCCCCTTCAGCTTACACCTTGTCGCCCTCATATATCTCTGCACTCTATCCCTCCGTCTCATCCTTGGCCTCCATCTCCTCCTCTTCCCTACACTTCACTCCCATGCACTCTTCTAGTTAGTCTCTCGTTCTCCACCGTCACCGCATGGCCAAACCATTCAGAGTATTTCTTTTAACACTTTCAATCACATCCACATCAACACCAGAACTCTCCTTCACTTCCTTTCTCTCTCTCTCTCTCTCTCTCTCTCTCTCTCTCTCTCTCTCTCTCTCTCTCTCTCCACGTAACCCCACAATGATGTAGATTTTTCTCTCCTGATTCCAGACGATTTTATTCAGCCTAGGACAGACATAATGGGGTTTAATGAAGCCTGTGTCTAACCCCTCCAGTCCGATAAGTCTCTCCTGGGCTGAATAAAATCGTCTGGAGGTCACAAAAATAAACAAAAAATGGGTCATGGGAGTGAAAGAATTAACCCCTTTAATCCGAAACATCTTTTCTAAACCAGCTAAAATAACCTGACTATAGTAAGAATAAAATGAAAAGTAACTACTATACTGTTTTCACTTTCACTTGGCCTAAAATTACCATCTCTCCCTCCTGAATGCTGATTTGTGACAACAGAAAAACGCTTTACTATGGCGCTAGTCACGAAGAAGTGCAACGGAAAGAATGTTGATCCGCAGCATTATCCTTACACTGAGCTACGTGATATAAGCAGTAAGAGGACGAAAATCTGTACCAAGTTAAGGTGAAAGGACTATAGTTTGTATTTTGAAGTTTATATCTAGTAGCTGAATGGCATGATAATAACGCAGCCTGCATCGTTTCCATGGCACTTCTTCGTGACTATTTCATAGCACCTACTCTAGTGCTAATCTGTTGTTACAGCTCTGTGGCAGAATATGACAGTGCTACAGTTCTACATCCTTTTCGTAGCACTTCCTCATGACTAGCATCATATATTAATGTTAATCTCATATTTCAGCAAACTGGCAGAATAGACAATGCTACAGCCCTACATCCATTCCACGACACTTCTTCGTGACTAACACTGTGCTCTAGTGTTAATCTCTTGTCATAGCTCAGCACTGAAGTTGGAGAGATGACTAAGTTTAGGCCAGATTAAAATGCACCCTTCCTCTGTCATTTACTCAACTTGATGTATTTAGCAATTTACTCCCTTATCCCCTCCTCCCACAAAAATTGCATATTCGGCAAAAAGGCACAGAAAAAAGGATAGAAAATGCCTTTGATATTAAGATTTTGCACAAAACAAATTTTGATATATGAAGAAAAATTAAGTCCACCCCTATCAAACAATATCAAATAAAAATACCAGAAAGCATTATCAGTGGGAACACTGCTGATTCATTGAGTCAATCAGTTTATTTATTTGATGAGCAGTTGATGACAACACTATTCTCGTCAACGGCTTTCAGGTGATTCCTTGTCCTTGTCTTTATTGCAACTAGAGAACCTTGATTCATATACAGTAGATATGTAGTGACAAAAGGAACAATAAGTTTGAAAGCATACTGAGGAATAAGTGGGAACAAGCCGGTAGGAGACAATGACCAGCTCTAAGAGAACCAAGCACCGTCAGCGACTGGAAGTGAGTTTCCACACTAAAAGTCGTTTCTAGATGGAGGTACTCCAGTGCAACATTTCACCCAAGAATCATGGCCCTGGCTTAATAATCTTCAGAGCCTTAGCATTTCGCCCGGGCATGGGCGTGATTTTAGCGCTTTTCATATTTTCTACACTTGATGACCTATAACCCCTGACCTGGTGGATATAGGTCATGTATGTACTTCGCGGATATAGATCATGCATGTACGAAGCACAACTGTAGTACTAATTAATGTCTATAAGCATGTAAAGTTTCATTCGATTCCATCCACCCACTGTGGAACTTGAGATTTACGGAATGGCCAGCCAGAGGGACAACTTCTAGGTGGCGCTGCCAACGACTAGAAGTGAGTTTTGACATTAAATGTCATCTTTATATGGAGGTACACCAGTTCAACAGTCTACCCAAGAATCATGGCCCTGGCTTAATAATCTTCGCAGCCTTAGCATTTCGGCAAGCATGGTCGTTCTTTTGGCTATTTTCACTGTTTTCACATTGTATGACCTTTGATCCCTGACCTGGCAAATGTAGCACATAGGTGTACGATAGAAAGTTGTACTACTAGTCAATGTCAACAAATATGCAAACTTTTATTCTAATTCCGTCGAGCTGCTGGGGAACTGGGGGGGAGGGGCATTTTTGAAAACCAGTACTGGTTGCTAGGGACACTGAGGCCAATCTTTGCAGGTTGCCACTTGAAAACTAGAGGAGAGAGGGGAAAAATGGATGGTACACTTCCGATAGGGAATGACCTCAAGACTACGCCTAAAGAAGTCAGAGCTGTCTACAACCATTAGTACTGTAATGCCTCTACTACTCGTTGCCTAGCAACCAAAACCTTGCAGACACAACTAGGTCATAGGCTGGTCATTGTGTGCAGGTTTGTTCGGAATCAGTTAAGTCTGAAGAGGTTGAAATGCCTGCCACAGTTAAACAAGAAGGAATACAAGAAAGAGAAAATGCGTCTAACAATAAGGGCAGTATGGAACTGGCCAATGAATATGTGAGTTTCATCCAAATCCACACCAACTCGTTCCAATTCTTTTGTAAGACTAGCAGAGGTGTCAAGATCAAATGTGGATAGCTAGGTATACCATATTACAGAATTAATACTTAAATACCCAGGTATAATATTTTGTCAATGCAAGGAAGACAGAACCAAAGGCCAGAAGTCCACAAGATTATTCTCTCCAAGAAGAAACAAAAACGAGACAAAAGAGAACCATATTCAAGATCTGTCCATTTCGAAGTGGCTGGACACACTACATTTGAAAGATTGGATGTCATAGAAATACTGACAGAGGAAGACAGTTCCAGAACTGGCCATGTAATTTTTACCCGCAGAGGGTAAATTTGCTTCTGGTTGAGAATCACTGGTACTGAGGACGGGTACAAGAGACTTTCCCGACTCATTAACAACTCGCAGCCTCACTAGCAACATACAAGCAGATTGTTGCCTTTTTTACTCTAACTTGGCCCACATTTTCATTCTTTTGAAACTAATTTCACGTAGCTCGGTAGCAGAAAACGTAACACGACTATACTGTACATCCTTTCCATGGCCCTTCTTCGTGATTAGCATCCTGTTCTAGTATTAACCTCTTGTTACATCTCAGGGGCAGAGTAAAACAATACTACGGCATTTCAGTCTTACCATAACACCTTTTTATGACTAACAGCATATTCTAGTGTTAACCTATTGTTACAGCACAGCATTCTACACTAGGGAAGACAGTTCAGTAATACGACTCTTCATCCTATACATACCACCTATTCGTGAGTAGCATCAAATAGCGTTGTCAGTTGTTACAACTCAGTATTCAGTACTGAGAGATGGCAATTTTAGGCCAAGTTAAAGTTTTAGAGTATGGTGGATTAGTATACGAGAGATTCCCCTCCCATTAACAACAGTCTTACCAGCATGGTTATATAATGGACTAGCAGCGGTACCCAGTGTTGATCTTATAAAACCCTATGATCATGCATACCGTCATTGCCTGGGACCCTGATGGTCACTCCCTGTGTGGGAAGACCCCCAGGGTCCCATATTTCCTACTGAGCCAATATTCCTCCTTGTACCCATTTCCCCAGGGATATATTCCCCATTGACCTATTCCTACCATAGACCTATTTTCCCACTACCCACCCACCGAACCCTCCCTGCCCTCCCCACAAATCCGTCACCCATCCAACCCGTTGCAGAAAAATAATGGTATGGTTATATAAGAAAAAAAAAATCTAGAATAATTTTCTATCATGTTTCAATCATGTTCACTTGATTACCAGTCCACGCCCCCGGAGGGGCTCGGGGACGGGCATTGTTTTCACTCGGTTTGTGTGTTTGTTTGTCTGTCTGTCTGTTAACAAACTTTACGCGAAAAGTACTGGATCGATTTTGACTAAGATTACAGGGATGATACGCTGTGCCCTTCTGATCACCTGGAAAATTTGGGGCCAAACTGGGCCTAGGCCCAGGCTGTAGGCCCAAAAAATGTTTTAAAATCGTGTTTTCCCCATAACTCCTTTCAGATTCGTCATATCGACATGAAACCAAAACCTAAAGGTGCATCTTTCAAATCTGCATCCTATAACATGCCTCATTACATCAAGGGGGTCAGCCCCAGTTAACGGTAGAGGTGTCAATGTCAGGTGGGTCGGGCCTCAAATTTCAAATTGGCATAACATCGTCAGTTTTCACCCGATTTACTCCAAATCTGATATGTGACAGCTTTGACTAGATATCCTGTTGTGTTTATACGTCAGCACTAAAATGGCTGCCGGGGACGGGTTTGCTGTGCCTTGGCACCGCTTCTTGTGTCTAAATAGTTTTAATGTTGGCCATCAGGGGTGTCATTTTAGCAGCTGTAATGTACACATTTAAATTCGTATTTAAAATTTACCCCTGTAAGCGTTGTTTAGAGTATTATACGCATCCTTCTCGATTTCCACAGAGGAGAGACAGACCGACAGACAGACAGAGTGGCAGACAGACAAACATTCTCTTTTATACACATACAGATTAGTACGAGTGTCTCTACTTATTGGCAACGTACGGCCTCACCAACAACACACAAGCGTATTAAAACGTCCCTACTCATGAACAACCCACATGCATCCCTCTCCCCCTTCCCTTCCTCCCATCCTTTGTTCACCACACCAGGGGCAAAGCATTTTAAGCTCCTCTGTCGACGGGGCTTATTTTTTCTCGTCTCCCTTCAGTTGTCTGGCTCATGCTATTGTTTGGTGTCTGTGGCCTGGTCTGTGGGTCTTCTCTTTCATCCCTCTGTGGCGGTCTTTGTCTCTGTGTGTCGCTGTCTTTTGTGCGGATTTGGGGTATTAGGGAGACGGTGTGTTGTGTGTAGATAGATGGGATGATAGATCGATGGGTAGATGAGTAGGTAGGTGGATGGTGTTTTCTGTCTCGTGTGTGTGTGTGTGTGTGTGTGTGTGTGTGTGTGCACTGATTTGGACTTAGTTTGGGCGCGTGTTACGTGTTGATTGATAGATTGGTAAACAGGTAGGCAGACAAACGGTGGATTCTCTCTCTCTCTCTCTCTCTCTCTCTCTCTCTCTCTCTCTCTCTCTCTCTCTCTCTCTCTCTCTCTCTCTCTCTCTCTCACGTCATAATTCATTTTTTCCTCTCTTACATTCTTTCTCACCCACAATAACTGTTCTCTTTTGTTCGTCCACCCTTTCTCTCCACATCTATTGTTCTTACCCTTTTTAGCCTCCCACGACTCTCTCTCTCTCTCTCTCTCCTCTCTCTCTCTCTCTCCTTACCCTCCTGCCTCATCTTATCTCGTCCTAAGATCTTGTAGAAAGAAAAATGCTCTCCTTTCTTTCCCACTTTCTCTCTTCTTTTGTCTCCCTCTTTCTTTCTTTCTTCCCTTCCTTCACGCCCTTATTTCCGTCTTTTTTCCTTTTTCCTTCCCTCCCTTTTTCTCTCTCCTTCCCTCCCTTCTCCTTCATTTAATCTCACCCTTAATTCTGGAGGCAGGCAAAATGTCTCCCTGTCTCTCCTTTTTTCCTCTTTTCTCTCTCTCTCCTCCTCTCCTCCATCTCTCCTCCTTCCATCCTTCTCTGCTCCCTCACCCTATCTCACACTAAGATATGAGAGCGTAAGTATAATTCTCTCTCTCTCTCTCTCTCTCTCTCTCTCTCTCTCTCTCTCTCTCTCTCTCTCTCTCTCTCTCTCTCTCTCTCTCAGTCTATCTATCTATCTATGTATCTATCTATCTCCCCTTTTTGCACTCCCTCTTTTTCTTTCCCTCCTCCCCCTCCTCCCTTCCTCTTTTCTCTCCTATCCTCTCCGTCTTTTCTCTCCATTCCTCTCTTCCCTCCCTCCTTTCTCACCTTCCCTCCCTCCCACTTTTCTCCCTTTCTCTCCCTCCGTCATTTGTTTCCTTCTTTTCCTTCCACTCTTCCTCTTTTCTCTCCTCTCCCTTCCTCCCTACCTCTTTTCTCTCCTATCCCTCCCTCCCTTTCTCTTCTCCCTTCTCCCTCTCTCCTTCTCTCTTCTCCCTCCCTCTCTTCCTCTTTTCTCTTCTTTCCCTCCCTCCCTCCATCTTTCCATGAGTCTTTACTGAATTAATCCCTGGCCAGTGAGCGTGACTTCTGATCAATTAGACCCTTTTGATCCGGGCATGAGGTAACATTAATATGAATAAATTATGGAAAGGGCATGAGTGTAATTGTGTATGGCATGTGGGAATGATGTGAAGGTGTGTGTGTGTGTGTGTGTGTGTGTGTGTGTGTGTGTGTGTGTGTGTAAAACAAGTATTGCCGTAGGAGCTTGTGTGTGGGCGTGTGAATATATGTTAGGTCTGCATTTCATTCCATGCGTGTCACCTTCCTCCAACAAACAATAAAGTCCAGGGAAGTACTGATGTTGAAATTCCACTACTGCATCACAGCTATAACTTTTCCCAGCGACTTATCTGCAACTGCAATTGTGTGGTAACGATGGACATGCACAGCTGGCCACACATGCAAGCTTAGACAGTGGCTATGTGAAGTGGAGGTCTAGCTAGATTTTACCAATTTCATGCATCACATTTCCTTGGTCATTTCACGTAATATTTGACGCTTTCGTTCATGCATGTCAGTGTCACCAACAAATACGTGATTCTGTCAGGGTTGTCGAGGGTAACAAATGCCAGGCCTCTGCTATACATGGATGCTCTCCCAGGTTCTGATGCTGTTCCGGTTTCTGATACTGTCCCGGGTTCTGATGCTGTTCCTCGTTCTTACGTTGCCACCTGTACGCTCCCCTGACAGACACCCAGACTGGCCGCCTGAGTTACGGTTCTATAGATGATACAGACATAAATCAGAGGAGGAGGTGGAATACCTGTGTATCTGGTTTGTTTCCACCTGAGGCAAATGGACCACTTTCACAACCTTAACACTGTGTCGTAGCTACGTAAAATTCGGCGAGCCTTAGTTAGGTGTTGCTAGTCTCCTTGGTTACTACTCAGATTTATCCCTTGGTCTGACTTCACTAGGCTGTCAGGTAAATTGAAAGGGGTCGGGAATTATTGCCAGGTGAAAAAAGAATTATTATAATGGCCTGTCTCAAGGAATATTCAGAAACGAAAAGGACAGGAGGTGAATTGTCTTGAAAGTGTGACTGAGGTGAAACGGGATAGAAGGTGTGTTGTTGACCCACGAAACCTTTAGTGTCGCAGGATTAATTTAAAGATCAGTTAACCTTTATTCACCTGTGCTGTGCTAGGAATTGAACCTGATCATGGTGCAGCGGCAAGATGCATGACTACCATCAGATGATCCAGGGTTTAATTCCCGGCTCAGTGCTGATTGATGAGTTTTAGGTGATTGTTTTATGTGTGTATTATTTATCTATTAATTATTTATTGACGCATTTTTTTTTTTTTAGAGGTCTGACTGCCCCCTCCCCAGCCCAGATGCAGCTCCATTTAACTCGCTACTTGCAGCGTGGTTCGGATAGTAACGTTCTAAGTTCACTCAATAAGTCAGGATTTTGATGAGAGACTATGTCCTTACGTGAGTCCTCATCCACTCTCCTAGGCTGGCTGGATGACGATGTGGATGAGCCGCATGAAGAGTTGCAATCCTCCCAGCTTGTATAGTCAAAACAAGCGCTCTAATTACCCTGTAGGAGCGGCCGTGGGAGATGGGTACCGATACGATGGTTCAATAGTCTACAGAAAGCGAAGGTGGTGCCGAGTAAATGGATGGCTGACAGAACACACACACACACACACACACACACACACACACACACACACACACACACACACACACACACACACACACACACACACACACACACACACACAGACGACGGAATGTTAGTGTGAACCCAACCCATTTACAGTATTTTTAAATTGACGTAATTAGTGTACTGTAAACATGTAGGCTATATGCTTACGCCATTCTCTTCTGTGTCAGCGATAGATATTTGAACATACTGTATATTTACCTATTTTTTTCGTGGATAGAGGCTCATTTGAATGTGAACCCGGTGGACTGCAGGCTGATATTTTCCCTCGAACAGTTTATCCTCTTCCTTTCAGGGGATAGGGAGGAAAACCAGGGAGGTTTATATAACCGGGCAGCGGAATCACCAAGTTATGTCGGTGCCACCATGGAAAGACGACCCTCTCCTGCTCAAGTTTATTTTCCATATCATATCCTGCCCCTGCCTGCATGGCCCATAGTGCTGTCGTTCCCTGAAGTGTTGGAGTTTGTACTGAATGTTAAGTATACTCTTCTACTTCTCAGGGGTGTTCCTTGTGTGTTGCGGGAACGGCTCATCCATCATTAACAAGATCTACACTGCATCATTTTTTTCAGCTCCTACTGCCACATCTAGGCCCACACCAGCAGACTGAACCGTCCCTGCAAAGTGAAAGATACATTCGAGTTTCTTGTGGCGCGCTATTTACGGACCAACGGACCATCCTCTGTATTTAAATATATATATATTCGTGCGTTAGGGTGTGCTTACCTATATTCCAGTGACTTCTTACCTTCACATCCCTCACTGCGTCTCATACTTGGGATCACCCACAATGGCCGCTGTCCCCTCCTTACCCCTCCCCTTTCGTTTTTCTTTTCTCGTTTTCTCCCTCCCTCCTTCTACCAATCGTTTCTCTCTCTCTCTCTCTCTCTCTCTCTCTCTCTCTCTCTCTCTCTCTCTCTCTCTCTCTCTCTCTCTCTCTCTCTCTCTCTCTCTCTCTCTCTCTCTCTCTCTCTCTCTCTTCTTTCGCTCATCTTTCATTTTAACCTTCCTTCCTTCTCCCCATTTCCTTTCTTGCTTTCCCTTAATCCTCCCTCCTGCGACATTCTCTCTCTTCCTTTTATCATCTTTCCTTCTGTCCTCTCTTTCCCTCTCCCTTCTTTCTTTCCCTCCCTCCTTCACCCCCTCGTCCCGTCTTGTCCTAAACTTTGGGAACATGAAAAATTACCCCTTTTCTCCGCAGTCCCTTTTTACCCTTTAGTTTTACGACCTTTTTTTATTCTCCCTTTCTCCCTTCTCTCCCCTCCCTCATTTTACTTTCCCTTTCCCCCTCATCTATTCTCCCTCATTTTCTCATCCCCCTTTTCTCTCTCCCTCTCCGAATCTAACCTAATATTTCCCTCATTCTCTCCCTTTCTCCCTCCCCTTTTTAACACTAAAATTTGTGAACTTGTTAAATGTCCCCCATTCTGTAGTCCTTCCTCTTGTTTTCTCCGCCATCTTTCATTCTCTCTCTCTCCCCCCTTCCCTCCTTCCCTCCATCTCTCCCTCCCTCCTTCCCTCCCTCTCCACTCACTTCATCTCGTCCAAAGATCAGCCCACCCGTACAATGCCCCTTCTCTTCGTTGCTTCCTTCCTTTCACAGTTCCATACTTCCTCTCTCTCCTTCAGTCTACCATCTTTCCTCCATCCCTCCCTTCCTCCCTCTCTCCTCCCATCTTCTCTCCTTGTCTTTTTTACCTCATCTCGCTCTAAACTTGTGAACCCGTAAAATGTTTTATTTCTCTCTCTCTCTCTCTCTCTCTCTCTCTCTCTCTCTCTCTCTCTCTCTCTCTCTCTCTCTCTCTCTCTCTCTCTCTCTCTCTCTCTCTCTCTCTCTCTCTCTCTCTCTCTCTCCATAAAATCTGTGAACACTAGAATTTCACTTACTCTCTCTAACCACTGTCTCCCTCTCATTTCTCTCCCTCTATTCCTCCCTCTTTCTCTCCTTCCATCCCTCCCTCTTCTCCCTCCTTCTCTCACTCACTCCCTCTCCTCTTCTCCCTCCCTCTCTCACTCCTCTCCTCTTCTCCCTCCCTCCCCCACTCACTCCTCTCCTCTTCTCCTTCCCTCCCTCCCTTCCTCCTCTCCTCCTTCTCTCCACCTCACCCTCACTGCTTTTCACCCTAAACACTGAGAACACTAAAAAAGGTCCTCTTCCTTCAGCATTCCCTCCTTCCTCCCTCCCTCTCTCCCTTTTCTTCCTTCTCTTCCTTCCTCCCTCACCTCACCTCCCTAAAATTTGTGAAAATTAATTATTCTTCATTCTTTGTAACAACCGTCTCTTGTCATTTCTCTCTTCTTTCCTTCCTTCCTTCCTCATTTTCGTCACCCCCTCTCTCCCTCCTTCCCTTCCTCTCTCCCTCCTTCCCTTCCTCTCTCCCTCCTTCCCTCCCTCTCTCCCTCCTTCCCTCCTTCTCTCCCTCCTTCCCTCCTTCTCTCCCTCCCTCACTTTATCTCTCACAAAAATCGGTGAACCCAAACGATGCCCTCTGTATAGCTTCCAACCTTTCACAATTCGTTGCTTCCTCTCTCATTCTCCCTCCCATTTTCCCATCTCCCTTTCCCTTAATCCTTCCCTCCCTCCATCCTTTCCTCCCTCCTTCTCTCCCCCTTCCCACCTCACCTTATCTCTTTCTAAAATCTGTTAACATAAATAATTTCCTCCCTCTCCCTAACCTTGTCTCCCTCTCTTTTCCCCCTTTTCATCCCTCTCTGCTTCCCACTTTCTCTCATTTCTACTTCTCTTCCCTTCCCTCCTTCATCCCTCCCTCCCTCCCTCCCTCCCTCCCCCCCTTCCTCCCTCCTTCCCTCCCTTTCTTCCTCACCTCATCTCGTCCTAAATTTTTTTCAGCACTAAAAATGTCCTCCATCTCTGCAACCTTTGTCTGTTCCTCATTTCTCTCCCTCGTTATCCCTCTATCTCCCTATCTCCATCTCATTTTCTCCCTCTCCCCTTCCCTTCCTTCCTTCCTCCCTCCCCTCTCTCCCTCCTTCCCTCCCTCTTTCACTTCATCTCGCCCAAAAATCTGTAAACAAAAACTTATTTCTCTCTCTCTAACCCTTATCTCACCCTCTTTTCTCACCCTCCTTCTTCCACCCCTCTCTCCCTCCCTCCTTCCTACCTTCCCTCCCTCTTTCCCCCTTCCTTCCTGCCTTCCCTCCCTCCCTCCCTCTCTCTCTCCCTCAACCTCTCTCCTTCTCTACCTCTCTCACTCACTTCATCTCCCTAAAATCTGTGATCAGTAAAATGCACCTTTCTCTCCACTGCTTCCCTCCTTCCTTTCACAGTTCCTTGCTTCCTCTCCTTCATTTTCTTCTTCATCTCTCCTTTTCTCCTTCCCTCCCTCTCCCCTTCCTTTCTTCCCTCTCTCCTTCTCTTCCTCCCTCCTACTCTCCTTCCCTCCTTCCTTCTCTCCCTCTCTGTCACCTCATCTTGCCCTAAAATCAGTGAATGCTTAATATTTTCTCCCTGTCTCCTGCCTATATCCCCTCCCCCATTTTCTCTCTCCTCCCTCCTTCTCTCCCTTCTCTTTCTCTCCCTGCTTCTCTCCCCCTCCCTCTCCCTCCTTCTCTCCCTCTCCCTCCTTCTCTCCCTCTCTCCCTCACCTCATCTCGCCCTAAAATCTGTGGGCCCGTAAAATGCCTTCCTTGGGGACCGCGTGTGAAACTTTGATGGTTGGAGATGGAAGTGAGGATGTGGCGAGGATTCCATTGTGGCGGTATTCTGTAGAGAGAGAGAGAGAGAGAGAAAGAAAGAGAGATACACAGGCGAAGTGAATGAGGAATATTTGGAGGGATAGACACACAGACCGACAGACAGACAGACAGAGACACGAGAGAGAGGAGACTTCTGTATTGCATGTGTGTGTGTGTGTGTGTGTGTGTGTGTGTGTGTGTGTGTGTGTGTGTGTGTGTGTGTGTGTGTGTGTGTGTGTGTGTGTGTGTGTGTGTGTGTGTGTGTGTGTGTGTGTGTGTGTGTGTGTGTGTGTGTGTGTGTGTGTGTGTGTGTGTGTGTGTGTGTGTGTGTGTGTGTGTGTGTGTGTGTGTGTGTGTGTGTGTGTGTGTGTGTGTGTGTGTGTGTGTGTGTGTGTGTGTGTGTGTGTGTGTGTGTGTGTGTGTGTGTGTGTGTGTGTGTGTGTGTGTGCTTTTTGCCTTTCTAAGCCTGCTCTTCTTTGTGTAAATTGCGGTGTGTGTGTGTGTGTGTGTGTGTGTGTGTGTGTGTGTGTCTTTACTTCCTAGCACATTTTTACTTTCTATGCACATTAAGCCCTTCAGCACAATGTTTATTTTCCATTTAGCCTAGTAGTGCAAAGCTATGTAATTTAAAAGATCCCACTGATTGATAGGGCTAATAATGATCTTCCTAACCTGTAATGAGTGGCGGTGGTGCAATTGGAGGAATACTGGGCCCGCAACTGAAACGTCCCGGGTTCGTTTCCCTAGTCTCTTCGTACCCATAATTGTGATTAAGACTTGGATCGTCAGTTCGATGTTTGTGTATGGTAGGCTATGAAAAAAGTTGAAATTAGATAAAAATTCATGTCTGTCTAATGTCGCTTGTGTAGTTGATATGCTGTAATTTAATCGTCCTATAAATGCGTACTTAATCGTTAGTACCCAGCCAACATGGGAAAGGGTTGATTCTGGCTATCACTCTTCTCCTAAGAAAAACTTCGATCCTGCAGTAAACAGTATATAGACTGAGACAGACAGACAGAAGGACAGACAGACAAACCAACCTACAGTACCCATTTTCAAAGACTGTTACCTCTACCCTGCCCTGCTCCACCACCCAGCAGCATGCCACATATCCCCTACATCAACTCGCCCACTCTCTCCCCCTCCGATATCGATTATGTAACGGAATTATGTCCCCACTTCCAGCACCGCCTCTCATACGTGGTCCATTTTCACAGGGTGTACTCGTCTCAGCCAGCCCAGGAACCCATTATCTCCTTGGCCCATCGCACTGCCCCATAGACTTCTCCCTGCGCACCCCACTCATTCCTGCTCCTCAACCTTTAACATACATCTTATTAGCTTAAGTATAGAAACCGTCCTTAAAGCATATACTTCCTCATGCATGCCTGACTGCCCAACACTCTCTTAGCCAATCCTGTCCACTCCTGTCCATACAACCCTCTCATGTACACCCTCATTTGATGAATACCATAACAACAACTGCTTCAAGTACCAGTCAACGTACAGTGCCCATTCACAAGGTATACTTCCCCCATTCTGTCCAGCCACCCATTACTCCACTTCATCCCACCCTGTTTTCTCTCACCACCCCATCCACACCTTGTCCCATTAGAAATGAATCAATATATATGTCTTGAACACCATGCCATCGAGAGCGTTGATATGGGGCACATACCTCCATACGCATGACATAAAGTAATTATCTGACCTAACCTAACCTAACCTCACCTAACCTAACCTGACCTTATAATCCGTACTGACCTCAATCGGGCTTATGGACTTCAGGAACCGAAAAGGACCTGAACAACTTCAATCATTATCTCCAATACCATCACACTGATTAGGTGGATTTTTGGTACATGCTTTCACACGGATGATCGGAATCGACCTTTATGGGTTTAAATTGCCGTAATGGATCGGGAATGACCTGAGAGTTCTTAAATCGACTGAAATAATCCTGAACCTATCTACGTGGGTCTGAACACGGCTGAAATGAACTAAAGTGGCTAGAATGGAACAAACCTGATCTGAATGAATGTGACTGGGGGCTGACCTGAGATACTGAGGCTAAATGGACTTAACTAGTACCAAAATAGACCTTATTGTACTAATTAGCTGAAGGTGTGAAGGAGCCAGTTGGAAGTGTCAGGTAATGAACTAAAAATGACCTGACCACTCCTGACCGAATATAGACTACCTGGAAGGACTTGAATAGACATTAATGACGTAAAGCAAGGGATCCCAACTTTTTTAGCACTGATCCCCCCTTGAGCCAGGACTGTATTCATGATGCCCCTCCCTCCACCCCTCTGACGCTTAAACAACGGTGTTTTTATCTGTCCCATGTGGATGCTTTAGAAGCTGGATGGAAACACTACATGTGGTTGCTCGAAATGACGATTGTGAAGATTTCCTATCAAAGTTTCTTATTCATACATATCTTTGGGAATACCCTGTATGCATTTGAATGGCCTAGCCCTATGTTGAGCTTTGATTACGGTACCCCACGCCCTCCCTGGCAATCTCAAACGTTCCCCCCAAGCGGGAGCGCCCCCCAGGTTGGGAAACAATGACCCAAATGAATGTAATTAGATCTTAATTGTCCTAATTAAACTGGCCTGAAGTTAACTGGTGGGTGAAATAGATGTAATGGATCTACTTAGAAATGAAGTACCGCTGATAATCTTGACTGTACTTAACTGATCATAAACTGATCTAACTATACTGCATTCACTTTAACCTGGCGGTAATTTTCTTCGATTTGCAGCCTATTTCTTCGCCTAAGATAATACCGCAAATATAACTCTACATACTTTTCGTAGCACTTCTTCGTGACTAGCATCATATTCAAGTGTTCATCCCTTGATACAACCCAGCACAGATGATGGGGAGATGGTTATTTTATTATAGCTCTAGAGTCTACATCCTTTCCCTAGCACTTCTTCGTGACTAGCATATTTTAGTGTTCATCTCCTGTGACAACCCAGCACTGAAGATGGAGAGATGGTAATTTTACGTCTACAGTCCTTTCATCTTAACTTGGCCCAGATTTTTCTCCTGTTGCAGCTTATTTCACGTAGCTCAGTAACAAGAAAAAAAAAGACACTGCTACGGCTCTCTCTCTCTCTCTCTCTCTCTCTCTCTCTCTCTCTCTCTCTCTCTCTCTCTCTCTCTCTCTCTCTCTCTCTCTCTCTCTCTCTCTCTCTCTCCTGTTAAAACCTCACCAGAGATGAAGAGATGGCAATTTTACGCCTAATATAATCCTATAGGTGGTTTATTTTAATCTGGCAAGGGATGAAAATAAACCCCCCACACACGTAGAAATAGTTGTATTAATGGTAGTGGTAGTAGTAGTAGTAGTAATAGTAATAGTAATTGTAGTTGTTGTTGTAGGAGTATTAGTAGTGGTGATGATGGTGGTGGTGGTGGTGGTTGTGGTGTTAGTAGTAGTAGTAGTAGTAGTAGTAGTACGGTAGTAGTAGTAGTAGTAGTAGTAGTAGTAGTAGTAGTACGGTGGTAGTAGTAGTAGTAGTAGCAGCAGCAGTAGTAGTGGTGGTGGCAGTAGTAGTAGCAGTTGAATCAGTAGCAGTAATGGTGGTGGTGATAGCAGAAGTAATAGTAGTGTAGTAGTGGTGTTGGTGGTGGCAGTGGTAGTAGCAGTAGTTGTGGTGGTGGTAGTAGTAGTAGCTGTAGTTGTAGTAGTAGTAGTAGTAGTAGTGGTAGTAGTAGTGGTGGTGGTGGTGTTAACTGCAGCCTCAGGCTCATCCAATACGGTAGACTACAGCCTAAAATTGCCCCTCCTGCAGTCCAGAATCCTGCATCATCATTAATCATACTTGGGGTTTCATTCTCTCAGGATTTAGCTTGGAAAGATCGTATTACCTTCATCCATCCATCATCCCATCCTACGTTGCCCCATGAGAAGCGTAGGAGCCCGGGGCTAGGCAGCTAGTCCTGACATTTAAGATGAGAGTGACCAGCCTCACTCATCCCTGAGTGGCATTGCTTGAGCAATAAACCCCAACCACTCCTTGGATATAAAGCTTCACCGGCTCACTCCGACTGGAGCTCCGTAATTACCCACTTAACCACTAGGCGTCAAACTTTGGTTATATGGTTACCACCCCACGTAGTAAATGGTTTCCTGGTGTACAGGAAACCTTTTGGCTTGTCACTCAGTGTAGAGTCACCCACAGGCAGAAGGAAGAAGAAAGAATGAAGGAAAGAAAGACAGAAGAGGGAGTGTAAAGTCACCCGTAGGCAGAAGGACGAGGAAAGACTGAAGGAAGGAAAGCGAAAAAAGGATGGAAGGAAAGAAGGATGGAGGAGAGGAAAGGGCAACACCCGAGAGCAGCGCTACATTGAGTGAGTGGATGGTGAGCGCCCCCACTTACCACAAATCGTATTACCTCTTTTGTAAAGTCTACTTCCAAGAGATCTCTTTCGTAAAATCTACTTCCAATAGATTAAGTGTGCTAAGCCGACTCCGTGCCTTCCTTACCAGTACACTGTTGTTGACTTTATACAGGGGTTTCATTCCCCCCTGTGTAGAGTACAACAACAATGTGTGGGGAGGCTCCCCACATACAGATCTTCTCAACAAGGTGGAGTCAAAGGCTATTGGTCTCATTAACTCTCCTCTTACTGGCTCGCTTCAACCTCTGTCGCTTCTCCACACTATTGCATCTTTATCTCTTTTTCTGTCGCTACTTCTGTGGTCACTGCTCCTCTGAACTGTCTACTTTCACCCTCCACCACTTCGGTGGGCACGTAGCACCCATCTAGTAACAAATTCTCATCCCATTTCTGTCCAACTCTCTAATGCAAGAGTTAACCGTTGCTTCCAGTCCTTCATAAATGCAACATGTCAACTCTGGAACTGTCTTCCTGTGTCTGAATATCTTACTGTCTATGACCTCCAGTCTTTCAAACGCAGTATGCCCATGCATCTCGAAACGTACGAATCTTGAATTTAGCTGTAATTTTGTTTTTATTTTTTCTTGGAGGGAACAGTCTTAAATGTTTCTGGTCTATGGTTCCTTCTTCCTTGCAGAAAACAAAGGTAAGGGACATCTGCATAACCAGGCAGTTGAGTCGCCTGGTTATATCTGTGCCACCACATGAAGGCGTCCCTCTCCATCACTAAACTGCGCTTAAGCTTAATGGACCGTAATGGACCGGCTTCCTGTTGTTGGATGATAGATGAAGTAAAATTTTCATAACTTTGAAAATAATGCGTCGGATTTTATTTTTCAGTGAAAGTAATGGCGTTTTTTTTTATTCAGGCAATTTAATTTTACAGAAGTTTATGAGCACAAAAACGGTGCTCATACAGGTAAATAAGTAAATTTAAAGGTATGTTAAAAAAAGAAGTTGAGATATTTTACCAAGGAATTTAATAACAGATCCATTAGTAGGATAAGAGATCAGTCTACTGCTAAGGAGGAAAATAGCAAGATTGATTAGGTCAGCTGCCTCCTATGTATTTTTAAGTGCATTTTTCAAAGATTGTGACGTCAAGACCCTCCCAGCGCGTTCAGCACACAGACGAAAGTTCAGGTACTTTAACATGTGTTCGTTTTTAAATCATTATTGCATATCTTTCCAAAGACGTACAGCAATGATAGTCACACACACACACACACACACACACACACACACACACACACACACACACACACACACACACACACACACACACACACACACACACACACACACACACACACACACACACACACACACACACACACACACACACACACACACACACACACACACACACACACACACACACACACACACACACACACACACACACACACACACACACACACACACAGCCTTCTGTGCTTATGAGCAGTGTGCCATATAAAGTGAGTAGGCATTTTCTCTGCAAATTAGACCCTAACCTAGGGTGGGAAGGGAGGTCAGCATGATGATGATGATGATGATGATGATGATGGTGATGATGATGACATTAAACAAATTGAAATCCATGAAGATCTGCCCGTTAAATGAAAGAAGCCTCGCAGCAGATTACAAAGCTGATACCTTAATGACTGAATTAGAAAACATGAGTTGGGCCATTGTAGGTCTGAGCGAGATCCACAGAAAAGAAGATAACTTAATTCAGCTCCAAGACAGCAACCACCAATTTTCCTACAGAGGAAGGCAAAATGAAAGAGTTAGTGATGTAGGATTTCAATTTAACAGAAATCTTGCAGAGAACATTGTTAAATTCAGGAGTGTATCTGACAATGTAGCATGGACTGTAATTAGACTACGCAAAAGATACACCCTGAAAGTATTACAAGTATGTGCACCAACTTCTTAAAGCTCAGATGAAGAAATAGAAACATTCTATGATGACATCATCCAGATTATGGAAGGAGAGAAGACCAGATATGCTATATATACTCATGGAAGACTTCAGTACAAAAGTTGGCAAATCGAAAAATGGGGAAGCATGTATGGGAAAACTCAGAGTGGGAGAAAGGAATGACAGAAGTGAAATGATGGTAAATTTTGCTTAAATTTATAACATGAGAATATTTATTATATTCTTTCACAAAAGAACAAGGAGAAAATGAACCTGGAGAAGTATCAGTGGAGAAACAAACAATGAAATGAACTTCATTATAGCAGATAAGTATCACACGATCATAAATGTCACAGTTATCAACAAAGTAAATGTAAGCAGTGACCATAGAATGGTAGGTTACACAGTCAGATTCAATTTCAGAAGTGAAAGAAAGAGGCTGATTAAAAATAAAAAGATATGCTCAATAAAAGTAAGTGAAAACAAGGCAGCCTATCAGTTAGAAATAACAAACAGATTTCACGATCTAAGTTATGCTTAATGTGATACTAATGAGCTTAATTATAGACTAACAAAAGTGCTGAGGGAGTCAACGGGGGTAGTAAGGGAAGCCAGTACAACCAAAGCCAAGAAGTGTTCAGAAAAGACACTCTAGCTCATGAAAAGAAGATAAGAAAGAACGTAAAAAACAAAGATGAAATAGAAAGAACGGAATTAAATAAGCTTATCAACAAGGGACAGAGGGAAGAAAAAACAAAGAGAAACATGAATCAGATTAAAGAAAGTATCAAAAAAGGAAAAAGCCTGAAACAGGTTAAAAAAAATGGCATTAGGAAGCAACAAATTATATCACTGAAAGATAAAAACGATGAAGTAATTGAATGCAGAGATAGGATGGTGAAGAAAGTTTAAGAACCTTACCAAGAACTGAATGCATCAAAGACAATAGTACCAATACCTAACTTTTAAGTTGGCACAAGTGAAATACCAGAGGTAACACCAGACGAAGTAAGCATTTCCCTCAAAGATTATGAAAAGAGGGAAGGCCCCAGAAGATGAAACAGTAGCAGATTTAGTGTCTGATGCAGGAGTAGAAGTACAGAACAGCCTCGCCCACTTATTTACTCGGTGTATTAAGAGGAAAATTCCCAAAACATGGTATATTGCAATAGTTATTTTGCATTACAAAATGGGCGACTAGAAAGATCATGGTAATTTTCGACCCATTAGCTTATTACCAGTTAATTACAAACTTTTCGCAAAATCTTTACGAACAGAATAACAGCAAATTTAGAAGAACACCAACTTCGTGAGCAGGCAGGATTCCGAAGAGGATAGTCGACTACTGATCATCTACACACACTGATTCAGCTAATTGGGAAAACTATAGAATATAACTAGAACGCGCACGCACACGCACACACACATACACACACACACACACACACACACACACACACACACACACACACACACACACACACACACACACACACACACACACACACACACACACACACACACACACACACACACACACACACAGATAGATAGATAGACAGACACAGATAGATAGATAAATAGATAGATGTATTTTTATTTATTTGTTTATTCATTTATGTATAAAACCACTCGGCCTACTTCGAACATTTTTTTTCAGGAAACAATCTCATTAACCTGACCTAATCAAATGGAACATGAGTGACCCCAATGAACTTTGCCAGGTGTGAATTAACCTGGTGGGACTTAGTGACCCAGCGTGCACCCAAATGGACTTGCATTGCCCGATACAAGTCTAGAACCCTGATTTGACCTGAAATGACATTCATGAACCTAACTTTACCTACTCTAGATATACTTTACTTGGCCTAGCTGTGTTGAACTGGATATGAAGAACCTGAATGAACAGTAGCAGTAAAGTGGTAGTAGTAGTAGTAGTAGTAGCAGTAGTTACAATCCCATTCTTATCTTAAACGTGAACACAGTGGACTGCAGTCTTACACTGTCCTGCACCTGTAATTCGCCATCCTTCTCTCATGGAATGGGGAGCTGGTTGAGGGACGTTTTCATGACCAGGCAGTGGATCCTCCAGGCTATATCGGTGCCAGCACATGAAGGCGTCCCTCTCCGATCCACAAAGGAACACTACAGTAAATATCCTGAATGACCGCACTCCACCTTACAACAGGAAAATTAACCTGCGTGGATTTAATTACACCTGAGTCTTAATTAATCAAAGAGGTCCAAAAATTTACCTGAGTTGAACAGAACTGATTAAAACTGACCTCTGTTGATCTGACCAGGGTTCGTTTTCTTAGCGGCTCTAAGTATTTCTTAACACCTCTTCCCTAGCGATTTATTTTGCACATCACCCACCAGTATCATTTTGTTTGTTACTGATGCAAACCATGGTGATACTGAATTAATATAAGTAGCATAACAGCAAATGATAAGGCATAATAAGCAGACTAAATTGCATAGAAATAGGTGCTACGGAGTCTCTTGTATAATTTGCCCTGAAATAATGGATGAAAGTTTCTTAAGTTTCCTGATTTGGCCACTGAGTTAATGTGAGAGATGTATGAAAGTGTCGTGAGCTGGAGGGAGGGCAGCCTTATGGTAGAGGACAGGATGACATGGAGATGATTTGCTTGTGGCCACCCCTTCCGAGATTAAGGCTTCTGGTTATAGAAAGATAGATAGATGGATAGATGTATGGACGAACAGATGAATGGCTAGGTAAATAGAAACAGATAGACAGATAGATAGACACGTAGATAATCATATATGTATATAGATAGATAGATAGATAGATAGGTAGACAGATACATAAACAGATAGATAGATAAATAAGTTTCTTCATAATTACTTCAGATTCGAAAATTAGAGGCCATTTCGACTTCTTCCGACGCAGGTACTCGATCAACGAATACACCTGTTGATTATATTCCTGCTGTCACCACCTAACACCTCTTCCTTCGCGATTTATTTTTGGATACGGCTGGCTGATATAGTTTTATACGTTATTCATACTGAGTGTGGTGATACTAGAATGATTTAAGTACCACGGAAAAGGATGGAAGTGTGAATTAAGAAAAATAAATCGCTTAGGAAGAGGTGTTAGGGAGCTTCTTTAACCTACGAGAATACCGGCGTTAAGGATTTTGTTATTTTCAGATTCATTTGATTTTATTTAAGAAAGATGTTTGGAACTCGAGAGAAGGAGAACGAAGAGAGAGAGAGAGAGAGAGAGAGAGAGAGAGAGTGTGTGTGTGTGTGTGTGTGTGTGTGTGTGTGTGTGTGTGTGTGTGTGTGTGTGTGTGTGTGTGTGTGTGAACAAGTGAATATATTTGTGCACATGTGCTTGTATGCTCAACTGCATATGTGAGTGTGTGTGTGTGTGTGTGTGTGTGTGTATGTGTGTGTGTGTGTGTGTGTAACATGTGCTTCTGTGTGCATATGCGTGTGTGCGCCTGCATTCATCATACTCACATGTGCGCCAGCTGTCACATTTGTCTATTTCTTGGCTTTTAC
>NC_137065.1:4417362-4454862 GCF_032717465.1 Coenobita brevimanus | reverse complement strand
AAGTAATTACTCACACGGGAAGAAACTGAGCGACAACAATAAGAAATTACCAAAAATTACTGACGACTAAAATCTGAAAGGTGTTGAATTTTCCAGAATGACGAACACTATAGGCCTACATTCTACTAGGTCTACAAAATTTTCCTGTTTATTTAATACCATCCGCCCCTCTCCCGGTGATGACTCGAGATGCCTGGAACCACTGTCTGACTCTCTTCTTCTTCATTTCTGCAACATTCGTTGCCTTTCCTCTAACTTTCGCTCTGTTAAGCACCACCTCTCCTCCTCTAAACCTCACCTTTTTCTAATGGAGACTCAGCTGTCTGAGGCAACTGACAGCAAACCCTTTTCTGTATCCTCCTACTTTCTCTATACTCATTTCAAAGCCAAAGGTGGCTGTTGTGTATATATACGCAACGACTTATCTTGCTCTCGTGTTCCTGAACTTGATTCTTCTGAATTCTCTACACTCTGGCTTCGGCTTTCCTGTCATTCTCTGACTAAATATATCTGTGCTGTTTACTTATCCCCTAATTCTACTGACTATCAAAAATTCTTCGACTATCTTACTTCTACGATGGAACACATTCTATTCATTTCTCCTTTCTCTGAAATCTCCATTCTAGGAGATTTCAATGTTCACCACCACGTTTGGCTCTCCTCTCCTTTCACGGATCCACCTGGTGAACAAGCCTACATCTTTTCTATCCTTAATGACCTAGAGCAGCTTGTACAGCACCCTACCCGTATCCCTGACTGCTTTGGAGAGAGCTCCAACATACTTGACCTCTTCCTCACAACTAATCCTTCTGCTTACTCTGTTAATCTTTTCTCTCCGTTGGGCTCCTCCGATCACAACCTTATTACCTTAACCTGTCCTATCACTCTGGTACGGCCTGCGGACCCTCCAGGGAAACGTCGTCTGTGGCATTTTGGAGCCGCGGACTGGGAGGCCCTCAGGCAGTACTTCTTTGATTTTCCCTGGAATGATTATTGCTTCCATGGCCGGGAGCCATCTGAGTGTGCCTTGCGCATTACGGAGGTTATTCTCTCGGGCATGGAAGCATACATTCCTTTCTCATATCCTTTGACTAACGCAAGAAAGCCTTGGTTTAATCACGCTTGTTCTAATGCTGTCCGCAACAAGGAGAGGGCCTACAAAAGGTACCGGAGCCAACCCACCCCTGAATCACATCATCTTTACGTTTCTGCCCGGAATCGTGCTAAGTCTGTACTTCGCTCTACTAAAAATAATTTCATCCACACTAAATGCTCTCAACTCTCCAACTCGAATTCTTCCCGCTCCTTCTGGCACCTTGCCAAAAATCTTTCTAACAACTTTACCTCATCATCCTTCCCTCCTCTTTTCTACTCTGATGGTTCTGTAGCTATGTCTTCTACTGAAAAAGCAGATCTCTTCACACAGACTTTCTCCTCCAATTCCACCTTAGACGATTCCAGTGCTGTTCCTCCATCACTTCCCCCCTCTGACTTCCTCATGGCTGACATTAAAATTTCTTCAGTTGATGTATTTTCTGCTATCACTGGCCTCAGTACTAACAAGGCATATGGGCCTGATGGGGTCCCTCCTGTTGTTCTCAAGAACTGCGCTTCTGTGCTTACACCCTGCCTAGGCAAACTCTTTCGCCTTTGTCTGTCAACTTGTACCTTTCCTTCTTGCTGGAAGTTTGCTCTCATTCAGCCAGTCCCAAAGAAGGGTGACCACTCCCAACCCTCCAACTATCGTCCAATTGCTTTAACGTCCTGTATTTCAAAAGTTTTCGAGTCAATTCTCAATAGAAAAATTTTAAGGCATCTTTCGTATCACAACCTTCTTTCCGATCGTCAGTACGGGTTCCGTCAGGGATGCTCCACTGGCGATCTTCTCACCTACCTTTCAGACTCCTGGTCATCCTCCTTTCGGGACTTTGGCGAAAGCATTGCCATTGCACTTGACATCTCAAAGGCTTTCGATCGAGTCTGGCATAAATCTTTAATTTCCAAACTGCCCTCCAACGGTTTCTATCCTTCTATCTGTGCCTTCATCGCTAGCTTCCTTTCTGGTCGTTCTATAGCCGCTGTTGTAGACGGCCATCGTTATTCTCCTAGATCTATCAACAGTGGTGTTCCTCAGGGCTCTGTCCTATCACCTACTCTCTTCCTTTTATTCATCAATGATCTTCTAAGCTGTACATCTAACCCTATCCACTCATACGCTGATGACTCCACCCTTCACCTTTCCATTCGGTTCCCGCAACGCCAATCTCAACAGTTACTTCAACAAACAAGGGATGAGGCTATGGCACACCTAATGTCTGACTTGGCTCGTATCTCTGACTGGGGTAAAAATAATATGGTTGTTTTTAATGCATCTAAGACTCAGTTCTAACACCTATCAACCCGACAAAATCTTCCACAGGTATACCCACTTATGTTTAATAATATTCAACTTAATCCTGCATCATCCTTGAACATGCTTGGGGTTTCATTTACTCGGGACTTATCTTGGAAAGATCATATTACATCTCTTGTAAAATCTGCTTCCAAGAGATTGGGTGTGCTAAGCAGACTCCGCTCTTTCTTTACCCCTGCACAATTGTTGACTCTATACAGGGGTTTTATCCGCCCCTGTGTGGAGTACAACTCTCATGTGCGGGGAGGCTCCCCACATACAGCTCTTCTCAATAGGGTGGAGTCAAAGGCTTTTCGTCTCATTAACTCTCCTCCTCTTACTGACTCCCTTCAACCTTTATCTCTTTGCCGCACTGTTGCATCTTTATCTCTTTTCTATCGCTACTTTAGTGGTGACTGCTCCTCTGAACTGTCTGCTTGCATTCCTCCACCTCTACGACGGGCGCGTAGCACCCGTCTGGCAGCAAACTCTCATCCCTTTTCTGTCCAACTCTCTAATGCAAGAGTTAACCGTTACTCCCAGTCTTTCATTTATGCAACAGGTCAGCTCTGGAACTGTCTCCCTCTGTCTGTATTTCCTGCTGCCTATGATCTCCAGTCTTTCAAACGCAGTGTGTGCAGGCATCTCAAAATGATCGGATCTTGAATTTGACTCTCTATTGTATTTTGTTTTTCTCTTGGAGGGAACTGTTACTGCGGGCTCATGGCCTTTGGTTCCTTCTTCCTCGCATTAAAAAAAAAAAAAAAAAATCCTTAAGTGAAAACCGTGCGTAAGAAAAGTCCGCGAAAACACAAAAAATTCCCCAAATTACCAAACTTTCTAATAAATGCCTACAAAATAGAAATTCAGAATGTGAAATATATTAATATTATCGAAAACTACCATAAACTACTAATGATTTTCGAAAGGTAATGAATGCAGTAAATGTAAAGACCTTTTGTGTGAGAAAATTGAAAAAAAAATAAAATAAAAATAAATATATCAAAGACTAACGATTTTTATCAGAAACAGTAAACACCATCAAACCAATAACATCATGATAATAATAATAATAATAATAATAATAATAATAATAATAATAAAACCGCCTTAGAAAACCACATCGTAACTAATTTCATCAAAACTTTTTAGAAATGCAATAAAGAAGGAGCTCCCAGTCAGAAAAAGCGCAAAAAATATATGAAAAAAAATTGTACACAAATATTAAAGCCATACTTTTAAAAAACACCCAGTCAAAAAAAAAAGAGTAAAAAAAATAATAAATACGAAAAATGACCAAGAATAAATATGTACCTATAAAGAAGCTCGGAGTGAGAAAATGAACGAGAAAAGAGAGAGTGATATATGACACCGAAAATTCGAGGTGAGACAGACAGACAGAAACACACACACACACACACACACACACACACACACACACACACACACACACACACACATAGATTTTGTCTTACTCCGTTGGCTGGCTGCAAAGGGATGAGGTGCAGGCAGGTGGGCAGGTGTGAGCTAGCTTTATGTGGAGAGAGTGAGACAGACAGACAGACAGACAGGGATGAGTGGGAGGGAGAGGGGGAAGTGACGGGGGGAGAGTGGTGTGAATGGGAATGGTGTGGTAGAGTGAGTGTGGGGTGGGGTTAGAGGTTGTGATGGGGGTGGTGGAGATTGTGGTAGGGATGAGATTGACTGTGGTACTGGTGGTAAAGATTGTGGTGGAGGTGGTGGGAGCTGTGACGATGGTGGTACAGTATGTTTTTGTGGTGGAAATTGTGGTAGTGGTGGTGATGGAGGTTGTGGTGACGATGGTGCCCTGTGGTGGTTTTAGTGATTGTGATGGTGGAGATTGTGGTGAGAGATATGGTAGTGTTGGAGAGGTGGTTGTGGTAGGGGTGATGGTGGAATTTTGGTGGTGATTGTGATGGAGATGGTGGAGGATGTGATGGTGCTTGTGTCTAGGGTGATGAGGATTGTGATGAAGAACAGCGGTGATGAGAACTAGTTCTATGTGGTGATGATTGTGGTAAAGGATAGGATGATGGGAGCAAGCATTATGTGATGGTGGTGGGGTGATTGGTGTGGTAAGAGTGATGATGTCGTGAAGGTGATGAAAACTGGCTTTAAGTGGTGTGTGGGATGTGGTGGTGGGGGTGAAAGAGGTGTGGTGGAGAAGGGGGATGACGGGAATATGTGGTGGTGGTTATGTGGTAATGAAGAGAACAAGCCTTAGGTGGTGGAGGATGAGTGGGGATATGGTGGGGGTGAGGTGGGTGGAGTGGGTTGGGGTGGGGGGTTGGGGTTGGGGAGTGGTGATATGGTGGGGGTGGGGTGGGGTGAGGTGGGAATATTGTGGGGGTGGGGTAGGGTGGGGTTATGTGGGGGTGGGATGGGGTGGGAAAATGGTGGGGGTAGGGTGGGTGGGGTGGCGATATGGTCGGGTGGGATGGAGTGGGAATATGGTAGGGGCAGGGTGGATGGGGTGGGCTATGATGGTGGGGTTATGGTGAGGGTGTGGTGGAAGTGTCGTAGGGTGTGGAAGAAGTAATGGTGATGTAGTAGTGGTGTTAAGGTGGATTGATACTGATGTGGTTGGGGTGTGCAAGAGGTATGATGATAATGGGACGTAGTGGTGGTGTGGTGTGGTATGGTGTGGTGTGATGTGATGGTGGTGTGGTGTGATGTGATGGTGGTGGTGTAGTGGTGTGTGAATGTGGTGGTGGTAGTGGAGGAGACTATGATGGAGGACAATTATGGCAGAGTGGAGGCAGGTGGCGCTCTCTCTTTATGGCATGAAGTGATGAAGGGTTGGAGTGAGGAGGGGAAGGAAATGGAAGTGGAGTGGGAATGAGCAGGAGGGAGAATGAGTGGAATGACGCAGGGGGTGGCGGAGGGATGGGAGAGGATAGGGAGCTGGTAGAGGGATGACTGAAGAACAGGGAGAGGGATGAAGAGGGATAAGTAGGGAATAATGGAGAGGTTGAGAGGAGAGAAATTGGAAGTAAAGGGCTGGGGGAGGGAGTAACAGTGGAGAAGAAGGGCTGAGGAGGGGTAGCGAGTGGTGGAGGAATGGAGTGGGGTAGGAAATGAGGGAGGGATGGGGAAGTGAGGTAGGAGTGGGCAATGAGGGTGGAGTGGGGAGGGGAGTGGTCGAGAAAAGGATAGAGAGTGACAGGGAGTGGTAGAAGGGTGGAGTGTGATGGAAAAGGATAGATGAGAGGACTGAGGGATATGAAGTGGTTCAGGGATAGTTAGGGGGTGGGGAGAGAAGGAGTGGCGAGGAGTGGAGCAGGAGGAAGTGGTGGAGAAAAATAAGGAGTGGTGAGGTGTCACGGGGTTTTTAATAACACGGTAATTTTGAAATATATGCTTAAATATTATTTAAATTGATATTTATATTCAATAATATTGAAGCGCAGAGACAATGATTGTCTTGCTACATCAAGCAACGATTACTTTACGCTGGCTTGTGCACGATTCTCTAAGAACGAGAATTTATAAACTTTCTCAACAGTACACAGCAGAGACTAATTACTCACAATTGCTGAATTACTGTACTGTTAGCCTCTGGAGAAAGTTACATCACCCCTGACAATAAATAACTAATACTAATAATAATAACATCAGGTTCTTGCTGATGCATTAACTCCTGGCACAACGGATTTTAAGTTAATACAACAAGACTGGTCTAAGTACCAGTTATGAAAGCAAACGTTTATGCAAGCTAGGAGCTATATGGAAAATAAGCTTAATTATGGAGAAATGAAACAAGATTTTTACTCTACATTAAGCTCAAGAAATAGAACTGTTAAATTTATTAATTACAAAAACAAATTTAACATTACATTTCAAATCAAATTAAATGAGACGCACTCGCTCACTCACACAGAAGCTAAATACTTAAGCCTAGGAAAAACACCTTAACTAAACTCTTAAAACTACAAAATACACAAAGGAAATACTAGTCAATGAATGCAGTGTATCACCCAAAGCTGGAGAACTAAAGGTGGGAGCTTGGAGAAACTGTAAGTGGAGTTTGGGTACTAGCTGACCTCTCGCACTGCTGCACAGGTCCTGTCTCCGTCACAGTAAACACTAAACTGAATTCAAATAATGCATAAGCAGTACGCACAGGCCACCGGAAGAAGGCGTGGCTAACGGTTGAATGAAGCAGAGGCAAACGATAAAGAAATAATTGTATCGCTCAGTAGCGCACTTAGTGACGTGCATTAAATCGGTCACTTTTTGAAAACGGTGACGAATTATTTGAAAAGTATACCCCGGAATGGAGAGAGAAACGGTTAACTGAGCGATACACAGTGAGTTTTCCACTAATAGTTCGTGGCTTCTCACAAAAAAAGGAAATGTCGCGAATTGATTCGTGACATTACGCCCCATGAAAATTAAATCTTTCTTCCTTCAGAAGAATGATTTCAATATACATACATATAAATCCTAACTCAGTCACACAAGATTCACACTGTGGTGTGTGTGCTATCCTGCTACAGGAGAAAGTCGCAGTCGTCAGTGAGCGAAAAAACCTCGTATTTACGTTAATAGAAGCAAGCTTGAGGGAAAAACTCCGTGACGACGGTGAAAATCCTGTACTCAGGTCAAACTGAGCGAAAATTCGCTACATTTACACTGACAACTAATTGTTGTGTAGCGTGGTGTATGTAATACACGGTGTAGGTGTGACAGTTGTAGTGTAACTGTACCTACGTGTAAAATGACACAGTAAATAATATGGCGGCGACGATTTAAGGCAGAGGAGAAGAGGCGGCAGCGTGCGGCAGACGATCAGCTGGCCCGCACAGCAAAACTGCTACACCCATTGCTGAACCTGCAAAACCAATTAAGGTGGAGCATCAAAAGTGTCAATGAGACAAAATTCTTATTATGTTACAATTACTCTCTCTGGCTAGCAGTCAGTACATGCTATGAAAAGTACACTCGAGGTCGCCATTAATTTTAGCACACGATTATGGTCGGCCAGTTGAGAATCCCTGTGCAAACTCGGGTCTTCCATAGCCTCGAACCGCACACGGGTCCTCAACCTGTGCCTTAACCTACAGTACTTATATTAATATCGGGAAGCTGAGAATCCTCGTGCAAACTTGGGTCTTCCATAGCCTCAAGTCGCCTCTGCGGAGTTCTCTCTCGAACTTCCCCCTTAACCTACAATACAATACTTATATTAGTACCGGGAAGCTGAGAATCCTTGTGCAAACTTGGGTCTTCCATAGCCTCAAGTCGCCTCTGCGGAGTTCTCTCTCGAACTTCCCCCTTAACCTATAATACTTATATTAGTATCGGGAAGCTGAGAATCCTTGTGCAAACTTGGGTCTTCCATAGCCTCAAGTCGCCTCTGCAGAGTTCTCACTTCCCCCTTAACCTACAATACAATACTTATATTAGTACCGGAAAGCTGAGAATCCTTGTGCAAACTTGGGTCTTCCATAGCCTCAAGTCGCCTCTGCGGAGTTCTCACTTCCCCCTTAACCTACAATACAATACTTATATTAGTACCGAAAGCTGAGAATCCTTGTGCAAACTTGGGTCTTCCATAGCCTCAAGTCGCCTCTGCGGAGTTCTCACTTCCCCCTTAACCTACAATATAATACTTATATTAGTACCGAAAGCTGAGAATCCTTGTGCAAACTTGGGTCTTCCATAGCCTCAAGTCGCCTCTGCGGAGTTCTCACTTCCCCTTAACCTACAATACAATACTTATATTAGTACCGGAAAGCTGAGAATCCTTGTGCAAACTTGGGTCTTCCATAGCCTCAAGTCGCCTCTGTGGAGTTCTCACTTTAACTTCCCCCTTTAACCTTCAGTACTTCTATTAGTACCGGGAAGCTGAGAATCCTTGTGCAAACTTGGGTCTTCCATAGCCTCAAGTCGCCTCTGCGGAGTTCTCTCTCGAACTTCCCCCTTAACCTACAATACTTTTATTAGTACCGGGAAGCTGAGAATCCTTATGCAAACTTGGGTCTTCCATAGCCTCAAGTCGCCTCTGCGGAGTTCTCTCTCGAACTTCCCCCTTAACCTACAGTACTTCTATTAGTACCAGGAAGCTGAGAATCCTTATGCAAACTTGGGTCTTCCATAGCCTCAAGTCGCCTCTCAACTTCCCCCTTAACTTAAGGTACATAATATGCATGTACAGGCCCTGGACATACTGTGTCCTGTGGGGCCAATGGGCGAGATGTCAGGTCTGCACCCACTTCACCACTACCCTGTCTCTCAACTGACTCAGAGATTACAGGTGTGGTTACAAATGACACAGGAAGGGCATGTCCCTGATTAGTGGTGATACTTTGGCACACACTGCAGGAACGGACATAACTATCTATGTCCCGTCCCATCCCTGGCCAGAAAAAGTCAGCTCGGATACGGCCCTGGGTCTTCCTTTTGCCCATGTGACCTCCTGAGACTGAACAATGACCCCATTGTAACACTGCTAGGCGGTACTTGGCGGGAACGACAAACTGCAGTCGAACCTCGCCCTCGGGTGTTCGTGACTCACGGTAGAGCCGTCCTTGTTTGCGAAGGAACTTGGCTCGACCTCCCCGTGAATACTTAATCACTCGACCCTTTTGTTTATTCCGCACGGCAGCAAGTGTCGGGTCAGAATGTTGTTCTTGTTCAACAAGTTGACTACACATCAGATCTTGCGGCGATTCAATGATCACTGGGGTGACACAGTCTGGAGCCTCAGTCATGGCTCGTGTTACCGCAGCAGCCGAAGTCTGAGTAGCGTCATCGGAGCAACTATCCTTGACTCCATCAATATTGCCTACTATAAAGTCAAATAGAGGCTCTGGCATGACAACCGCAAGTGTCGTACCAGTATAAAATGGAGATGCCACCTGGATACATGCCTCAGGGAACAATCTCACTGATCCATCAATAAGCTTTGCATGGATCTGTCGACCTGTATACTGCTCAGGCCGAACTAAACTCTGCTTAACAGAGCAACCTGAGGAACCATTGTCTCTCAGGACCTTCACAGGAATGCCTCCCACAAACCCTGGCTGAACAAGGAAGGTACTGTCACCTGTGGGAGGGCCTGTGGAGGAAGCAGCTAGCCACTCATGAGGCTGCTGAATTGATGTGGCAAACATTGTGCCTTGTGAATTATAAGATGGAACATTGGCCATCTGTGGAGGGGGGTTCACTGTCACTGTGGGACTAGTGAACTGTGGGGAAGTACCCACACTGGTAGGGACGTGACCACCAGGCTGCTGCTGAGGAATGAAGGCTGCATTCGCTTCCTGCCTCTTTTGAGCTGGTGGTGGAAAAGTTTGTCCCGACGGTCGGTTGCGTGGCTGATACTGCTGCTGGTTAGGGTACTTGTTGTACCTCTTCCACTCAGGTTTCTGAGTGTTTTGCCCCTGGTCCTTCCACTGCGGTTTTGGACCTTGGCCATTATTCTGAGAATGGCCTTGTTGCTGGGGTTCAGTCTGAGACGGCTTCCCAGACTTGTCAGGTTTTCTGTTCCAGGTGTTTTGCTGCTTGCGAGATTGATACCCGTATGCAGTAAAGAATGCGTCAGCCTTCTCTGCCATTTGGCTGGCATCTTTCACCTGGCAGATCTTAAGCTGTGCTATGAGCTCAGCAGGCCACGACCTCTCTAGCTGTGTACGCAGCATAAGGTCAATTATCCCCTCACGCGTGGAAGGAGTTTCATCTTTCTCCATCCACTCATTTAAGTAAGCTGTGAGACGATCAAGGAACTGAACAGCTGTCTCCTTGTCTTGGAGACGAGCTCGCATGAACTGAACTTTGGCGTCGTCTACTGTGAGACCATACGCCTTAATGAGTGCAGCTTTCATCATCTCATATGTGAGATTGTCTCCACGAATTCTGTGGAGAATATCGAGGGCAGGGCCTCAAATAGGCTAAGAAACTGAAGCCGCTTAGCTGCCTCATCCAGTTGATATAAGTCTGCCATGTCCTCAAAACGAGCTATGTACGGCTCGATTCGCTCGCTTTCCTTGTATGAAGGAAGCTTGATGCGTGGGGTCGCCAGGACATGTGCAGGGAGAACGCTCGTGGAGCTTTGACCAACTGCACCAGACGTGTCTGAAGCCAAGGAATCTCGCTTGAGCTTCAGCACTTCAAGTTCATGTCTCTCGCGTGCTTCTCGCTCGGCACGTTCGTGTTCTCGTTCTCTGTCTCGTTCCTCACGCTGTTCTCGCTCATGTTCTAAGTCGAGTTCGCGCTGTTTTTGCTCGTACTCGCGCTGTTCTCGCTCGTGTTCGCGCTGTTCTCGCTCTTTTTCTAACTCGAGCTCGCGTTGTTTCTGCTCGTATTCGCGCTGTTCGCGCTCGTATTCGCGCTGTTCTCGCTCGCATTCGCGCTGAATCTTACGCTCATCACGGGCATCATTCTCGCGCTGCTGTTCCTGATTATGCCGTGAGAGTATATACTCTTTAATTTCGGTTGGGTCCGAAAGACCCATTTCTTTGGCTTCCTGTAAAAATACAGTAGTAGCCATGGCGCTAATTTATCAAGCAAACCGAAATTGAGTACTGACTGCTTAGCGACGAATACTAATAAACACAAGTAAAGAATACAGACACAAGTTAGTGGTGACCAGTCTTATCCAGTTAACTGGCAAAGAATAAATAAAAAATGTAAATGACTGGGAAGACTCAATAATAAACACAATGGGTACGGCGACTTCCCAGGAGCGAATAAAATCGTGTGGCGTTACCAAGAATAAACTAGAGTTAAGTACTCTATTGATTAATAAAGCAAAATTCACTTGCTAAATTAAGGGTAAACACCAGTAAGCTTGTGCCTATAAACTTTAATTATAAATACCTAAATATGAATGAGTGAGCACTATCTCGTGAATAGCTTTATAGCTAGGAGTTAATATCCTGGAATGAGGTCGCCAATTGTCACGGGGTTTTTAATAACACGGTAATTTTGAAATATATGCTTAAATATTATTTAAATTGATATTTATATTCAATAATATTGAAGCGCAGAGACAATGATTGTCTTGCTACATCAAGCAACGATTACTTTACGCTGGCTTGTGCACGATTCTCTAAGAACGAGAATTTATAAACTTTCTCAACAGTACACAGCAGAGACTAATTACTCACAATTGCTGAATTACTGTACTGTTAGCCTCTGGAGAAAGTTACATCACCCCTGACAATAAATAACTAATACTAATAATAATAACATCAGGTTCTTGCTGATGCATTAACTCCTGGCACAACGGATTTTAAGTTAATACAACAAGACTGGTCTAAGTACCAGTTATGAAAGCAAACGTTTATGCAAGCTAGGAGCTATATGGAAAATAAGCTTAATTATGGAGAAATGAAACAAGATTTTTACTCTACATTAAGCTCAAGAAATAGAACTGTTAAATTTATTAATTACAAAAACAAATTTAACATTACATTTCAAATCAAATTAAATGAGACGCACTCGCTCACTCACACAGAAGCTAAATACTTACGCCTAGGAAAAACACCTTAACTAAACTCTTAAGACTACAAAATACACAAAGGAAATACTAGTCAATGAATGCGGTGTATCACCCAAAGCTGGAGAACTAAAGGTGGGAGCTTGGAGAAACTGTAAGTGGAGTTTGGGTACTAGCTGACCTCTCGCACTGCTGCACAGGTCCTGTCTCCGTCACAGTAAACACTAAACTGAATTCAAATAATGCATAAGCAGTACGCACAGGCCACCGGAAGAAGGCGTGGCTAACGGTTGAATGAAGCAGAGGCAAACGATAAAGAAATAATTGTATCGCTCAGTAGCGCACTTAGTGACGTGCATTAAATCGGTCACTTTTTGAAAACGGTGACGAATTATTTGAAAAGTATACCCCGGAATGGAGAGAGAAACGGTTAACTGAGCGATACACAGTGAGTTTTCCACTAATAGTTCGTGGCTTCTCACAAAAAGGAAATGTCGCGAATTGATTCGTGACATGAGGGTAGGAGAGAGAAAAAATGGTGGTGATGTGCGTCGGTGGAATTACAAGAGATTAAGGAGTCTGCAAAGATCGAGTCGTAGTAAAAAAAAGATGTTGGTGAAAAGATGCAGCGGTGAGAATGGTGGGGACAAAGATGGAGGGGTGAAGAGAGAGGTAAGGAGGGTGTTGGAAGGGTGGATTAAGGCAAGGAAGATTGAAGAAGGAGTGGGAAAAAGATGAAGATATAGCGAGTACGGGTGAAGGAGAGTTGGGAGTGGAAAGGATGAGTGGAATAGGAATGAGGAGTGATGGCCCTCATGGTGGAGGTCGGGTGGAGAGAGGTGAGGTAAGCTAGGGAGTGGTGAAGGAGTGGTGGAGGGATGGATGGAGGAGTAGGGAGTGGTGGAGAAGGGATGGAGAATGATGAAGTAAGGTTCGGAGTGACTGAGGAGGGGCAGGAAGAGGGGCAGGGAAAACTGGAGGGAGATAAATTAGGAAATGGTGGAGGGGTGGGGAGGGGGTGGCGAAGGGGTAAAGAATGGAGGGGCAAAGGAGGGGGAGGGGTGGTGACGGAGAGGGGTGGGGGGGAGGTGGTGGAGGCCTACAGTGTCGCATCATTGTCTCAATAATTTTAATACTGACACTTTTATAAACACTTGTATTGCCACACATTCACTTTAATCAGATCACATTCTTTCAAATCTCCATTGGTACTGTTGCGCTGAGTATTTTATTGTGACTAACATCAAACGATTTCATATCACTTGTTGGGAGTCTCGTCCAGTCTGTGGATGTATGTGAATGAATAAGATTAACCCCTTCAGAACGATGAGGTCATTTTCATTCCAACTGTGGTATATGAAATCCCTCTTTTACTGGAAGGTCAAAAGTGGGGATAATTTCTAACTTCTTCAAGACTAGAAATCCTCTTTGCGCTACATCAAAACTGTTTGCTCGGTAGCTAGAATGAGAGAGAAAGGGAGTCATCGTACTGAAGGGCTAATTGTGACTGTACCCCTTGCAGCTGGAGGTGGTTGTCCTCAGGTGCATAAAATCGTCTGGCAGTAGCAGGTAGAATTATGGAACACGTCTTCCATAAAACAATAGTTGCTTCCCATTTGGCGGTTTGTTCCCGGACTTTCAGTTTACTTATCATCCTGGTGTAGATGTGTACAAGGGAGAGAAATAAGTATCTTCCCAAACTGTGACGAATACATAACGGAAAAGTCGAACCATTTGAAACACACGCCAGTAGTGACAGAGTTTTCATTGTACTTCGCCAGTTGTAAATTTTCTTCAGACGGAACTGGGAAGATTGTTTGTTCTCTGACTGTACACTCGCCAGCAAAAGTCCTGTCGCCTCTTAATTCTCTCGCCATGGGCTTTGAAAATCCGTCTCATTATTCAGCAACAACTGACACTGATTACTTTGTTTCGCCTTAAATCAGTGTCATTTGCTTCGAGTTCAAATCTAATTTTCAAAGACCATAAAAATAGCAGGAGAGGTGGCAGGAATTTACTGTAGAGAGTTTGCTGCATTATCCAGAGAATCTGTTCTTTATATTATGCATGTCCTTCTGCTTAGCCTTATTCCGACACAAAGACTTTTCAATTTTATCATTGTTGTCACGTAGCGATTTTTCTTATCTTTGGAAGGTCATCTTATAGGGAAGGGGTTAAAGGAGACAGTTCGCTTCAAAAAGAGTGGCCTTTTCAGGGTAACACCTTCTAAATGTATCAAGAACGTACTAAAAATAAGGGAAAAAGGACGCCACTGCACCGAGGAGACTGGCATTCATACTTAATCCTTTGGCTGCGATGTGGGAGCCTACTTTCTCATTCCAGCCAATGTTAGAGGCTTTTATTTGCTTCCGGGAAACGCACCGCTGCAGAGAGGTTAGAAAAAATTCATGGCCGATCAGTATGAATATTGTATTTTATTCCAGCTGACTAGATTTTTTATTCAACTGAAAAGAATCCTCCCCCTGTTACGAGGTTGTCATCATCATCATCATCATCATTACATAGGTCTCTTTTTCCGACCGGATAAATATCCTGTATAATGCAATGTATATGTTGTTATGTACGAGTATATCCTCCAGCTTAACAATTCAGTTTTGTTGCATAAAAACTTACATATAGTCAGGATATAGTTGACCTTAGTAGTAATTCTTTTAAAACTCATTATATACATATAGGGTTGTACTTGCAACAACATCAGCAACGGTATATACTTCCCATATAACGTAATCCCCAGTAAGGTAGTGTATTTAGAGTGTATCCGAGGTTCCCTGTCATCCCTCAATGGCGAATTTGTCATCTCTGCCGTCTGTGGTTAGGAATTGGCGCCCGATTTCGCTGACGGAATGATTGATTGGTTAACACTAGGTGGTTTACTCCCGGACTTCCAGTTTACCTAGTACCGTGGTGTAGATATTTACGATGCACAGCCAACGATGAGCCATGTTTTACAGCACTTTCTGGACGGCGGAGGTGAGGGTAAGTTGGTGCAAATTGATTTTTCTGTTGCCTTTGCTGGAGTCAGTCATGCAGGATTATAACTTATGTTCGCTGGTGTAGGGGACTGTGTGTACTCTGATATTTGGAACTTTCTTTTCGGTGTTGGGCAGAGGGTGTAAAGTGATGGTGTTTATAGTCGTTGGTGTGAGACTGCCAGGCATTCCTCAGGGTAGTGTTTTGTATCCAATTCTGTTTATCTTCCACCCGTCTGATCTCTCTGCTGTGGTTGAGAATCCTTCTTTTTTTTTTTTTTTTTTTTTTTGCTAATCTGAAAATACTTACACTGTTTCTGTGCTGGGGTGTAGTGTATAATTATAATGACCAATAGACAGTGCACTCAATATTTAGGACATCCTTCCCGTTCTATCCATATATACAAGGTGCTCCATACATAACGCTCCTCTTCCACTCTGCTGGGCGAATTCTTGTGTGTTCTGGGGACGGCTCAGTCAGCGTCATCAATGTACGGCCTGCATCATTTACTCACTTCCTACTCATACTGCCACATCCACGCCCACACCAGCAGACTGAGCCGTCCTCAAAACACACAAAATACCATCAAGCAGGTTTCTAGTGCAGCGCTTTCTACGGACCGCCCTGTATATTAATTCTTTCGCTCTCTTCACCAAGATTTTCGTCCTTTTACAGCTTATTTCACGTACCTCAGTGGCAGAATAAGACAATGCTGTGGTCCTGCATCCTTTCCATAACACTTCTTCGTGACTAGTATTATATCCTAGTGTTAATCTTTTGTTACTAATCGGCATGTAAATGGAGAGATGGGAAGCTTGGGTCAGGTTTAAGTAGTAGTAGTTGTAGTAGTAGTAGTAACAGTAGCTGTAGTAGTAGTAGTAGCAGTAGTAAAAGTAGTAGTAGTAATGGTAGTAGTAATAGTAGTAGTAGTAGTAGTGGTTGTTGTTGTTGTTGTAGTACTAGTAGCAGCAGCAGCAGCAGTAGCAGCAGTAGTTGTAGTAGTAGTAGTAGTGGTAGTACTAGTAGCAGCAGTAATCGCAGTAGTAGTAGACATACAGTAGTAGTAGTAGCAGTAGTAGTAATTCCATCTCTAATCTCATCTGGACATAACCCTTTGGACTGTACACTGAAGCTGCCCTGTTCCTTCTGTCCACCATCCACCTCACGGGGGATAGGGAGGAAGTTGAGGGACGTTTGTGCAACCAGACAGGTGAGTTGCCACCGCGCGAAGGCTACCCTCACTAGCACCCTATTTAGTGTAAAAAGTGTATAAACAGCAAAGACACGGCCCACGTCAAAGGTCATCACACTAATTAGCTTATCAAGGTGGAGAGTCAGATGAGTTCCAGGTATTGAACTTAACGAATGTGCTTTATCATATGGCAGTTACTGTTATACACCTGATATTCAAACCTATGTAGTGGTGGTAGCAGTAGTAGTAGTAGTAGTAGTAGTAGTAGTAACAGCAACATTATTATTATTATTATTATTGTTATTATTATTATTATTATTATTATTATTATTATTATTATTGTAAGTAGTAGTTGTAGTAGTAGCAGCTGCAACCCCAGGCTCATATAAAAGTGAACCCGGTAGACTGCAGGTTAAAGTTGACCTCCTCCTGTGGTCCACCATCCTCCCTTCGTAGGATTGAGAGGAAACCGAGGAACATGTGTATAACCGGGCAGCGGAGCCGACCGGTTATATCAGTGCCACCACAGGAAGGCGTCCCTCTCCAACACCATGGCATAGAAAACCCCCAGACATCTTTACTCTCCACCAAGGATAAGATAAATACAAAATGGTTCGTATGCCTCTCAGTCTTGTGTGTTGCGGGGACTGGTCACTTTGCTGTTGTGAGGAACGCAGAGATTTTAGTTGCTGTGGAAATTTAGTACTCAACCATGCAATCCATGTACGCACACACACACACACACACACACACACACACACACACACATACGCACACGCACACGCACACGCACGCACACACACGCACACACAGGATAGCTCTTTGAGGCAGTAGGTGTCTGTACAGGTCACAAACACACTTACACACACACACACACACACACACACACACACACACATTCACAGGTTAGCTTTTTGAGGCTTTATGTGTCTGTGCAGTTCACACACACACACACACACACACACACACACACACACACACACACACACACACACACACACACACACACACACAAACAAACATTCAACCAGCGCAACATTCCTACTTAATTTCCTGCATAAAATTCCTATATAAACGTAACGCATATCCTCCAGCTGAAACAGACAAGGCCTCCATGGTGCTCTTCTCTCAAAAAATAAAAAGTAAAACACAGAGCATTTCGGAGTTGCTTTATTCATTTTTGCGCTCGCCATTCTTATTGCTCTCCGCTTTCAACTGGGCGTGTGGACCAGAGTTTACCAGGTTAAAACTACTTCATTAAGTCAGGTGGATGCTTATAAACACAGGTATCAGGGAAAGGGTTTTATTTTGCGTGTATATCTTTTTAGTTTACAGTTATTCTCTTCCTTTGGTGGTGATGGAGAGGGACACCTTCATGTGGTGGCACTGATATAACCAGGTCGCTCCACTGCCTGGTTATACAAATGTTCCTCAACCATTTCCCTATCCTGAGAAAGGAGGAAAATGAGCTGCAGATCACCTTAGACCTGCAGGCCACCGAGTTTCAGATGAACCTGGGGCTGTAACTACTATTACTACTACTACTACTACTACTACTACCACCACTACTACTACTACTACTACTACTACTACTACTACTACTGCTACTACTACTGCTACTGATACTGCTACTACTACTACTACTACCACTACTACTACCACCACTACTACTACTACTACTACTACTACTACTACTACTGCTACTACTACTGCTACTGCTACTACTACTACTACTACTACTACTACTATTCTCTTCCTTTTCTCAGTGGTAGTGTTATGTCTGCTAATGGTCGGCAATGATGGTATTTTCTCAGTTTATAGCTCTCAGTAATTACTTTGCTGATTTGATAATATTTAGTCAACGTTTTCGAATTATACTCTTTTCTCCTTTAATGTGATGATATTTTGCTTATGGTTCAAAGGTATCTTGTCTCTCTTATGGCATGACTTTGTGTTACTGGAGAAGATTTTACACTTTCTTAACCTTTGATGGACAGAGATAATTGTACTCTGAATTGATTCGTCTCGTGTTAGCCAGTAAAGTAAGTAAAGCAAAGCAAAGAAAAATAAAACAAAGAAAAATAAAGCAAGGAAATGTAAAGCAAATAAAAATAAAGCAAGGAAAAGTAAAGCAAAGAAAAATACAGCAAAGGAAATTAAGGCAAAGTAAAGCAAAAAATAAAACTATTTACAGTAAAGTAAATCAAATAGAAAAAGCAAAGTAAAGCAAAGTAAAATGCGACGCCAACTCCAGTAAGGTAATCAAGATGGGCTTTTAACCTTTTCAAGAGACTCACCTGCATCACCACCTTTGCATATATCACCTCCTTCAATACGGCTGCTTGTTCTTTACCCATTCATATTAGTCCCAGGTTAAGAGACTAATTTAATATTCTGCCTTTTCTTTCCAGCCTCCTCAAAAGGTCAATATGATTTTTTTTTTCTCATTTATACAGCAGATATTCCTCTTTTAGTTGCGGTTCAGTACAGAGAAATTACTTCATAGGTAAGACTGTTAGATGGTTTCCTTCAGATTTTCACTGGGTAAGAAAGCTCCCTAGCACCTTTTTCTTAGCGATTTATTTGAGATGGTTAATATCCTTTTGTACGTTATCTGTGCAAGCTATGGCGACATTAGAAGGATTTATGTAACACGAACAACGACAGTAATGTGTAATAAGCTAAACAAGTCGCTTAGGAAAAGATGTTAGGGAGCTTCCTAAACCGACGAGAGTACGGGCCTAGGAGTCATCTTAACCCCTCCAGTTTGACTGAGTATTTATTTTGTATTGTTTTATTTTTATTTTTTTTCTATTTTCGGAGGCACTGGCGTATTTTTTTTCCCTAATTTCAAAGACCTTTTTAAACATATATCGCCTCTGACTATAGCTTTCCACTATTTTTTTTTTTTTTTCTATATTCATGTAAGCCCAGAAAAGATAGCATTAACGTATGTCCTGAAATTGAGTTCCAAGTTTACTCGTGTCAAATTTTGGAATATTTTGAGGGGATTTATGGATGTGGAAAAAGCACACGACAAGGTACACAGACGGAGATTGTGCTGATGTATGGTGTGGATGGTAGGGTGCTGAATGCGGTTGAGATTTTATGGTGCTAGCGAAACCAGCGTGAGGATAGGTGGGCATCTAGGTAAATGATTTAGATGAGTGGTGGCGTGAGGTGAGCTTACGTGATACTTCAGTGGCTGTCCAGTATATATATATATGTGGATGGTGTTATGGGAGAGGTGAAATAATAATGGACAGAGGTATGACGTTGGTAATGAGGGGTAAAAGGTGAAGTGTCTCAAATCTGATGTATGTAGATGATGCTTGTGTTGCTTGCGTGTAGTGGACAAGAGGTTGGTAAATCGGCGAAGAGTCTTGTGGTTGTCTATGAGTGTAGGGCTTTGAAATAGATGTACATAAGAGCAAAATGATGGTTGATTGGATGATATGGGACGTGATTTTGAATGGAGAGAGACTCAAATTGGATAGAGTTTAAGTACCTGTATGTACTGATAGAGAAAAGAGGTAAATGAGCAAAGGAAGTAGAAAATATAGTAACCCAAGGAAGGAAAGTGGCTGGTCCTATGAAACTCTTGATACGAAAAAGAAGTCTGAGTGTGGCGGCTGTGAGAGGCCTGCATGAAGGAGTTTTAAAGCCTATTTTAACACACGGATGTAAAACTTTGTTGTGGTTTGAAAATTAAACGTCAGATGTAAAAGCAGTGGAAATGGGATTGTTGAGGAATGAGTATGGAGTGCGGAGAGTGGATAGGATAAGGCATAATGCGATTCGTGAAAGATGTGGAGTGGGAGAGAGTATGCTTGTATGTTGTGGTCATGTGGAGAGAATGGTTGTGAATAGTGGTGAAAAGGGTATAAGCGAGCAGGCTAAAGGTGAGAGAAGGAGTAGTAGACCAAGGAAGGTGATAAACATGGTGAATGAGTGTGTGAGACAGCGAGATAAGGAGAGTGATAAGGCTATAATTGAAGTGATAATCGTGGGTCAGACTCTAGGTGATAGGTGGAATGAATGTTTATGTCTGTGAGGTGGAGTCAGGATTCCGGGAGCCTGAACAGTAAATGAATGAGAGTGTGGCCCATTTATTTTGGCAGATTCTTGGTTATTTTCTCCTTCTATCAGACTTTCTTCCTCTCTAGACCCTACCTCACCCCATCCTTAGGTGGAGAAAGAGATCTGAATGATGGCAATGGTGACAGTCCATAGCATCAAATAATGAAAAATAAGACAGTTCAAGAATTATATACTAAGAGAATATTATAATGCGTGAAAATATAATGGGTGATTGGTTTACTTTCGATGTATTTATATCCATTATATGTAACGGAAGCTAAAACTACACACAATAATGCAAGTGTGTGTGTGTGTGTGTGTGTGTGTGTGTGTGTGTGTGTGTGTGTGTGTGTGTGTGTGTGTGTGTGTGTGTGTGTGTGTGCGCGCGCGTGCGTGTGTGTGTGTGTGTGTGTGTGTGTGTGTGTGTGTGTGTGTGTGTGTGTGTGTGTGTGTGTGTTTACGAAGATAAAGTTGCAGTAACAATTAGAATGTCGTGTTCTGCTTCTACATATAAAGCCTAAGTTCTTATCTTCCACATTTCCTACACTAATACACTGCTGTGAAACTTAAGTGAAATTCAATCCGTGACTGATAGATCTTTCCCACACTCTTACTTATTAATTCCTATTTTGTACTTACACTTAACATCAAGGTTTGCCCACATTAAGTACATTTTATTTCCCACATTACCTTTCCTTTGCTAATCCTCTGACCATTTGTACTATATGCTAAGGTTCCTCCAAGGGGGCTGTAAGTAATGTTATTTGCTTTATTGCTCTCTGTCACCACATACTGTACACTGAAGAGGAAAGTGATACGTAGATTTGTAGAAGAGAATCAATCTTATATGTAATGCTGTTTTCTTTTCTTTTTTTTTCTGTTCCTTCAACCCGAGGATATGCTTTCACTCCTTCAGTCTTGAGGTGTATTCTTTATTATTATTATTATTTTCATTATTATTATTATTATTATTATTATTATTATCATTATTATTTGCTAGAGATTTCTTTATATAGTTGGAAGAGAATCTCCAACTGGAGACGTCAGATAAAACCTTCATTAATTCTGAGGACAGAAGAGGACTTTCCCAAATTGAATGAAATGCCAGAAAGTAGCAAACAAAACAAAATATACAGCATTGGATTGAAGAAGCAAAATTGAATAAAGTTGCTGGAAATGATGAAGAATGAAATATTAAGGATGTTATGATACTTGGGGTGTTAATATACTTTTTCTAACTCTTCAGTATAACAAGTATCCTCTAAGCTATAGGCTACACGCGTGGAATTACCTAGAAAGAAATATAGAAAGGCAACCCAGGGCAGGAATAGAGAATAGCTTAAATCTCTAAATAAATTCTAACATCATGGGCTTTATCTCACTCTTATTAATAATCATACAACTGATGATATATGTGTTGGACCAGATTTCGCTGCATATGACCTATCCCAGTCCTTAAATACGTAAGTTACTCTCGCGTTATTCCATGCATACGGAACTGCTCACGTCATTGTTGTATAATATTAAATAACGTGATGGCTGACACGGTTCATCCTCGATCAATATCTATCTGTCTATCTATAGCCAGACGCCTTAATCCCGTAAGGGGTGACCACAAACAAGTCGCCTCCATGTCTCCCTGTCCCCTGCCATTTCGCTGCCATCCCCTCAGCTCACACAGAGACAAACATCAATATCCTAGCATAAATTTAATTTGGCTCAGTTACACTCATCTATCTTATTAACATTTATTTTACTGAGAATATTGGTTTACACTGTGTGACAAGTTTAATGGTTTCCAGTAACCCAAGGAACCATTTACAACGCTGGGTGGTAACCATATAACCAGATAACAGTGTGAGCCTACTACAATGTCCCTGTTAACTGGTTGGAGAGACACAAATGCAGCATCCACCCAGGAACCAAACCACTTTTTCCCTTTGCCACAATGATGTTCTGTCAGTCGCAAGGACGCGTCAGTTCACTGCACGGGCCGGTTTTGCAGGGGCGATTGATTGCTTGTGGTTGGTGGGTCTTCTCGGCTAGAAAGACTGGGGTTAATCAACAGTAACTAAGAATATTATCAATACTATAATTATTGTAACTCGATATTGACTTCGGGGTTATGACTAGATCTCTTTTAACTAATAGTGTACTGGAGGTTTGTTTGTTTGGAATAAGTAGCCGCAGTTGCGGATGAAATACATATTAGTTTAGAATAAATAGCTGCAGCTGTGGATGAAGTGCATGACAACACAGAACAAATGAACTGAAACGTCAAGAATAGCGAACGACATAGCAATAAGAGCAAGAGGTACGTAATCCAAAAGTGCTGCAACAAACTTTTGGAAAATAGGAAAAGGACTTCTAAAGATAAAGATAAGAATATGATCACAAGGACAAGGAGAGAATGAAGAAGCTATAAAAGAAGTCTGATATTTAACATGAGCAAAATGGAAGAAATTTTGAGGAATGGAGGAAACTTGAAGGCAACGAAGCGAAGATTTGGTACAGAAAGAAACCAAAATTTGAAAGACACTAACCAAGAAGTAACAAATAAAAGAAATGAAGAAACAGAAATTGCTGAATGATTTTAACGAAAACTTTGCAGTAGGTTTAAAGAGTCAGATCAGTGTAGGGAAGTGGTAGATACAGCGATTCCCAGCATTATGTTAGGTTGTAAAATAAATAAATGAATAAATAAATAAATGAAACAATAATGCGGCAGTAGGTGATGGTGGTCTCACTACTTATAAAGGATTCAGGTGACTTTGCATTAAACGAACTTATAAAACTATTAGTAAAAGGCCTCAGAGTCAAACCACTACAGTAACAATGGAAAAATCTATCTGTTATTTTACTCCTCACAAAAATAAAGAAAAGGCGACACTAAAAATCTAAAGAACTACCGTCCTGCAAATCTTCTCCCAAAATCTCTTCCTCCTCTCCTCCTTCTGCTTCAGTTTCTCCTCTTCTCATTTTTTCTTCTCTCTTTCCTCTTCACTTACAAACCACCTCACTCACATAAACACTCTTAGTTAATCTTCCATACTTTACTTACTGCACATGACCGAACCACCTCAAAGTGTTCCTTATTTTATTTTTCACACAAGGTCAACCTCCACATCACATTCCACACCCATCTGTCACTCCACAGGCTCTTCTAAAGTAACTCTCTCTCTCTCTCTCTCTCTCTCTCTCTCTCTCTCTCTCTCTCTCTCTCTCTCTCTCTCTCTCTCTCTCTCTCTCTCTCTCTCTCTCTCTCTCTCTCTCTCTCTCTCTCTCAAGTACAAGGTGGTCCAAATATAACGCTGGTCTTTCCTCACGTGCTGCTGGGACGGCTCAGGCAGCGTTGTCAGTGTCTATCCTACATCACTCATTCATTTCCTTCTCCCAGTGCCACACCCACGCCCACACCAGCAGACTGAGCCGTTCCCGCAGCAAATACGATACTGCCCGTGTGAGTTTCTAGAGGAGCGCTATTTACGAACCACTCTGTGCTGTCACGTTTCACTGCTGTACGTCAGAGATGGAAGTGGTTTACTGTCATGCAATGCTGTCCTTACTCCCACAATCACATTCTTAATCCTCTTCTCTGTTATCAATGCAAGGGTTATGTAAGGGAGAGAGAGAGAGAGAGAGAGAGAGAGAGAGAGAGAGAGAGTGTGTGTGTGTGTGTGTGTGTGTGTGTGTGTGTGTGTGTGTGTGTGTGTGTGTGTGTGTGTGTGTGTGTGTGTGTGTGTGTGTGTGTGTGTGTGTGTGTGTGTGTGTGTGTGTGTGTGTGTGTGTGTGTGTATTCTTCTTTTTTCCCTTCAGTTTATCTTCCACACTACCACCTTTATTCACAACACTCTCTTAAAGCATGAACACCTATGTATTCCGAAATACTTTTGTACCATTCAGTCCGTACCATATTTACTTCATTCCTTAACCCACGAATGGGGGATGGTGGACTGGGAAATGAGGGCAATTTCGGCCTGCAGCCCACTGGGCTTGCATTCGGATGATGGTGGGATTTCAACTACTACTGCTGCTACTGTTACTACTACTACTACTACTACTACTACTACGGCTGCTGCTGCAGCTGCTGCTATTACTACTACTAACCACCGCCACCATCTTCACCACCATTACTACAGCTGTACTACTACTACTACTACCACTACTACTACGGCTGCTGCTGCTACTACTACTAAACACCGCCACCATCTTCACCACCATTACTACATCTGTCTACTACTACTACTACCACCACCACCCACCATCACTACTACTACTACTACTACTACTATTATTTCCACCACCACCACCGCCACCACTACTACTACTAATACTTATACTAATAATAATATTACTACTACTACTACTACTACCACCACCACCACCACCACCACCACTACTATTACCACTACAGCTACTACTACTACTACTATCATCACCACCACCACCAGTACCACCACCACCGCTACTACTACTGCTAATACTAATACTTCCACTAGCACCATCACCACCATCGCCACTACTACTACTACTACTACTACAATTACAACTACAACACACCCTCGTACCTTATCTCTCCAACTCGTTCACTATAAAATTGTTCTCTTACCTTGGTGGAGATTTTCGTCCTCTTGCAATTTATTTCCTTTATATCAATTGCAAAATTATACAACACTAGGACTTTGCATCCTTTCCATAGCACTTCTTCGTGACCAGCATCAGATTCTATTATTAACCTGCTGCTGTACAGGTAAGTAAACATTCAAGATGGAGAGATGGCAGTTTTAGACTAACCTGAAGTGAAACGAGTATACTTGCGCTGTTGAATATCATGTTGCACCTCAGCAATTAAAGTGGAGAGATGGCAATTTTAGGCCAAGTTACAATGAAGAGAGGATAGCAAACGAAAACCCATACTAAATAGAGAGCTGGCAGTTTTAGGCCAAGTTAGAATGAAGAAACAATAGCAAACATGAATTCATACTAGACAGGGTGCAGTTTTAGACCAAGTTAGAGTGAACAGAGTAGAGTAACCTTGAATCCATAACCTCGCTCTGCTTTCCAATTTTCTCTCTGACTCTGCATCATTTCCACAGCATTTCTGCGTTATTACGACTATAATCTAATGTTGATCTTGTATTTTAGACCAAGATAAATGAACAGACTATAGCGTCCATAAATTTGCTTCCTGTTTTTGCCCTCCAGTTTCTTTTTTTGACTCTATCATTTCCACGGCACTTCTTCGTGACTAGCACAGTTGTCTGAGTTGATCATGTATTATAGATCAAGTTAAAAAGGACATAAAATAACTACCTTGAACTCATAACCTAACTTAGCTATCCAATTTCCATCTCCATCTACTTGTCCATTAATTTCACAGCACTTCTTCGTGACTAGCACACCGGCTTTCCAACTCCCTTCTCTATTTTACCCTGTGCATGAGTCTCCGTTCAGTGCCTGTTCTCTGGGTCATGCCGCGCCTAATTAGTCTGGATGGGCAATTAGCTCACCTCGGGCCGGTAATTTCAGGTGATCTTCTTGATGAGCTTCCAAATGAGTTGCTTCGTTCTCCTTGTAACACCTGGGTCTGTTGTTTCTGTCTGTGTCTCTGTCTGTCTCTGTTTTTGTTTCTCTGTTTTTGTTTCTCTGTCTCTGTCTGTTTCTTACTTACCTCTGTCTCTGCCTGTCTCTATTTCTTTCTCCCCTTTTCACTTTCATTGTCAGTGTATGTGTTTCTCTTTCTCTTTGTCTCCCCCATCCCCCACCTCTCTCTCTCTCTCTCTCTCTCTCTCTCTCTCTCTCTCTCTCTCTCTCTCTCTCTCTCTCTCTCTCTCTCTCTCTCTCTCTCTCTCTCTCTCTCAAAGGCGAAAGAGAGGAATAGAGAAAAGAGGAGAGAGTGTACACGTGAAGATGTAAAGAAAGGTGGGAAAAGAGAGGAGAGCACAGCAGAAGGAAAGAGGGAGAGGGGAGAAGAAACTGAAAGAAAGAGAAGTGAGGGGGGGAAGGGTAGTTGTAGTAGAAGCAGTAGTAGTAGTAGTAGTGGTAGTAGCAGTAGTAGTAGTAGTGGTAGTACTAGTAGTAGAAGTGGTAGTAGTAGTCGTAGTAGTAATAGTAGCAACCGTAAGCTCACTGAAGCATGAACCCAGTGGACTACAGGCTGAAGTTGCCCTTAGTCTACGGTCAACCATCCCTCAGTTCGGGAGTCAGGAGGATAGGAATGGGATTGAGGGACATATGTATAACCAGGCATCTCCACCGCCAGCCATATCGGTGCCACCACATGAAGGCGGCCCACTCCAACACTGAAGGGAAGGGTAGGACGTGAGAGAGAGAGAGAGAGAGAGAGAGGAAGGGAGGGAAGGAGGAAGGATGGGGGAGGAGAAAGGGGACAGGGAGAATAGGGAAAAGAGGAAATGAGAAGAAAGAGGTAGAGGAAAAGTAAAAAATATAAGAGGGGGGAAAAGATGGAGAGGCGGGAGGAAAAGAGAGGAGAGAGAGGGATTTGGAACAGAAGAAGAGGGGAGGAGAGAGAAGGGAGAAGCAAAGAGAGGGGAGGGGGATTTATAAGGGAGGGAAAGGGAGAAACGAAATGTGAGACGTGGGCCCGTAGATTTACCTGTGAGGATTTCATGTTGATCTTAAAGACTTCCTATTATTGCCGGATACTTTACTGAGAGCTTCGATGTCAAACCCAATGAGTGTAGTTGATCTCTGACTCACATGCAATCTTTCAGGGCACAAGTAGAGAGTTTCCTTTGTGTCAGTTGCCCAGCGTCACCCCTACGCTGTTTAGAGCTAGAACTGTCTCTCCAGCAGAATTTGCAAGAGGTCTGCTGGTCTCACCCTAACTCAGGAAATCCACAGATGTCTCAGTAACAAAATTTCATATTGCTTAGTCGTACAGAAAGAAGAACAGAATAGAGGGGAAGAAATTAGATTAGAAGGGAGAAGAGGGATGGGGGGAGAAGAGAAGGTGAAGAAAATGAGGAGAGAACGAGGAAAGAGAAAAAGGGTACTATTAAAGAGAGGAAGAGAAAGGGAAAAGAGAAGGGAGACGGGAGGATAGGTGGGGAAAGGAGAGAGAAGGAAGTAGAGGGAGGAAGAGAGTAAATACGGAGGAGACGAGTGTAGAGGGGACGAAAAGGAGATGAGGAGGGGGAAAGAAGGATATAGGGAAAGAAGGAGAGAGATTAAAAAGAAGAAGAGGAATGATGGTGAAAATGATGATGATGATGATGATGATGATAGATGATGATGATGATGATGATGATGGATGATGACGATGATGATGATGATGATGATGATGTTGAGGACGAGGAGGAGGAGGAGGAGGAGGGGGAGAAGAAGAAGAAGGAAGAGGAGGAGTACACAGGAGTAAATAAAATATACAAATAACAAGAAGTTTATTGACCCATCCTGAGGTTAAATGTTGCAAAAAGAGATCATTCTACTAAGATCTTACCAAATGTAAAAGAAAATGATAGAAAAGAGGAGGAATAGAAGGGATAGAACGAAAAGAGGACAGGAAGGGGAGGAGCAAGGATGAGGATAAAGGGAAAGAGAGGAGCAGGAAGAAGAACAGTTACAAAGACTAGAGAGAAGAGAGTAAGGAAGGAAGGTTTATGAAGAAGAGGAGGAAAGCAGGAGAGGAGAAGAGGGGGAGAAGATGGGAAAGGAAGGAGAGAGGAGGAGACTATAGGAGAGGAAGAGAGAGAAAGCGAGATAGGAGAGGGAGAGAAGAAGAGGGGGAAGAAAGAGGAGAGTGGAGAACAGGGGAGAGAGAAGAGAGGAGAGGACGGAGAAGGAAATGGAAGGAGGGAAGAAAGGTAAGGTAAATCTTCGAGTAATTGCCCGGTAGCCAGGTATACAGGTAATGACTACATACATAGAGGCACACACACACACACACACACACACACACACACACACACACACACACACACACACACACACACACACACACACACACACACACACACACACACACACACACACACACACACACACACACACACACACACACACACACACACACACACACACACACACACACACACACACACACACACACACACACACACACACACACACACACACACACACACACACACACACACACACACACACACACACACACACACACACACACACACACACACACACACACACACACACACACACACACACACACACACACACACACACACACACACACACACACACACACACACACACACACACACACACACACACACACACACACACACACACACACACACACACACACACACACACACACACACACACACACACACACACACACACACACACACACACACACACACACACACACACACACACACACACACACACACACACACACACACACACACACACACACACACACACACACACACACACACACACACACACACACACACACACACACACACACACACACACACACACACACACACACACACACACACACACACACACACACACACACACACACACACACACACACACACACACACACACACACACACACACACACACACACACACACACACACACACACACACACACACACACACACACACACACACACACACACACACACACACACACACACACACGTCACATATATAAACATAAATACAAACATAAATACGTACATTCACCCACCTTCCTCACTGCCTTCCCTCACACACACATACATGCATTTTACCTTGAGAGAAAAGCAGCGACATGCAAATTAGGTGGTATTATGCAAAAGCCTCTATTCTGGGTAAAGAGGCAATCATTTATGCATCTTCTTAGCCCGTTGCTTGAGGCGCTGGGCTATGTGGGGTGGGCTGTCTTCTGCTGCCTCTCCTTTATCTCTCTCTCTCTCTCTCTCTCTCTCTCTCTCTCTCTCTCTCTCTCTCTCTCTCTCTCTCTCTGTACATATATATATTTCTCTGCTGAACCCTATAAATGTTATTATTAAAGTGTGTGATCATTCCGAGTTCCGACCCATGTACATCTGTCAAAAACTCTCTTACTTTTGTCAGTTCATTTCTCTTTCCTGCTTCAACACCAAAACAAAATACATCTTAGTCTCCACTGTGTCCTCACCGTTATTCAGTCCCCCCCCCCCCCCGCCACTAAAAGAAGCTTTCTCACTCCTTTACCTAACTCTGGCAACACAAAACACGGGCGGTCCCAGGATTTTGTAAAAGGGTGGGTGTAGTTTTTGTCACAGAATGCTGGTAAATGTTGTGGGGAGAGGCTGACAAAGCTGACATCCTTTACAGGGTAAGGGGTTCGTACCATGTTTAGATCTACACTGGTACAGGTTAATGCATATTTAATCTTGCAACGGAACATTGAAAAATAAACAAACAGAACTATCTTTACCATGACGTGGGTCTTATAAGGGCCAGTCATTAACAAAAGTGTACATTGTAGATTAATATTAATTAATAGTGGGTTTGTGTCACATCCACTCGCCCAAATAAACTGGAAGTGGAAAACATTTTCTTTGGATATTTTCTTGTTGAGCATAAATCAATAATACATAAACAGCTGTGCGTTATGTTCTTGCAGACAAACATAAAAATTAGGCCCCTGTTCAGTAACATAACACCGGAACCACTGAGTCCGTCTTCCTGCCTTGTTGATCTCATGACAGTTTCCATACGTTTCTGTGTCATGTTGCCGCAGTACCTTCAGCCTTGGTGCTATAGCCGGTTTGCTTTTTATTTGACGGATGTAGGTCAGTACCATTGTAAGTCGTGGTTGCATGGAATTCAGTGAGCCTTAACTATGAGGAAGGGAGTCTCCTTGGTTTCTTGTCAAATTTACCCTCTGATCTGACTACACTTGGCCATGGATCTGTGGTGAGAACAAGTGCACTATAATCACTGGATATATTTTAAAAAAATTTATATATAGGATCCTGTGAATGTCTCGAAATTGAAATCTTAAAAATCTTCATCTGCTGACGAATAATGGGGTTCAAAGGTGTAGGCCATAGCACATAATTTTGAGTGACCTTCTTGTACCTGTCTCAGCGATTTGGAGACTAACTAGAAGAGTGTGTGAGAGATAGATGTGAAGAACGAGGTGGAGAGATAGTGGGAGAGTATATTAATGGAAAGTGAGATTGACTAGGAGAGTGTATGAGAGTGAGGCGGTTGAGAGAAGAAGGAGAGGGAGCTCGAGGATGAGGTGTGGTTCAGTCATGTGGAGGGAAATGAGTGAGAGACTGTCTAGGAGAGCGAGTGAGAGTCAGGTGGTTTGTTAAGAGAAGGGGAACAAGGTGAATTGAAAAAGTGGGACAGTATGTGAATGGAGTATGAGAGACTGACTAGGAGAGCGTGTGAAAGTGAGGTAGTTTGCTGGGAGGCGTAGGAGACCGAGATCGAGGTCAAGAGATATAGAGTATCAATGAGGTGTGAGAGACTGACTAGGAGACTGCAAAAGAACAAGTTGGAAGGAGTAGAAAGGGGATACTGAGCACGAAGGTCAAAGATAAAGTGTGAAGGTATATGAATGGTGAATGAGAAACTGAGTAGGAGAGTGTATGAGAATGAGGTGATCTGTTAGGAGAGGAGATCAAGGACAAGGTAGAGAGAGAAAATAACAAAGCATGCGGATGGAGTGTGAGAGACTGACTACGAGATTATAAGAGAAGTTGTTAGCACCGTGAGGGAGGTGGAAAGATGAGATGGATAGTACAGTATGTCGTGAGAAGAGTGGTTGTTACTGAGTAGGGACACGAATGTCTAGAGGAACATAGGGCAAGGTCACCTCTCACAGGATGCAACGTCAGGCAGTAGATTTTTTAAAATAGTATCTTAAACACAACTCGTACCCCTTCATTACAATGACGTATTTTCTCCATGATACTCAGGCTATCACCAGATGATTTCATTCAAGTTAGGAAGGCCGTCTTGTCGTGAAGGGGTTAATGCAGGCTACATCTAACTCCACCTATTAACCTACCTTATTATTTCTACTTTGGCTTATACACCTTTCGCTCAGTGGGTTAAAGTATGTCTGAGTTTAAAAAGCTTAAGGTTAGGTCTAACAAAGAAAATATTAAAAACTACTGAATTTTAACAGTGTAAATAACATGAAGATAATCAAAGATTACTGTTTGTAACTTCTACGGAAAGGAACTTTTTCTGATTATACTGCTTTTACTCTAACCTGGCCTAAAATTACCATCTCTTCATCTTCTGCGCAGAGTTGTAACAATATATTTACACTAGAAGATGGTGCTAGTCAACAAGAAATATTATGGAAAAATGTTTAGCTGTTGTGCTATCTTTTCATGCCACCGAACTAGGTGAAATTCGCTTCAAAAAGGCAAATATCGGGGTCAGATCACAGTGAAAAGAGTAGAGTAAAGCGGTGGTTAGTTTACGTGATGAAACTGGTGATCGTCCAGTTACTGGCTGTTCAGGTGAGACCACTGAAAGTCTGAGGATCTTGCCCTAAGATACTGTTGGGTTGCTTCCCACCCCATGGTGGTAGAGAGAGGCGCCTTCACGTGGTGGCAGGCTCCGCTGACTGGTTATAAAGTCCCTCAACTCACTCCCTGTTTCTCGAGGGGAAAGATGGTGGACAGGAGGAGAGGAGTAACTTCAGGCTGCAGGCGACTGGGTTCACATTCATATTAACCTGGGGCTGCAGCAATTATTATTATTATTATTATTATACTGCTCTCACCATAATGCACCTGTACCCTCAAAGACCAGTAACGCCCTTCCGGCATAATGTTGAAATCGGTGATACACCCAACTAAACTGTCACATTGTCTACTTTGCATATACTGTAGTGTAAGTGTAAATGCCAAGACTAAGCTCATACGAGAATACTATGACAGAGAGCTTCCTAAACTAACGAGATGTTATGGCCCGTAGTCTCGAAGGTTGAGGAAGCCTCCTAACACCATTTCCTAAGCTAGTTATTTTATTTATTACATCTTACTGTCCTTTCCTGCGATACATAAATCCTTCCAATATCACCATACTTTGCACAAATAACATACAGAAGAATATTAACCAGCTATGTCCAAAAATAAATCGCTAAGGATTAGGTAATAGGGAGCTTCCTTAACAGACAGGAATAAAAACCTATGACTGTTCACTAGCCTCTAACCACTTCAGAACGAGGACAATTTCAGAGAATTCTAATTAACTCCAGACTAGATTATGAAGCTTAGGAGAAACATTAGAAACAGGGGGTTAGTTATAGAAATCTTTAACCTCTTTAGTACAATATCTTTCCCAAACTGAATATAGAAAATAAAAATCTATGGGTAGCAAGGATCAAAAACAATAAGAAAAAATTAAAAAAAAATAAAAGCGATGGAACAGTGAAAGACAATATTATGCTGAAAAGATAACTCACAATTCTTCCCTCTCTTTCTTAATATTCTCTTATCCTTTTTCTAATTATCTTTTTAACCCCTTCACTGCTATGACGTGTTCTATAATTTGTCCTTGCTGACTTTAGACGATTACAAGGAGCGTAGGAGAGATTCAGCAAAATGGGGACGTTAGAAATTGTTAGATAGAGGCTTTACTAACCTCTTCAGTGTCAGAGCTCCTTCCTAAGCTATATTTAAGTACAGTCACTCATAAAAGAAAAGACCCCCCCTGCGTTAGAGGCAATATAACTCGGGGTATTCAGTGTTGGTAACAGTGTATTTGACGTCAGCCATATGGGGGGATGAGGAGGGGTGTTTGAGAGGAGGGCGGAGTTAATCTGCACGAAACACTGCTTCAATCCACATTTCGAATCAAACATACATTATATCTGATTTGTTATGTTGTCCTTCACACAAAATTAACTTTATGCTACAAGAACAAAGAACTTTCAGGTGATAACACAATCCCATACCCGAAACATTTATGCATTAATGCCGCACACCTTCATAAATCCCACCCTCTCATTCTCACCCTCACCCACTCTCACCTTACTCTCACCTTCACTCTCTCTCACACTCTCACACTTTCAGCCTCACTCGCACTCTCACCCTAACTGTCACTGTCACCACCACTATCAACGTCACTCTCTCTCTCTCTCTCTCTCTCTCTCTCTCTCTCTCTCTCTCTCTCTCTCTCTCTCTCTCTCTCTCTCTCTCTGGTCCGTTTAGCCGACGAAGCACAGTACTGCCATCACACACATGATCACACATTAATGAGGTGTGTGGCCACCGCAGATGTGCAGTAAAACTGTCAATCATATAAAGATAAACCTGGTTCTTAATAAGTTGATAAGGTATCACTTTAATCTATCCCAGACATTGTTTGAAACCAGATATTGGGAAGGGAGGATTAGAAGGCACGGAGTGGTTCGTGGCAACCATGTCTGTTATCAGATTCTAGGTTGTTGGATTCTGGGTTATCAGATTCAAGGTTTTATTTATAATGGCAGGCTACCTTGGTTATAGATATACCATTATAATGTATAACCACATAATACTCAGTGTAATCTATAATTGTGTGTGTGTGTGTGTGTGTGTGTGTGTGTGTGTGGCACTCTTTATATGGTAGGTATTACTTGGTTATTTATACACAAGTCCAGTAATAACACACTATGAGGAAATAATGAAATAAAAATTATGACAAGTGTTATAGAGCCATAAATTGCACCATATAGTATGCTATACGGAACAGTGAACTATTAATTATAAAGAATGAACGACTTTACCAATACAGTAAAAGGGATGACTTAAGTCGAGAGTATACTGCATTCCTGTATTCCTCAACATTCCTCCACGGCTCGGAATTCCCCCCCCCCCAGTACACACACACACACACACACACACACACACACACACACACACACACACAATTATAGATTACACTGAGTATTATGTGGTTATACATTATAATGGTATATCTATAACCAAGGTAGCCTGCCATTATAAATAAAACCTTGAATCTGATAACCCAGAATCCAACAACCTAGAATCTGATAACAGACATGGTTGCCACGAACCACTCCGTGCCTTCTAATCCTCCCTTCCCAATATCTGGTTTCAAACAATGTCTGGGATAGATTAAAGTGATACCTTATCAACTTATTAAGAACCAGGTTTATCTTTATATGATTGACAGTTTTACTGCACATCTGCGGTGGCCACACACCTCATTAATGTGTGATCATGTGTGTGATGGCAGTACTGTGCTTCGTCGGCTAAACGGACCAGAGAGAGAGAGAGAGAGAGAGTGACGTTGATAGTGGTAGTGACAGTGACAGTTAGGGTGAGAGTGCGAGTGAGGCTGAAAGTGTGAGAGTGTGAGAGAGAGTGAAGGTGAGAGTAAGGTGAGAGTGGGTGAGGGTGAGAATGAGAGGGTGGGATTTATGAAGGTGTGCGGCATTAATGCATAAATGTTTCGGGTATGGGATTGTGTTATCACCTGAAAGTTCTTTGTTCTTGTAGCATAAAGTTAATTTTGTGTGAAGGACAACATAACAAATCAGATATAATGTATGTTTGATTCGAAATGTGGATTGAAGCAGTGTTTCGTGCAGATTAACTCCGCCCTCCTCTCAAACACCCCTCCTCATCCCCCCATATGGCTGACGTCAAATACACTGTTACCAACACTGAATACCCCGAGTTATATTGCCTCTAACGCAGGGGGGGTCTTTTCTTTTATGAGTGACTGTACCTAAAAGTGGCAAATTAAAGTATCTAGAAGTGGCAAATTTAAGTATCTGCAAGTGGCAAATTTAAGTATCTAGAAATAAATTTAAGTATCTAGATGTGGCAAATTTAAGTATCTACACGTGGCAAATTTAAGTATCTACACGAGGAAAATTTAAGTATCTACACGTGGAAAATTTAAGTATCTAGAAGTGGAAAATTTAAGTATCTACAAGTGGCAAATTTAAGTATCTACAAGTGGCAAATTTAAGTAGCTAGATGTGACTAAACGAAAGAATTCGTTCACTGGACTGAAAAGGCCAAAAAATCTCACTAATTCTCTACACATATGAAGCAAAATATAGGTGGGTGCCGTAAGAATACCTTAACTGGAGATGTAAAGCAATATATTAATTGGTCAATGATTTAGGACTTGCAGATCATTATTTAACCCCTTCAGCGCGAGGACGTCATACTTCATAAACTGTGGTTGCCATCAGAAGAGTTTATTCAGCTTCGGAATATATTCAGATACTGGGATGATCAGATATATCCTCGTTAACCCACTCACTAACAAGATGTTCTTTGTAAGCAAAATAAAATCATGTAGACAGATTGAAGGGTTGTGTGTGTGTGTGTGGGAGGGGGGAGGTAGTCGTGGTCATCATCAACACCATTTTTCATTAAAAATAAACACAAAATCACATGCATGCACCCACGATTGACGAAAATATCGGTAAATACAGCTGTATGCCTCTCAGTCCTTTTATATATCCTGGACTACTTACCAGCGTTACATCAAACAACTTGAGGCGTTTCACATCCAGTGCTTACAGGGCATCCTGGGACTCCCAAGGGAGGATAAAGTCCCTCACTCACAAATTCTCCAGCGAGCAAAGTCAACCAGCATAGAACCATAGTGGCTAAAACGCAGCTGAGATGGGTCAGCCACGTGTTCCGCTTGCCTGAGCACCGCCTTCCCCGCCAGGTTCTGTATGGCCAACACCCTGCAGCACGTCGCAACCCAGGGGGACAGAAGAAGAGATATAAAGATCATAATATAAGGACGACTCTGAGGAAATTCAACATCCTACCAAAAGATATTGAAACCAATGCCTCTGACAGAAAACAATGGCAAGCCCTCTGCAGCAAAGGAACCATTCATCTCGAAAAAGCTTGGAACCTGGCCAGAGAAGAAAGTAGACTACGGAGACACAACTAAGGCAGAGTTCCAGCAAACCCGGACTTGACATGCCGACAGTGTGGTGAAGTTTGCAGATCCAGGATTGGTTTGCACAGTCACACACGTTGGCGCCAAAGACAATGAGAAACATGCCATTCTAGTGAGCATTGTAGCCGTCTTCTTCCGTAGTAGAGAGACAGCTTTAAGTTTGTGTGTGTGTGTGTGTGTGTGTGTGTGTGTGTGTGTGTGTGTGTGTGTGTGTGTGTGTGTGTGTGTGTGTGTGTGTGTGTGTGTGTGTGTGTGTGTGTGTGTGTGTGTGTGTGTGTGTGTGTGTGTGTGTGTGTGTGTGTGTGTGTGTGTGTGTGTGTGTGTGTGTGTGTGTGTGTGTGTGTGTGTGTGTGTGTGTGTGTGTGTGTGTGTGTGTGTGTGTGTGTGTGTGTGTGTGTGTGTGTGTGTGTGTGTGTGTGTGTGTGTGTGTGTGTGTGTGTGTGTGTGTGTGTGTGTGTGTGTGTGTGTGTGTGTGTGTGTGTGTGTGTGTGTGTGTGTGTGTGTGTGTGTGTGTGTGTGTGTGTGTGTGTGTGTGTGTGTGTGTGTGTGTGTGTGTGTGTGTGTGTGTGTGTGTGTGTGTGTGTGTGTGTGTGTGTGTGTGTGTGTGTGTGTGTGTGTGTGTGTGTGTGTGTGTGTGTGTGTGTGTGTGTGTGTGTGTGTGTGTGTGTGTGTGTGTGTGTGTGTGTGTGTGTGTGTGTGTGTGTGTGTGTGTGTGTGTGTGTGTGTGTGTGTGTGTGTGTGTGTGTGTGTGTGTGTGTGTGTGTGTGTGTGTGTGTGTGTGTGTGTGTGTGTGTGTGTGTGTGTGTGTGTGTGTGTGTGTGTGTGAGCAGGTCTTTACACACAAGACTATTCTTAGCTGTGTGAAGTCAAAGGATTTTCATTTCATTAGCCCTCCTCCTTTCACTGCATTCCTCTAGTTGTGTGTTTGTGTGTGTGTTTCCAGTTCTCTCTCTCTCTCTCTCTCTCTCTCTCTCTCTCTCTCTCTCTCTCTCATCCCAGCATCTCATTTTACAGTTTCATTTCCATCCCATCATACCCACCCTCCTATTTTTTCCTTCCCGCTTCTCTCATTACTCTTTTACAGGTCGAAATTCTGAGAAAGCTTTAGTTAGACATTCTCTGGCCTTTTTTTTTAATAATATCTCTGCCACGAATGTTTCTTTGCCCCTTTTCGAGTGCGGATCCATCTAATTAAAGTCCCAGGTGAATGAAATCTTCTGGTGTCTTGATTTTGAAAGGCTTTACCTGGATATTCTCTGCTCTCTTTTTTTCCCACTCTCAGCTTGCGTTATGAGCTGAATAAGGCACGACTTTTATCCAGGAGGAGGAAGAGGAAGAGTAGAGGAAGAGGAACAAGAAGAAGAAAAAGAAGAAGCAGAGCAAGAAGTAGAGGGTGGTGGAGGAGGAGGAGAATTAGAGAACTGTGGTTTGATACGAGAGCGATGCCTAGCAGTCGTCAAAGAAAACTATTTTAGGTCTACGATGGGATTGTTAC
>NC_137065.1:4409862-4412362 GCF_032717465.1 Coenobita brevimanus | reverse complement strand
TGTGTGTGTGTGTGTGTGTGTGTGTGTGTGTGTGTGTGTGTGTGTGTGTGTGTGTGTGTGTGTGTGTGTGTGTGACAAACAGCAGACGGACAGACAGAGACAAAGACAGACAGAATGTGCGTTCATTTGTGAGTGTGTGTGTGTGTGTGTGTGTGTGTGTGTGTGTGTGTGTGTGTGTGTGTGTGTGAATATTTAAGAAGCTTTTTTTATGTAAGAAAGATGGAACCAAAGGCAAGAAGGCCGCATGATTGTCCCCTCCAAGAAAAGTGATACAAAATAACAAGGAACCAAATTCAAGATCCGTTCATTTCGAGATGCCTGGACACACTGCGTTTGAAGGACTGGAGATCATAGGCAATATGGAATATAGTCAGAGGAAGACAGTTCCAGAGTTGGCCTGTTACATATATGAAGGACTGGGAGTAATTCTTGCATTAGTGAGCTGGACAGAAAAGGGATGAGAGTTTGCTGTTAGACGGGTGCTACACGCCTTCCGGAGTGGTGGAGGGATGCAGGCAGATAGTTCAGTGTTACAGTGACCAATGAAATGTGTGTGTGTGTGTGTGTGTGTGTGTGTGTGTGTGTGTGTGTGTGTGTGTGTGTGTGTGTGTGTGTGTGTGTGTGTGTGTGTGTGTGTGTGTGAGCAGGTCTTTACACACAAGACTATTCTTAGCTGTGTGAAGTCAAAGGATTTTCATTTCATTAGCCCTCCTCCTTTCACTGCATTCCTCTAGTTGTGTGTTTGTGTGTGTGTGTGTGTTTCCAGTTTCTCTCTCTCTCTCTCTCTCTCTCTCTCTCTCTCTCTCTCTCTCTCTCTCTCTCTCTCTCTCTCTCTCTCTCTCATCCCAGCATCTCATTTTACAGTTTCATTTCCATCCCATCATACCCACCCTCCTATTTTTTCCTTCCCGCTTCTCTCATTACTCTTTTACATGTTGAAATTCTGAGAGAGCTTTAGTTAGACATTCTCTGGCCTTTTTTTTTTTTTAATAATATCTCTGCCACGAATGTTTCTTTGCCCCTTTTCGAGTGCGGATCCATCTAATTAAAGTCTCAGGTGAATGAAATCTTCTGGTGTCTTGATTTTGAAAGGCTTTACCTGGATATTCTCTGCTATCTTTTTTTCCCACTCTCAGCTTGCGTTATGAGCTGAATAAGGCACGACTTTTATCCAGGAGGAGGAAGAGGAAGAGTAGAGGAAGAGGAACAAGAAGAAGAAAAAAAGGAAGCAGAGCAAGAAGAAGTAGAAGGTGGTGGAGGAGGAGGAAAATTAGAGAACTGTGGTTTGATATGAAAGCGATGCCTAGCAGTCGTCATAGAAAGCTATTTTAGATCTACGATGGGATTGTTACAGAAAACCTCTTTAGGGCTAACGATGGTATTATCTGTGTTTGCTCTGTGGCTCTAGGTTTTATAGAGTGTCTTGGTGTAGAGTGGAAATGCATCGTTTTGTTTTTCTTGCTACCTTTCTTTCAATTTTTCTTGCTACTTTTTGCAGTTGTTCTTGCCATTTTTCTTGCTTTCTTACTATCATTCTTGGTGGTGTTCTTGCTATTTTTTGCTATCTTCCTTACAGTTTTTTTTTTCTTTCTTTCTTTCTTGCTATTTTTTCTATTTTTCTTGCAGTTTTTCTTCCAGTTCGCCCTGCTGTCTTTTTTGCTGTCCCTCTTCTTGCTATCTTTCTTACTATCATCCTAGCTGTCATCCTTGCTATTTTTTGCTGTCTTTCTTACTACCTTTCTTGCTATCTTTCCTGCATTCCTGCTATTTGTTGCTATCTTTCTTGCTATCTTTCTTGCTCTTTCTTACTATCTTTCTTGTCATCTTTCTTGCTGTCTTACTTGTTTTCTTGCTATCTTTCTTGCCATCCTCCTAACTGTCTTACTGTCTTTACTGTCATCATTCTTACTATCTTTCTTACTTTCTTGCTTTCTTACTGCCTTTCTTACTATATTATTGTTTTACCTCCTATCTTTATTACTTTCTTGCTTTCTTGCTTTTTTATGACTTTCTTGCTTTTTTCTTACTGTCTTTTTTTGTTATCTTGCTATTTCTCTTGCTATCTTTCTTACAGTCTTTCTTGCTTTCTCTCTTACTATCTTTTTGCTATCATTCTTACTATCTTTCGTGCTATCTCACTTGCTTTCTTAATATCTGTCACGAATATCTTTTTACTCTTCTTTGAACGTGGGTCTCTCTCTGCCCTCTGTCTGGCTTTTGACTCTACCCCTTTTGTTTTAACCTGCCTTAATTTATAGTTCTCTTGCAGCTTATTTCACGCGGCTCAGTGGCAGAAAAAGACAATGACAAGGCTCTATATCCTTTCTGCAGCACTTCTTCGTGACTGGCATCATATTCTAGTGTCAGGCTATTATTACAGCTCAGAATGTAAGGCGATGGTAATTTTAGGCCAAGTTAGAGTAAAAAGAGTATAGTTATTTAATCGACTTTTTCGCCTCGGATTATGTTAAAAATAATACCAGTAGACATAATTATATAT
>NC_137065.1:4397362-4404862 GCF_032717465.1 Coenobita brevimanus | reverse complement strand
CCCCTCCTTCCTCCCCTTTTCCTCCCTCTTTCCTACCTCCTTTCTTCCCTTCTCCTCCCTCTTTCCTACCTCCTTCCTCTCCTTTTCGTCCGCCCATCTTCTCCATTATCCCGCTCCCTTTCCCACTTTCCTCCTATCTCCCTCCTTGCTTCCCTTTTTCCTCTCCTTCCCTTCCTCCTCCACCTTTCCTCCTCCCTACCATTCTTCCTCTCCCTTGCCTCCTCATTTCCCTCCTTCCTCTCCCTTTCCTCTTCATTTTCCTCCTTCCTACCTTCTTATCCCTCCACTCCCGCTTTCCTTTCCTTTTCCTCCTGCCCTTTCTCTTTCGTCGCTCGTTGCTTCCCTTCTCTTCCATTCTTTCTCTCCATTCCCTCCGTCCTTTCTCTCACTACTTTCCTTTCCTCTCGACTTCCTCCTTCCTCCCCTCTCTTCCTCCTTCTGTGTTTCCCTCTCCCTCCTTGCCCTTTCCCTCACCTCTCTCCTTATTCCCTTGTGTCGCTATTTCTTCTCGGATTACACCTCCCTTTCCACTTCATTGCTTCCCCTCTCCACATCTCTTTCCCTCTTTCCTCAGGCTTTGTCCCCCTTCTCCTTACTCCTTTTTCCTCCTCCCTTGTCCCTCTCCTTCTTCTCCTCCTCCTCTTATACCTCTCTATACATTCCTCGCTTCCCCATTCCTCCTCTGATTCCTCTCCCTTTCCCCTCTCCTCCCGTTCTGCCTTTCCCCTGCCCCTCTCCTCCTCTTCTTCCTCTTTTCTTCCTTCCTTCCTTCCTTCTGCCCACTCTCTTCTTACAACTTCTCCACATCATTAAGAAGAAGGTAACATACTTAGTGATGTTAGGGTCAGTTAGAGAGTTCTGCTACTTACCCAGATAGGATTAAAAAAAGATAAAAAATTCGTCGGGGAAATAATTGACAATACCATTTTTACTCTAACTTGGCCTAAAATTACCATCTCTCCTTCTTGAATGGTGAGCTGTAACAATGGAGTAACAATAGTCACAAAGACGTGCTATGGGAATGATGCAGAGTTGTAGTATTGCCTTATTTTTGCTACTAAGCTACGTGAAATGTGCTACAAAAGGACCATAATTGGGCCAAGTAAAGGTAAAAGGACTATAGTTTAATACCTGTGACTTGCTACTTTTGCGACACCATGGTAGAGGGTTTTTAGGTGCTCTTGATATTTTGCTATGAATTTTAACCTAATTATTTTGAGCCAGAGCTGATGGAGGAAATCGTCAGGTGTTAGCAGAAATAAACCGTAAAAAATGCTGTTAGTAAGATGGCAAACACTCCTGCTCCCCTTTGACCCAAGCCAATCAGAATTAAATCACCTGGTATTAGCTGGAATTAATTCATAGCTCTGTATTCTCGTAGGTTATGGAGGCCCCCTAACGCCTTTTCCTAAGCGATTTATTTGCTTATAACACCTCACTTTCCTCTGCTGCGTTATATAAATCTTTCCAATATCGCCAGTCAACATAAATAACGTACAAAAGGATGTTAACCAGCCATATCCAAGAATAAATCGCTACGGAAGAGGTGTTAGGAGAGGGTTAATCGGGAGAAAAATAGCTATAGTCTGTTTAACCTCGTCTGATCCCTAACCCCTTTCAGCCCAAGTAATGGCCAGATGTAGTCAGATTGCAGGATAAATTTGACTAGTAACCAAGGAGACTCATTCCTACCTCATAACCAAGCCTGTATCGGTACACGGCTAGCACTAAATATCGTGCCACCGCTAGCACCAATAAAATGTATCGTCGCACTGCTGGCCACCAATTTAATGTATCGGTACACGGCTAGCACTAAATATCGTGCCACCGCTAGCACCAATAAAATAATGTAGCCGTTATGGAGTAGCAGTTGACTACATATTAAGTGTTCTGCTGTATAGTATAACTAGACCACCGTGTTGGATCGACGACACTGTCTGTAGTACACGTCAGCTACTCGCCGTCACTGCCCGACACTTCCCACCAAAGGTCCTCTGCCACGAGAAGGTGGAAGCTGGTCTGTTATTAAGTGGTAGCGTAAGGTGACAGAAATGAGCAGATTAAATCTCTCTTTATTGGGTACAGAATAATATAACTGCGACCCGAGAGATATGTAGGAGCGACACCACCTCCCTTTATAACTGTAAAACGGCCTCTGACGCTGTACAGTCACCGAGCCGGACAAGGGCGCGGTGCTGAGGTCAGCTAAAAAGTGAGGTGCCGAGCATTACATATACTCTGGGCTTATGCAAAAAGTAGAGATAAATGACAACTCTACTAGCACATTATACACCTCTATTAAATGGTATTAAGTACATTCACATATACCAACATAATAAATGGTTCCCCAGGACTTTACACTTACGCACTTATTCAGATATCTTTTCACTTCTCCTAACCTTCTTTTTATAATTGAAACAGGGTGGCCCTTGTGGTCTGCCATCCACCTTCTTCCTATACCACAGCTAACAGCGAAATGATATTTGGTTGTTCATCATTCACACTTCATTACACACTGTTAATTATGACTAAACAGCTTTAAAAATTATTATGTAAAATGTGTGATACTACAACTTCATATGGAAAAAGATGTTGACACCAGAACAAGCCTCATCAAATTTCACACAGCCATGACTAAATATTCATGCTGTGAGAGTGACCCAGTTCCCTCAAATGAAAACAAACTTACTTTTTTTTAATAGTATGGACGGTCTGGTCTGTCGGATGAAGCTGAGAATTTCCTGAAGGTAGAATGATGAGTGACTGAAGATAGTTATTTTTTTCTGGGCACACTGATGAGGTTTCCCACTTTTTATATTCCTTTTTTATGAATCGTATTTATTCTATTTATCATAATGAGAACAAGACGCCAGGTAGTCTAGTGGGTCAAGGCGCTCCAGTTAGATGTGAGAAGCTGGTTGGGATTTGTTCTTCCACGATGCCACGTAGGGAAAGGCAACTATACCCTGTTCACTTCAGCTGGGCGTAAAATTACCATCTCTCCGTCTGGAATGTTCGGGTGGAAAAGGAGATTGACCCTAGAACACGGTGCTAGTCACGAAGAAGTGCTATGGATGGGATGTTGAGTTAGTATCGTCTAACCTTTTTTTAAATGAATGATGCATAGTCACTCTCGCCTTAAACATCTGCACCGAGTAGCCTAGCCCAGGGCCTCTACGTTCCTTGAGTGGTAATAAAGAAGTGGAGGATGAGTGGATGGGTGGATAGTTTTAGGTGGATGAAGACGGGCTGAAGTAATGATGTTTGCAACGTATGTGCATTATTTTTTTTCCTTTCGTTTCCGGTAAAATCTGTTCTTTTCCATCCGTAAAGCCCACGACCTTCTTTGGCATAGTGGGAAGAAGGTTAACACGATGATGATGATGATGATGATGATGATGATGATGATGATTGGGTTTTGTTGTTGATGTTGCTATTGCTGTTGTTGTTGTTGTTGGTGGTGGTGGTGGTGGTGGTGGTGAAGGTGCTGTTGATGTCGGTGGTGATGATGATAATGATGATGATGATAATGCAGATATTAATGATGGTGATTGGGGTGGTAATAATGATGACAATGATAGTGCTTATGAAAATGATGTTGTGGTGATGATAATGATGACGATGGTTGTAAAGACAATGATGATATTAAAAATGATGATGGCATGAGAAGCAATAATAATCATAATAAGGACAGTAGCTAGTGATGATGATGATGATGATAATGACGATGATGATGATGATGATGGTGATGATGATGATGATGATAAACAACCCCATCGATAACAAATAACCAACATTCCTATTTGTCGCTGCAGGCAAATTTACTCGCACTAAAAAATTCCATCTTTTGTTCAGCGCTTAATCCGGAAAGTCATTTTGTGCTCCCAGAAAAAAAAAAAAAAAAAAAAAGATAAAAAAAAAAAAGGAAAAAAATAATAACAGCCCTCTCATGATGTGGACAACTCTGTAATTCTCTTCCTCCTAACAACAGATGATAATTTTAGAGCTGAGAGTAAGTCATAGGAGCCTGAGAGTGTTAATGCTGACTCCTCTGACCCTCTCATGGTGGAGACAGTTCTAGTATTATATTCCACCAAACGACGGCCGATTTTCTTCAGCTGTGCTCGTAGTGTCGTCATTAGCCCTTTCATGGTCGCGTCAACTCTAGTATTCTATTCCCGCTAACAGCTAACAATTCTATTTTGTTGCTTAGATAGTTAGACAGACAGATAGATGGAGAGATATATAAACAGATAGATACGCGTGTATTAATAGATAAAAGTAGCAAAGTTTGGATTAAATAACACAGGAAATTGAAAGAGCTAAAAAAAATAAAAAATAAAAATAAAGAGCGTAGAGGTAATTGCCCTAGGATCAGCCGAACCAAGTTTGAGGCGAACTAGTGAAACAGGGATGGAATGACAACAAGTGGAAAAGTGTTTGGAAGAGAGGAAAGAAATGAAACAGTGACACGAAGATGGAACGTGTTTAGAAGAAAGAAAAAGAAACTAAACAATGGCATGAAGGTGAAAAGTGTTTGGAGGAAAGAAGAGGAAAGAAAATTAGCAATGGCAGGAGTACGAAAAGTGTTTGTACGAAAGAAAACAAACCAAATAGTGGCACGAAGATGAAAAGTGTTTGTAAGAATGAAGAGGAAAGAAACGAAACAATTGCACGAAGATGCAGTGTTTGCAAGGAAGAGGGGGAAAGAAACTAAACAGTGGCACGAAGCTGAAAACTGTTTGCAAGGAAGAAAAGGAATGAAACTAAACAAGGGTACGAAGATGAAGTAATTGCAAGAAAGAAGAGAGAGAAATTGAAGAAATACGGCAGATCAACACAGTATAGAGACTGAAGAAGCTGAAGAAGCTTTTATATGCCCCATGTCGTGGCGCCGATGTAACAGAACTGGTTCATTGCCTGGTTAATCATACGTCGTTCAACTCCCTCTCTATCCCCCGAAAGGAGGATGGTGGTCTGCAGGGGTAGGACCACTTTCAGCCTGCAGTCCACCGGGTTCACGTTCAGATAAGGCTAGGGTTCCAATTACTGTAGTGTGTTTAACCTGAGAGAGATCCCTAACTCCCTGCACCCCAATTGATGGCTAAGTGGAGTTAGATTGGAGGGCTGATTTGACTAGTAACCAAGGAGATTCATTCCTGCCAACCCCAGCGTAGTATTGAAACTGTGGTAGTGGTCCAGTTCCATCAGATGAAAACAAACTAAAAATACTACTACATACAGGGTCCTATCTGTTACCATAGAATATTTACGTTCCGTACACAGAAGGAAATAGTCACGAAGAAGTGCTAGAGCCTCATAAGCGTATTCTAAGCAACATGAGAGGCTTCGTAGCACTTCTTCCTCAGCGATTTACTTTGCATATTACCTTTCTAGCCACTTTTACTTTATTAGAAGAAAATATGTCTATAATAAAAAAAATGAAAGTGAAGAACAAGGTTTAATATGTAGAGTAAATCGCTAAGGAAAAGGTGTTAAGTAATCTACAAAGCCATTTAGATTACAAGGGAATATAATCACTATTTTTCTTACTTTTGGTCTACCGTCTATCTTTCTATCTGACTATCAATCTATCTGTTTATCTTTGTCTGTCTGTCTGTCTGTCTATCTATCATCTATCTAAAGTATCTATCTGTCTATCCCTATCTAAAGTATCTATCTGTCTATTTATCTATTTATCTATTTATCAATCTATCCCCAGACACCGTAATTCCGTAAAGGGTGGCTACAAACGAATCACCTTCATTTCATACTGTTTTTCGTCATCAAGCTGCCCTTTCTCCAACTCACACCCCTCTCTCTCATATACCTCTCCACTCCACCCTTCCTTCTCTCTCTCTCTCTCTCTCTCTCTCTCTCTCTCTCTCTCTCTCTCTCTCTCTCTCTCTCTCTCTCTCTCTCTCTCTCTCTCTCTCTCTCTGTCCTATATTTCATTCATTTTAACTTGGCCCAGATTTTCGTCTTTTTACAGCTTATTTCACGTATAGCTCAGTGGCAGAATAAGACAATACTACACCCCTATATCCATTCCACATAGCACTTCTTCGTGACAGGCATCATATTCCAGTGTTAATCTATTGTTGCAACTCAGCATTCGAGATGGAGAGATGGCAATTTTAGATAGAGTAAATAGGGTATAATCAGTCTTTTGGTAATTTTGCTTCCAGTCAGCTGCTTTCATATTTTCCATGCATTCAGGATTGCTCAGATGTACGGTATGTGGCTCTTGGATAATTACACTACCTCCACTTGCACACCACACTACGCCACACTGTATTGTCCGCATACCACACCACACCTCAGTACAACTCACTACATCACACCACTCCACACTACACCACACCACACTGCCCCAACTAACTCCACATTGCCACCACAGCACACCACGCAGCCAACACACATAGCCAATACATCACACCACACCACACCACACCACGCAGCACTGCATTTCACCACATTACCACCACAGCACATGGCACCACATCACACCACACAGCCGCCACACTAAACCATTACTCCACACCACACACCATTACCATCTTGACCCATTTCCCAGTTCTCTCCCTTAGTTTGGTGTCAGGCGAAATTGCTGACTCTGGGAAATAACTGACCCAAGCCACGCCAGGCATGCTGAGGCAGACCCCTTTCCCCACGCTCACCCTCTAACTTTAACCAACTAGAACTGCCACTCAACCTAACACTGAAGAGTCCCAAATACATGTTAGGCAATCCTAGCTGGAGAGGGCCTCGCATTTCTGGACCAGCCCCCCGCCTAGGATTGTTCATGCCTCCTCTGAAAATTTAATTCGCTGGTCAGGAATTTCACGCAACACTGGATGTCTCTGAGCATGATCTCACCTCTCATTTTCCTAGGTCCTCCTCACACTTTTCCTTCTCAAGCGCATCTGTGACCCTCCTCAGCCAATCATCCTATTCCTTCCACTCAACTTTGACCAAAGCAGTTCAGGCTACCGCTCTGCATCACTTTCATGATAACTCTTATGCCAGATCTCACTTGCAGCGCACTCATCTCAGTTCTGCCAGGTGAGCTCCTACTCCTCTACTCCAGCATTCTCATTTCCAGGCGTTACCATCTGAATGTATCTTCTCTTAAAAGCCAAGAATATCTGCCATACACCGTTACACTCTCACGCAAGTACTGTAGAAAGTACCCATGGCACGAAAGGAGAACAAATTTCTTCCTTCGACTTTTCGTTCTAGCCTCTGTCCCTCCTTCCGCACTTAGCATGTCCCCAGATAACGAAACTCACGCATTCGAAGTGTCTCTTTCTCCAGTCGATAATTTTCACTCTGTTATCCACAGCCTGGATATGCTTACATGTTGCACAAGGAAAATTTCTAGCAAGTTTGCAGTCAGGTACTATAACCACTGGATCTTTTGTGAACCAATTAGGGGGCACGGTGGCTCAGTGGTAGAGCATCAAGCTCGTAATCGGGGGATTGCGAGTTCGATCCTCG
>NC_137065.1:4389862-4392362 GCF_032717465.1 Coenobita brevimanus | reverse complement strand
GAACAAGATTTAGCTGGAGAACAAGATTTAGCAGAACAAGATCTAGCAGGAGAACAAGATTTAACAGGAGAACAAGATTTAGGAGAACAAAATGTAGCCGAACAAGATTTAGCAGAACAAGATGTAGCAGCAGAACAAGATGTAGCAGCAGAACAAGATTTAGTAGAACAAGACTTAGTAGAACAAGATTTAGCAGGAGAACAAGATTTAGCGGCAGAACAAGATTTAGCAGAACAAGATTTAGCAGGAGAACAAGATTTAACAGCAGAACAAGAATCAGCAGCAGAATAAGAATTAGCAGCAGAACAAGAATTAGCAGAACAAGATTAAGCAAGAGAACAAGATTTAGCAGGAGAACAAGACTTAGCAGGAGATCAAGATTTAGCAGAACAAGATTTAGCAGCAGAACAAGATTTAGCAGCAGAACAAGATTTAGCAGCAGAACAAGGTTTAGCAGAGCAAGATTTAGCAGAACAAGATTAGCAGAAGAACAAGATTTGACACGAGAACATGATTTAGCAGAACATGATATAACAAAAACAGCTTCTTCGCGACCTAGCACCTCTTTCGTAGCGATTTATTTTGGGTATAACTGGTTAATATCTATTTGTGCGTTATTTTTTTCATAGTACTGGGATATTAGATGGATTTTTGTAAGATGTAATAAGCAAAATAAATCACCTAAGGAAAGGTGTTAGAGACCTTCCTTACGCGACAAGAGTACGAGCCTAGGTTTCAAAAGGCGATAATCTCTTGAACTTAGGATGCGTACTAACACCTCTTCCTAGGCGATTTATTTTACTTATTACACCTAGTCATCCTTTTTAGTGTCACTTCAATCATTATATTATCACCCTACTCCGCATAAATAACTTACAAACCCGCATTAACCAGCCGCATCCAAAAATAAATCGGTAAGGAAGAGGTGTCAGGGAGCTTCCTCAACAATACGGGCCATAGTTTTCAACTCTGACGTGGGGATATACCTGTTTGCTCTTTGTCCTGGTGGCTTTGACTGGGGGAACTGGAAAGTTCATGGGGAGTAGGTCCATTGGCGAGTAGGTCCATGGGGAGTAGGTCCATGGGAAGTAGATCCATGGGAAGTAGGTCCATGGGGAGTAGATCCATGGGGAGTAGGTCCATGGGGAGTAAATCAATGGGGAGTAGATCTATGGTGGGTGGGTTAATGGGGAGTAGGTTCATGGGGAGTAGATCCATGGGGAGTAGATCCATGGCGAGTACCGGCCTATCGAGAAAAAAAAAAGTACTTCGGTCGGATAAGGAACGTCCGTAACATCTCTTCCTTGGTGATTTATTTATTTTTTTTTTTATTACTTCTAGTTTTGTACATAATTGTCGCAGAGTATGGTGTTACTAGAGGGATTAATGTAACAAGGAAGAGGACAGGAAAGTGTAATAAACATAATAAATCGCTTAGAAAAAAGGTGTTAGGGAGCTTCCTTTACAAAGAATACAAGCCCATGTCCTAAGCTCATAAAATAGATATTACAGATGACACCATAAAACAAAAGAACCAATAACGCTCATCTGATTTCTTCCCTTTGTACTCCTTTGTATTCCTCCCCATCTTCCTTCTCCTTCCTTCCTTCCTTTCTTCCTCTACCTTCCTTCCTTCCTTCCTTCCTTCCTTTCTTCCTTCTCCTTCTCCTCCCTTCCTTCCTACCTTCCTTCTTTTCCTTCTTCTTTTCTTCCTTCCTTCCTTCCTTCCTTCTTTTCCTTCCTGCCAGCCTTCATTCATCCATTCATTCATTCTCCTTTTCCTTCCTTCCTTCCTTCCCTCCCCAGCTTCCCTCCCTCTCTCACGCTAAATACCGCGATAGGTGGTGGAGGGGTGGGAGGGCAGGGGTGAGTGGGGGAGCTGAAAGTTATGTGTGTGTGTAGGGGGGAAGGTAAGAGGCGGATGGGATGGGGAAGTTGGGGTGAGGGAAATTAGTGTGTGTGTGTGTGTGTGTGTGTGTGTGTGTGTTTTATGTGTCCGACTCTGGGCATAGACTTCACAGCCTGCTTTCAAGGCCCAGTAGCCCTCCTACGTACCGCACACCTCTACATGCCACCACTTCGGCGCTAACACCCACCGTCCATATACATGCTAGGGCTGTCTCATACAGGACTGGTGTATTGGTATTTGCGGGGGTATTTTTACGACATGTCGGCGGGTCTTCTGGTGGATCAGTAAAGTCTGATTTTATGAATGTGTGTGTGTGTGTGTGTGTGTGTGTGTGTGTGTGTGTGTGTGTGTGTATCATGAGGGATGGGGATGGCAGTTTATGCTTGTGGGGGGAGAGGGGAGATGGTGGTGTGCCAAAATGAGCTTAATGCAAAGGAGTAGGAGAGGGGGAGGAGGGAAGGGAGGGGAGGGGAAAGGGGAGGGGGAGGAGGAGAGGGAGGGGAGGGGAAAGGGGAGGGGGAGGGGAGAGATATGGAAAAGAGTGGGGGAGGGAGATGAGGAGGGGGAGGGGAGAGGTATGTATGTTGGGGT
>NC_137065.1:4374862-4384862 GCF_032717465.1 Coenobita brevimanus | reverse complement strand
TCATTGCTACTTTTTTCTTTTTTTTTTAGTTTTTGTATCCTACTGCTCGACAATCTTACTCTGTTAAAAAGACTTTGCAATAATGAAGAGGTTAATGAAGGCTGTATCTACCCCTCCAATTCGCGTTGTCTCTCGAAAGTTAAATAAAAGTAAATAAAATAACCTGTAGCTAAGAATTGTGAAAATATAAGGACATACTCGCACTGAAGGGACCATTTTCATTTATCTAATTCCCTTACTGCCAAAACTCTCCCTTGATCTAAATAATCTAGCTTTATACACACACACACACACACACACACACACACACACACACACACACACACACACACACACACACACACACACACACCATGAATATTAAAAAGAAAAGTAATTGCGTAGCTGACACAGTTATTTTTCTTTTACAATCAGTACTTCGCAATAACAGACAGGTCATTACAAGAACAATATTATTAAGAAATCTCACTTAGCCTCTGTAGACCGAAGAAGCCCCTTTAATTTTAGTTTAGCTATCTCCAGACGATTTTATTCATCTTCGGAGAGGCTTTTTCGAGGTGGATGGGTTAGATACAGTCCCCGTAACACCTAAGCAGAACTGAATTAGTCTGTTAGTAAAGAGAGTGAAATAATGCTGACGTACTCGAGGGGAAGGGTAGAGAGGAATACATTGTTTGGCCGCAGCAAAAATGAAATACAGGAAAAAATAAAAAAGGTCACGTAATTTAAGGGGTTACGGTACTGAATGGATACGGGAAGGGATTTACTATCACCCCATTGCCTATTTAATAATTATAATTGGTATGTTTTCATCTAACTGAAGGGGGCCACTCATACAAGCCTGATTATTATGTAGTGACTGCGTGAAATTTGACGGCCTATGTTATTTGGTAAGAATGAGTCTCCTTGGTTACTAGTTCAACCGACCTTCCAATCTAACCTCTCTTCTCCATCAACTGAGCTGAAAGGGGTTAGGGCTCTTTGGCTGGGTAGAGAGAACGCACTTCACCGTACAGTATACAGCCATCTTCTATCCACCTCTCTAATACTGATAATAATAATAATAATAATAATAATAATAATAAAAACAACTAGAATGGCACTCAGTAGAGCGCATACCTCCGCGAACGCCCTATCTCGCAATATTAAAGAAAAAAAAGAAAAAAGAATCCTGGATCCGCATCTTTATCCGGATCCACACCAAAATTAAATGGAGTGTATTCTGGGCCAAGGCACATTCTTCTACCAAGTTTCGTGGAAATCCGTCCAGTAGTTTTTGTGTAATCTTGCTCACAAACCAACCAACCAATAAACAAACAAACGGACAGGGGTAAAAACATAACCTCCTTGGCGGAGGTAATATTAATAATAATAATAACGTGTGTGTGTGTGTGTGTGTGTGTGTGTGTGTGTGTGTGTGTGTGTGTGTGTGTGTGTGTGTGTGTGTGTGTGTACAGGTGCATCTCTTTTCTGTTTTTACTGCATATTTCCACTTTCAGCTGTTTTTTTAAGTGCATAATTATCCTACTTCTAATGGTAATGATGATGAGGGTGGTAAGTACAGTTTCTTTGGTTGTTAGTCTCTGGAAGTCATTTTGGTTTATTTATCTTGAAAAATTATGAAAAAAAAATGGAAGTGAGTGGAGAGAAAGAACCATACTAGCAAAAGGCAAATTAGTAGTGGTAGTACTAGCAGTAGTAGTAGTTTTGGTGGTGATGGTTGAAAAGTAGTAGTAGTAGTAGTAGTAGTGGTAGCAATAGTAGTAATAGTAGTTGTAGTAGTAGTAGTAGTAATGGTGGTGGTAGTGGTAGTAGTTGTTGTTGTTGTTGTTGTACTGGAGAAGTAGCAGTAGTAGTAGCAGCAGCAGCAGTGGTAGTAGTATCAGTAGTTGCAGTGGTAGTAGTTGTAACACTAATAGTAGTAGTAATAGCAGTAGTAGTAGAAATAGTAATAGTAGTAATAGTGATCGAAAGAAGACGATAATCTACAGGGACGTGTATAGATAGTGAGAGGAGTGGTGAAAATCAGACTCAGGGTGAAGGCAGGTCAGGGTGAGAGGGTCAGGTCAGGGTGAGGCAGGTCAGGGTGAGAGGGTCAGGTTAGGGTGAAGCAGGTCAGGGTGAGATAGGTCACGGTGAGAGAGTCAGGTAAGAGTGAGGAAGGTCAGGGTGAGAGGGTCAGGTCAGGGTGAGGCAGGTCAGGGTGAAGCAGGTCAGGGTGAGATAGGTCAGGTTGAAGCAGGTCAGGGTTAGGCAGGTCAGGGTGAGAAAGTCAGGTAAGAGTGAGGCAGGTCAGGGTGAAGCAGGTCAGGGTGAGAGGGTTAGGTCAGGATGAGGCAGGTCAAGGTGAGGTAGGTCAGGGTGAGAGGGTCAGGTCAGAGTGAAGCAGGTCAGGGTGAGAGGGTTAGGTCAGGGTGAGGTAGGTCAGGGTGAGGAATACCAGGGTGAAGCAGACCAGGGTGAGGAGGCCAGGGCGAATCTGGTCAGGGTGAGGCAGGTCAAGGTGATGGGGAGCCAGGTCAGTGCGAGGTAAATCAGGGCAGAGTGAGGGGGGTCCTGGTGAGGCAGATCAGGCCAGGGTGAGGCAGATCAGGTCAGGGTGAGGCAGATCAGGCCAGGGTGAGGCGGGTCAGGTCAGGGTGAGGCAGGTCAGGTCAGGGTGAGGCAGGTCAGGTCAGGGTGAGGCAGGTCAGGTCAGGGTGAGGCAGTTCAGGGTGAGGCAGGACAGGTCAGGGTGAGGCAGGACAGGTCAGGATGAGGCAGGTCAGGTCAGGGTGAGGCAGGTCAGGTCGGGATGAGGCAGGTCAGGTCAGGGTGAGGCAGGTCAGGGTGAGGCAGGACAGGTCAGGGTGAGGCAGGTCAGGTCAGGGTGAGGCAGGTCAGGTCAGGGTGAGGCAGGTGTTCCTTGTTTCTCTTCGCTGGACGGGAGGATCACATTCCCGGGGCAACTGCAAAGAAAACGGAATCAGGTTAAAAAAAACGAGAACACTATATAGAAAATGGAGTTCGGGTAATGATTATGAAATTATTATAAGGGCGGAAATGAGTCAAAATTTATGCAGCTTTGGCGAGACTGCTCTTAGTAAAGGAGTTAAAGCAGGCCATCAAATAAAAAAAATAAATAAATTCCAATGAACTAAGATGTCTTCTGAGTATAACTAATAGTAATAATAATAATGATGATAATAGCAAAAATAATAATAATAATAATAATAATAATAATAACAGCCCATCGTAGAGAAAGGCTTTACCTGTGGCTGTTACCTGTTTTATTCAGCTATGGCGGTTATCAACATGTTATTTACAAGAAAAATAATCCTGTAATCTAATTAGTATGATTACAAGAAAAAATTAACTGTTTTTAGTACACGTATAAATTATGAAAATGGAAATTGCAAATGTTTCTTTGTGATATCTGAGTGTGTGTGTGTGTGTGTGTGTGTGTGTGTGTGTGTGTGTGTGTGTGTGTGTGTGTGTGTGTGTGTGTGTGTGTGTGTGTGTGTGTGTGTGTGTGTGTGTTCAGAAATGTATATATAGAGTAAGACAAACAGACAGACAGATCAACACACACATACATAATATCAATGCACAGACGCATATCCAGTGTCATAACAGTAATACATGAAAATTTATGAGATAGATTTGCACCAAACTTGGAATAATTACTAGGAACCATCAGAGAAAGAAGCAATTACCTTGAGTGTAAAAAAAATCCAAGGTCAAGGTCAAGGTAATTAAAAAACGTCACTCAATTATACATATCTCAAAAGTGAAAGACTACAGAGACGTGAATTCAAGACCATAATATTCCTTAAAGTTATAGTTCCATTCCAAATTATTATCTTTACCTAGAACTTTAAACTTTACGGATCAAAATTGACCTAAAATGACCTCAGCGTTTGAAATCCTGAGAGGTATATGCTCTCTGCATGCCCCTCTTAAACTCTGCTTTGACGTAATTCTAATCGTCGGACTTACCATGCTCGTCAAAAATTATCCTGGCATTCTTTCGACTAGCAGACCTTTGTGCTAACCACTTGACCAATGCCTACACCTACACTTCAGTACACACACACACACACACACACACACACACACACACACACACACACACACACACACACACACACAATCACACAATCACCAACTCTTACCCTCCCCACACACACACACCAACACAACCCCCTCATACCACACCAACACAACTCCCCCCCACACACACTCACCAACCTCTACCCTACACACACACACACACACACACACACACACACACACACACACCACTCCCACCACCACACACACTCACCACACCAATCTCCACACACACTCACCACACAAACACAACCCCCTCACACACTCTAACCACATCAACCCTCCCCCTACACCCCCACCACCACCACCACACCACCATCCCTACCCTGACAGCTCCAATTCCACCAGTCAGTCCTTTGAAGCGACCTCCTCTCCACACCCCCAACACCCACGAATTATATCCCTTGAATAATATCGAATCCTTTATGACAGTCTGCTATTATTTTGATGCGTAATCTTGTAATAGGTCAGATAGCTGTCTTTTGTGGGATGCTTTCTGATTGTGTGTGTGTGTGTGTGTGTGTGTGTGTGTGTGTGTGTGTAAATGTGTGTGCTATAGAGAAAGAGGCGGGGGTTGCGTGTGTGTGTAAGAGAGGGGGATGTTGCGTGTGTGTCTAATTATTCACCGGGTCGGTCAGGATCACTTGCTGGTCGTGATCGTCAGCTTTTACCCTCCCGGAAGGGAGCAGAGAGCTTATATAGTCCGATCTAAGGGCAAGGCTGTGACCTTCACACACGCACACACCCGTCCCCTTGCTCTAGGGGGACAGTAACCACCCACTTCGTCAGAAACTTTTCGCAACCTGAGCGAGGCGCGAACTCCCGTCCACCAGTTGGCAAGCGAGAACGTTACCACTGCACCAGCGAGCGGTGTCTGGGTGTGTGTGTGTGTGTGTGTGTGTGTGTGTGTGTGTGTGTGTGTGTGTGTGTGTGTGTGTGTGTGTGTGTGTGTGTGTGTGTGTGTGTGTGTTTGCTTGTTTGTGTTTGTGCGGGCAAGCAGATTTGTCTTAATGGAGGAGGATGTGTTTTTATGCAAGGTAGGCAATGAGAGAGAGAGAGAGAGAGAGAGAGAGAGAGCAGTAGCGTGTGTGAAGTGCTGCAAGTGGGACAGGCTTCACACACACACACACACACACACACACACACACACACACACACACACACACACAAGAGCTATCACCCTCACTCAGACTCCTTCTACACCCACACACACACACCTGAAGTCAGTGTTATATTGTGGTTCTCTCTCTCCCTCTTCTTCTTCCTCCCACGCCTCCATTTCTCTCTTCTCCTACTGCCTCTCACTCTCCCACACTCCTCAATTCTTTTCCTCCCCCTCTCCCCTCTCGCACTCCTCCCCATACCCCTCCCACCCCTCTTTTTTTCTCCCCCTCGTCCCCCTCCATTCTCCCTTCCCTCTACACCTCTCCCTCCTCACCCCCCACTCACACTCAGTTCTTCCCCTCATCCCCTCCTCATCTAATACCCCTTATTTTTCCCCTCTAGTCCCTTCCATCTCCTCCCTTTCCCCCCTTTCCTTTCCACCCACCCACAGCTCCTCCCCTTCTCTTTCTCTCTCTCTCTCTCTCTCTCTCTCTCTCTCTCTCTCTCTCTCTCTCTCTCTCTCTCTCTCTCTCTCTCTCTCTCTCTCTCTCTCTCTCTCTCTCCATTCTTCGTCTTCTGTCACCCCACTTCTCAGTCCCTTCTTTTTCATTTTCTTCCCTCCATTCATTCATTCTGTCTTCTCCCTTTCATTCCCCTTCTCCCTCCTTCTCTCCCTTTTCTCCAGACATCCTCCCTTCCTTTACATTAGCCCTTCCTTTCTTCTCACTCCTTTCCCTTACTCCTCACATCATTCCCTTCCTTCCCCTTCCTCCCCTCTTTTCCCTTACCTTCTTCCTATTTACTGTAGATTCTGTTCCTCTTACTTCTTTCCTTCCTTCCTGCCTTCCTTCCTTCCTTCCATTCTTCGATTCTTCCTTCCTTCTTTCCTTCCTTCCTTCCTTCTTTCCTTCCCTCACACCCCTCTTCACCCCTACATCTTACTCTCCCTACCTCTCATGTCTTCTTCCTTCCCCTTTCCTCCTTGTCTCACATCTCCCCTTTTCTCCCTTTCCCTCCACCCCTTCCGCTTCCCTCCCCTCTCCTTCATCCCCATCCCTCCAATCCACACATCTCTCTCCCCATCTCCCTCTACCCAACGCCCTCTCTCCCAAGTCACACCCCTCTTCTCCCCCTCCCTCGCTCACTCAAACCTCCTTACCCCACTCCATCCCTCACTTCCCTTTTCCCTTCATCCCATGCTTCACATCCCTCTCCCCACCACTTCCCTCACCCACCATATCCCACTTCCTCTTCCCTCCACGTCCCCAAACCATCTCCCATTCTCCCATAATCCCTCACGACCTCTCCCTCTCCCCATCTTCACTTTCTCTACCCTTCACACCCTCTTCCTCCCCTTCATCGTCACTTTCTCTACCCCTCACACCCTCTTTTTCCCCCCTTTCCCTTCACCTCTCCCATCTTTATTTCTTCTTCACACCTTCTTCCTTCCCTTCTCTCCACGTCGAGCCTTCTGCTTCACTCTCCAGCTCTTTAACTTCCGTAATTAAAAAGGCTTCTATCACTACGAAGCCAGGACTATGGGATCGTGAAGTTTGTGTGGGTTGTATTACGGGCGTACCCACTATTTATCTTTTTATCAGTCTATCTATCTATCTATATCTATCTTCTGTCTATCTATCATCTATTTTGGGGAGATGGCAGAAAACCCTCCCTGTATTTTCTTCAGTGGACACAACAGGCAATCAAGGCCATATACTTTTTTGGCATAGTATTCCAAATAGTAAACAATTTCTGAGAGAGTCTTTGTAGAATCATAGCAATATTCCCCCCGCTCTTCCTCTTCCTTCTCCTCCTCCTCCTTCTCATCCTTATCCTCCTCCTCCTTCTCTTCTCCCTGCTGGCACTTACCCCCTACATCCTTCAGTCCTGAATATGCAGCTATGTGTATCAGTATAACTCTATGTAACTCACACTCTTCTTCTACCCTGTTCTTCTTTAGTGTCTTATTCTTCACTTTTAAATTCTCCCATACTGTGGAAAGGAGTGGAAAGTTTGTATAGTGTTTGTATATCTGTGTAACTCAATATATAAATCCTACTTTTCCTCTACCTCCATTTCCATCGGCTTTTTATCATTCACATACACTACCTCACTGCTCTGTCCTCCCGTCTTCTCTCATTCTTCCTTCATCCTTCACTTACATTCATTATTTCTCAGCCTCCCTCTTTTCTTGGCCTTCATTCCTCTTGCTTTCGCTTCCCTTCTTGTTCCATTTAATCCACTTTTTTTTTTTACTATATCCATGCGATTTTACTCAGGATAGATTTATTTCTTTACTGTATGGGATACATATAGATTTAACAACCCCATTCACTTTTTTCTTTCTCACTTCAGTTAAACAAAATCGTCTGGCAGCAAAAGATAAGTAAAAGAACATCATCGGAGTGGGGTTAATTTTCCTCACCTCTCCTTTTGCCTTTCCTCCAATCTCCTCCACCTACTCTTTTACCTCCGTACCTCTCTCACTTCCCCCTCCTCCTCCCCTCCCCTCTCTCTCTCTAATCTTCTTCCTTCCTCCCTCTCTCTCCCCTCTTTTTGGCCTCCTCTCCATTCTTTCATTCCTGCTCTTTTTACCTCTCTACGTCTTCCATTTCTCCTCTCTCTCTCTCTCTCTCTCTCTCTCTCTCTCTCTCTCTCTCTCTCTCTCTCTCTCTCTCTCTCTCTCTCTCTCTCTCTCTCTCTCTCTCTCTCTCTCTCTCTCTTTCTTTATATGAGTGTGTGTGTGTGTGTGTGTGTGTGTGTGTGTGTGTGTGTGTGTGTGTGTGTGTGTGTGTGTGTGTGTGTGTGTGTGTGTGTGTGTGTGTGTGTGTGTGTGTGTGTGTGTGTGTGTGTGTGTGTGCATCTTTCTTCTTCTCATACTCCCACGCTCCCCACTCCACTCATTCATCCTCCGCTCCACCCTTCACCTCACATAACATAATAACATACTCGTCTTTATAACATTACGATCCTGTGACCTACCTTACAAAATAACACGCGTCTGTATCTGACTGTTCTCTGTTCTATAAAATTGTTCTTCTACACCTTACTCTGTTCTGTGTGATATTTTTCTGTGCTATTCCCTACTGTCTCCCATGTAATACTCTTATGTGATACGATATTCCTGGCTTTTGAGAGAGAGAGAGAGAGAGAGAGAGAGAGAATGTAATGAGTGGGGGAGAGGGGATGCAATGAAGGAGTGAGGAGGTAAGAGAGAAGGAAAAAAGAGAGAGAAAAAAAGAAAGGAATTGGGAGCAGGTACAAGAGAGAGAGGGAGAGAGAGAGAGAGAGAGAGAGAGAGAGAGAGAGAGATTAATAATCCTATAATGAAAGACAACCTTCGTTCTTCATGACAGTTCATTATTATTATCCTCTCAGTCATTTCTAAGTACAGGGTGGTCTAAATATAACGCTTCTCGTGTGTGTCTATCCTGCATTATTTATTTTTAATGCTATATCTACTGCTACACCCACGCCCACACCGGCAGACTGAGCCGCCCCCGCAGTAGATGTACCGTCAGGCGAGTGGTCCCTGGTGCTATGTACAGAACAAACTCTATATCAACACTGGAAGCCCTATAACAAAAACCAATCCTTCTTACTCCTGCAAAAAGAAGGACTAGTAGCTCTATAACAAAAACGTATCTTTCTTCATCCTGCATAATGGAAACTAATCTTCCTTCGTCCTATACAATAAAACTCCTCTAACACGCCTTTACTGGCTCTATAAACTGCAACACTAAGCTCTGTATGTAAAGTCATGTTCTCTTAACTTTGTATAAAAATCTATGTTATATTTTTCATTCTTTCTTCGTTCCTATTGTCCTTCTTTCCTTCCTTTTTTTCATCTTTCTTTCATTCTTAGTTTCTTTTTCTTCCCTTCTTCCTTCCTTTCTTTCGTCTTCCTTTTTTTTCTTTCCATTTCTCGTCCCTCCTTCCTTCCTTCCTTTCTTTCTTTCTTTCTTTCTTTTCTTCTTTCCTCCTTTTTCTTCCATTTTTCTTTCTTCCTTTCTTCCTTCCTTTTTTTTTCTACCTTCTTTCTTTCATTCTTTCCTTTCTTCCTTCTTACCTTTCTGTCTTTCTATCTATCTATCTTTCTTCCTTTCTCTCCTTCTTTCTTCCGTACTCTCCCTCCCCTGTCTGATCCATCTATAACCTTTCTTTCTTTCTTCATTCTTTCTTCCTTTCTTTCTTTTTTTCTTTCTTTCTTTCTTCAATACTCTTCCTCTCTTGCCTCTATAAATACCAACCCTGACAGTCCTATAACTAAAGCTGGGAAAGAGAGAGAGAGAGAGAGAGACAGACAGAGAGAGAAGAGAAGACATACATACAGTCAAACAATATTTCTAAGGCTACCCAGTATTCTTAAAATCCTGATGTAACAACTTCTCTCTCTCTCTCTCTCTCTCTCTCTCTCTCTCTCTCTCTCTCTCTCTCTCTCTCTCTCGGGTATAGGACAAATCAGAGAGAGAAAAAATATAAAAACGTTTCCTTCTTATCAACCGATGTAAACTCTCTCTCTCTCTCTCTCTCTCTCTCTCTCTCTCTCTCTCTCTCTCCAGCCGCCCACATTTCAGAGTATTATCCTCCCGGGTTTCTTCAATTCGGGTGCAATATTTTCTGGGCCTGATGAGAGGACAGGGGTCGTGGGTGTAAGTGCGTTCGACACTTTTCTTGCACTGAGAGAGAGAGAGAGAGAGAGAGAGAGAGAGAGAGAGAGAATTTTCGTGGGCTGATAAGAAGGATATGCTCATTTTATGTTTTTTTTTTCTTATTTGTCCCATACCTCATATGACAGAGAGAG
>NC_137065.1:4337362-4364862 GCF_032717465.1 Coenobita brevimanus | reverse complement strand
TGAAAAGAGGTATGGCTAGGTAAGAATTTCCTGGTTTAGATTTTGTTTATTATTATTGTACTGCCACATTTTTTTTTCATATTCTTTTTCTGTGTATTTGGAGAGCGTGCCTATAGCCTTCAAGGGAATGGTATGTGAAGGAGGTGTGCCGGGCTGGGAATTCCTTACCTTGGAATTTGCCGAAAAGGTATGGCCACATGAAGAGACTGGATGTAAGTAGGGTGGTGAGAATGGTATATGTGACTGAGTTTGAGGGTAGGAGACTAAATCAAGAATAAGGTGGATGGATATGGCAGGGGAGTGTTTGAGTTAGTGAGGTATGCTTGTTATGAGAGGATATGAACTGACCAATGAGTGACACAGATGAAGGAGTTATGTATGGAAATGTAGTGAGAGCCTGAAGCCTACCTGTTATTTCCCTGCATCTACTTCATACTTAGGGCATATACATTACTTTTCCCCCCCTGATACATCAAAGAGAAAAATAGCATTCCTCTCTCAGTTTAGGAATATTAGCCAGCAGGGGAACGTGTTAAGTAGAGCAGGTAAAATATTATGCAAATGCATCACACTTCCTCAATCTTCACTACGACTGGCCCTCACCTAATTGAACAGGATCGTGTGGAGGTAGCAACAATAATCCAATAGGTGTTACCTTATTCAATCGGTTAATTAGCTATGGAAGAAGACAAACCCACGCTCTTTCAGGGACTTTTATAAAACGCCAATGGTTATTAGATCTATTCAGTTTCCCATATTACAGAGAAAATGATGTCGAGAGGCTAGACACGCTCCATACCTGTCACGCACGATCAAAATAATATCGCGCTGGAGGGGGGTCGATGACATCCTAAATGATCAACTCAGCTCATGATGGCCCAGGAATACTGAATCTGAATGTGTATAAAATAATAGTCCAAACAATGGATTGGATACGAAATGTTACTATAGGTCTGTCATATTAACTTGGCTTAAATTTTCATCATCTTGTGGCTTAATTCTAGTAGCTCAGTGGCAGAAAAAGATAATGCTACGGCTCTACTTCCTTTCCATAGTATTTTTTTGTGACTAGCATCATACCCTAATACTAATCTATTGCTACAACTCAGAATTCAAGACAGCGATTTGGCACTTTTAACCAAATAAGAGTAAGGAGTATAGTTAATGATGCACGAAGCTGGTCTACTGAGGACTGATACGGGCAGTGAACATTATGCAGTACCGATTATTTGTCACAATTATTCACGTGGACTTTGCATAGATACTTCCTCTACTGGCTATACTTCAGAAATTATCGTAAAAAGCTTGTGATTTATTTTCTTCGCTGTTTAAATTTGAAGTATGCGGCCCTGTAAAGTAAAACTGTATTAGGGTGGGTACAGATGTCGTGGCACCTCTTCCTCAGCGATTCATTTTGCATTTTTCACTCTGATTCGCAAGCAAGCATACGAACACACACACACACACACACACGTTATTATCCTCTCTCTCTCTCTCTCTCTCTCTCTCTCTCTCTCTCTCTCTCTCTCTCTCTCTCTCTCTCTCTCTCACACACACACACACACACACACACACACACACACACACACACACACACACACACACACAAGCTGGTTCCAGATGTGTATACCCCTAAAATCCTAAAGCATGCTTACCTTATTTCCCAAAACGCACAGACACAACAATACATTAAATAAACACCATAATAATCTCGCCAGTGATTTTATGCACCAAATTTATATATACATTTCTGCCAGTGTGGGTAAACTCCGGGATTAGGTGGATGGCGACAGATAAATGTAGATAGAGTTTATTTATACGCGCGCCAAATATAGAGTGGTCCATTTACAGTGCTCGTAGTCCACTCCGCCGGGCCATTTCGCGTGTGTTGCGGGTGCGGTTCGGCCAGCGTTATCGGCGCCTATCTCGCAACATTTACTCATCTCCTACGTCCTCTGTCACTCTCACGCCCACACCAGCAGACTGAGCCGCTCCTGAAGCACATGAGATACCGCCAGGGGTGATTTTAGTGTAGCGCTTTTTACGTACCACCGTTTATGTCTTTTTTAGATCTATCGACACATCTTTTTTTTTTTTTTTTTTGCGTTGGATAGAAATGGAAACCGTGTGTAAATTCATGTTAACCTTCACCTGGTCGGGATAGCTCTAGTATTCTATTCTAGGTAACGGCCAGACGATTTTATTCAGCTGAGAGTGAGTCATAGGAGCCCGAGAATCTTACCCCTTACGATGATGTCTAACTGAAGTAAATACCTGCTGTAACCAGACGATATTATTCAACTAAAGAAAGCACCCAAATACTGAAGAGGGTAATTTTGACTATGACTTTTTAAATTCGTTCTCTCCTGCGCTCAATAACGTCGTGTGAAGATAACCAGAATTTAGTTTACAAGACGTCGGGCTGAAGAGATTAACACTGAGAGGTAGGCAGACTTCAGAAAAAGATAGTGTTAACTCTTTCAATACGGTGATGTTTTTCGTAATTTACTCTTGCTACTGTCAGACGATGTTATTCAGGTTAGAAGAGATACCTTGAACTTCACTTCCTGTTGCACCCATACTTCCAGATAGACTAAACGAGGTCCAGTTATGTCAGGTCAGGTTCTGTGTAGGTCAGGTCATCCACTGGTCCATTCATCCACAGGTCAACTCATCCACTGATCACTTCATTCATAGGTCAGTTCTGATCCACCCAATTTAATTTCTAGGTCTATTGCAGTACTACCACATGCTGAATTCCCCCGATAATCAACTTCTCATTCCTTTTCTAGTGTCAGATACTATCTTTCCTTCTCGTATTCTTTAGTTCTGTGCTTCATACTGCTATCAAACAGTATTTCATGTAACACCTTCCACCATCACAGTCGGCGGGAAAAATTAGAGACAAGATTACATTATTTTACTCATCAGATTACTCACGGTACCGCAAAAATATCCACTACGTGTTCTGTTATTAACTCGTGTTGTGAGGAAGTGTGTTGTTCTTATTCTGTCCGTGCTTATGTTTTGTTTACGTTTGTATGCGTGGTAATTACATAGTGAGTTCGTGGCTTGGAGTTCGTGTGCGTTGAGGGCGTGTGTGAGGTGGACTGTGGCGTACCATCGGGGTGGAAACTTGATAACCTTTGGCTCCCCACGTCATCTTACATGCTCATAGAGGTCCTTCATCCTTTACAAACTACACTCATGATTACTAATTTCTGACCCGATAGTTAGCCAAAGCCGTGGCCAGGCGTAGGCTACACAATCAGACACACTCAACCATCGTACCAGAAAGGTTTAGTGTTTCAATGAACAATTTTCTAAGCGTCACTAAAACACTTTGGCTTTACATATTATAATACTTTTTCAAGTAATATATATGCATTTTAAGAAATAGACATGAAAGTCGGTCATAGATGTTATTTTTAGTGTGTAATGAGTGCGTGATGCTATTTGACATTCATACTGTGTTTTATTAATCAGTTTATTATTTCCCTGACCTATTTCTCGAGGCGAGCCTTTAAGCGTGCTGTTGATAGGTGATGGTGGAGAAATATCCACGACTGCCACAACCGCCGGCATCCACACAAAAATTTACCATTACTTTGCTTTTTTGTGTGTGTGATAACAGGCCCGTTACCATCCAGTAGGAATGGTTGCGCTCTTCCGACGCCACGTCTTACATGCATGCCCCTTCTGGTCAAAATGTGTACCAGTTAATGTCGTTAATTCATAAATGACTATTATGGTGTATATGATGTCAATACCCCCATATAGTGGCACATGTTTATTTACTTCTTGGAAATTGCTCAACTGCGACTGATTGAAGAAATGTCGGCTTTCGTCAATAAACACAGATTACTATATTATGGAAGAGAAACCATAAACATACAGTAATATCAGAGATATGAGGTGTAGAACGCTTCAAATCACCAAGTTACAGTTCCTTGCCCAGCCCAGTAGTGCAGAGGATGTGTTCGAATGTGTGGCTCGTGTGTGGTAATAACACTGCCCGCCACGCGTCTCTGGTCGGAGATTAATAATCATGAGTGCAACTGTGTTTCGCTCTTACGCGTTTCTCCTCAGATGAGCCATCGCAAGGACCACTCCGTTTTCTGTAATGACTCTTTACGCAGTTGCAGCTTGAGTGTTGCCATTCGACTACAAGTGGTTTTCGTGACTTATGCACGTATCTGTGGTGTTTATATGTCGAGTGTCTTAACTGAAGTTTATATTGAGGTTGTGAGTACTTGAATGTGACTGTAGTAGACGGCAGATGTGGTAATATATATATATAAAATAATAATGAAGCAGTGGTGATGGTGAAACCCCTATGTCCTAAAGCAGACGCTAGTTCTTAAAGGCGTTTGACCAGCGAGTTTGTTTCTCTAGTTCACTCTTATGGCCATCCCAGACAACCCTCCGCCTGACTAACCATTCCGTTTTCTGTGTTGCCTCGCCGCGTAGTTGATGTTTCAGTGTTCATGCGTAGTCATAATTATTGGTGCTTGTGCCTTTTTTTACGCTTGTTTTCGTGGTGTTTATTTATCAAATGCATGAACTAGAGTTAGTACGAGATTGTGGGTGAACAGGGAGAGACTGTGGGAGACTGTAGTAAAGGTCAAATGTAAATTATCTTGGTGAAATAAGGATGTGAGTGAATCTTTGAAGCCCCGATACGAATCATGTACTCCCCTAGAGGCGCTGCAGCCTTTATCACTCCTCCCTATTTCGCCCCTATGTTCATCTGTTTAGATCTTGGATTGGGGTCGCTTGAACAACTCACTCCGTTTTCTGTAATTGCTTGATCTTGAGCTTTTGTTCCAGTTGGTGTCTGAGTAAGTGGTGTGCGTGCGTGATGTGTTTGTGCTTCTTTAGCGTTTGTTTTCGCGGTGTTTGCGTATCGAGTGTGCGACTTGGAGTTAATATGGAGTTGTGGGTGTGTGGTGACTGTGATAGACAAATGGAGATGCTTGAAATAAGAAAATTGTGGTGGAAGTGGAGCGAGAGAGAGCGGAGGTTGTCGACATGCCCAGCCCTGCCCCACCGCCATCTTGCGTATCCGTCATTAGCTTTCTCCTTTTTTTCTCAGTGGTTCATCACAGTCGTCATCATCAGGCAGTCTTTTCATCATTACCAGTGTCACTTTTATCATCATCATCATTACAGCCACCCCCTCATAAACAGCACAACGACCACTACCCCCACATGCTTGACACTACCACCACCTCCACCATCACTTATCACTACCGTCACCACCAGTACCATTACTATCATCACCACTACTGTCAAAATCATCTTAACCATCATCACTACCATACCACCACACCCACCATCATCAGTACGATCACCAACAACGCCACCATTAGCACCACATCCTGCCAGAATCACTACGACATCCATTACCATCACTACCACCACCACAATGACCACCACCACCACCACCACATCATCCCTACCACCACCACCACCGCCACATCCCTACCAGCACACCATCACATCCCCACCACCGCCACATCCCTACCAGCACACCATCACATCCCCACCAGGACCACCACATCCCTACCACCACCACACCACATCCTTACCACCATCACCACCACATCCTTATCACCATCACCACCACCACCACCGTATTCCTACTACTAACCACCGCATTCCTACCACGACCGTATTCCTTTTACCACAGCAACATTCCTACCACCACCATGCCCCAGTCACCATCACATTTTTACTACCACCACCATATTCCTACCACAGCCACCACATTCCCTCCACAGCCACCACATTCCCACGACAGCCACCACATTCTGATCACCGCCACCACATTCTTACCACTATGACATCCTTGCTACCACTACCACATTCCTACCACTGTCACATACCTACCACCACCACCACCACCACCACCACCACATCCCTGCCACCACCACAACCACACTTTCCCACCAAGACAGCTGCACTTTCCTACCAACACAACTGCACATTCCTACCTTCACAACCACAGTTTCCTACCACCACCACCACACATCCCTATCACCACTACAACCACACTTTCCCACCAACACAACCACACTTTCTTTCCACCACAACCACATTTTCCTTCCACCACAACCACACTTTCCTACCACCACAACCACTCTTTCCTACCACCACAACCACTCCTACCACCACAACCATACTCCTACCACCACCGCCACGTTCCTACCACCACCGCCACATTCCCACCACCACCACCACTGCCACATTCCCACCACCACCACCACTGCCACATTCCCACCACCACCACCACTGCCACATTCCCACCACCACCACCACTGCCACATTCCCACCACCACCACCACTGCCACATTCCCACCACCACCACCACATTCCTACCACCACAACCACATTCCCACCACCACAACCACATTCTAAAAACAACCACATTTCTACTACCACCACCACTACCACCACAACATTCTTAACACCACATTCCTACCACCACAACCACATTCCAACCATCACAACCACATTCCTACCACCACAACCACATTCCTACAACCACAACCGCATTCCTACCACCACCCCCACATTCCTGCCACCGCCGCCACATTCCTGCCACCACAGCCACCACATTCCTACTACCATCTACCACCGCAACATCTCTACAACCGCCATATTCTCAGCACCTCCACCATATTCCTGCCTCCACCACATTCCTACCACCACTACCACCATATCTCTACCACCACCACCACCACATCCCTACCAACACCACTATCTACCACCACCACCACCACAACCGCATTATAATACCACCGCCACCACATTCCTACCACCACTAACATCACATTCCTACCTCACTACCATCATCACATTCCTACACCACCATCATCACATCCCAGCCACAACCATCACATCACTACTGCTACCACCACCGTCACCACCATCACATCCCAGCCACAACCACCACATTTCTATTACCACCCCTACCACACTTGTAGTACCGTCACCACCACCACTACCACACTCCTACTACCACCACTACCACTACTACTACTACTACTACTGTCCAACCACCACGACCATCACATTCCAACCACCAACACCACCACCATCACCACAACTTTTACTCCCCCAGCCACCACCACCATCACATTCCTGCCACCATCACCATCACATTCCTGCCACCATCACCACCACCACCACTACCATCACATTAAAACCACCACCACCACTACCATCACATTCAAACCATCACCACCACCACTACTACTACTACTACTACTACTACTCTACCACACCACCACCACTACCACTACTTCTTTCCTACCACACCACCACCACCGCCACCATGACCACCACCACCACCACCACCACTACTACGACTACCCTACTACACCACCACCGCTGCCGCCACCACCACCACCACCACCACCAGCAACTCAACATTAACGCGTCAATTACAAGTACTTGCAGGTAAGGGTTCGTGCGTAATTATTAACTCCTTCAGGACGTGGACATGTCTTTATTTGCCTGTACTGTTGAAAGATGATTTACTACAGTTATGCTGAGACCTTTATTTGTAAAAGGGTTGATTAAAGTTGTTTATAGCGTCCTCTGGTTTGAGAAGTGGCAATCTCAAGTAAATTCGACAGGAGTTAGCCAGAAGAGAAAGTAAAAGATGTAATCGGTGTTAAGACTCTCCTTTATCATTACAAGAGACCTTTCCTGTGTTCAGTAAAATAGTAGGGGTTGCCATAATAGAGGAAAACCTTATAAATGCTGAACAGGGGTGGTCAGAATCGGATTAGATTGGTTACGAAAGACGTCCTCATAGAGAAAGGGTTTATGGTAGTTTCAGTGTATATATTTGTATTTTTTTCCGTTAATTTTAAAGAAACGAGGTTATAAGATCATATATGCTTTCCCCCTCCCCCTCATTTTTATACGTTATTAGTTTTTATTAGTGATGGTAATAACGAGTGCGTAAGAGGATGTAAATGTCCAAGCGAGAGGTTCAGTATCAATATTAAAACAGTACAGGGGCGGTCGATGCCAACACTTTTATTTACTAAGCATAGGTAGGATGTTCCCTATATTGCACCCCCAATGCCTATTCTCGTTTGTTGTGGGAATGGCTCAGTCAGTGTTACCTGTGTCAGTCCTACATAGTTTTATAATACTTTTCATGCTTTATAGTGTCTCCTTTTTTTATGTCCATTGATTACAAGGCTGATTAGCAATTTCATTAGGCAACCAAAATATTTGCCCTCCTCAGGCAAGCAGGGTGAACCTTCCTCGCTGCATTATTACGGTACCTCCATGTGTGTGTCAAGGGAACGTGATATTCTGAACACCTTTTTTTGTAGATATAGATAAGGGAATGGATAAAACTAGAGTTGTGAAAAGAGGGGCTGGGTTGGTGAAGCATATTGGATGATACTGCATATCATTAGGTCTGACATACGCGGATGCAGATTGTAATGCGTTGCTTGCTTGCAGTGAACAGAGTCTTTCATGTGTGGTTCAGGTCGTTGAATGTCTGTGGGTGACGTGGATTTGAGACAATGTGCAGTTCTGTAGATAATCATGGTTGTTCGGTGAGAAGGTGGTTCCCAGTGTGATATGCTGGTGGACGGAAAGAGAACTGAAATGGTGGAAGAAATCTAATACCTGGGTACAGTAACATAGTAGAGAGGCAAACTTTTAAACAGAGTGAAGATGGAGTAACTCAAGGAAGAAAGGTGCCCTGAACTATGGAGGAGGCTGCAGGAGTATTATATGAAAGCATGTTTGGACCACATTAACCTTTGGATGTGAGACTTGAGTACAGCATGAATGTCAAAAGTCAAGATTAAGAACAGTGGAATTGTGACTCAAGCAAAGTGTGTGGTTTGCATCGAGTGGATAGATTAATAAACATAAGAGATCTGTGAAAATAAGCTCAGAAGTCATAAATATTAATAATAATAATAATAATAATAATAAAAATGAAAGAGAGGAAGGAGCAAAAAGGATGTGTAGATGTTATGGTCTGACAGAGAATGGATAGAAAAATTAGAAAAACCCACAACTTTCATTATTTGAAGGCAGGGAAGTTTTGATGTTACACACACACACACACACACACACACACACACACACACACACACACACACACACACACACTCTCTCTATCTCTTTCTTCTCCCGTCTCCTACTGCATAGTCCTCCAAAACTCTGGGCCACATTATATTTCACATATTTCTCCCTGTCACCAGTCGTTATTATGTAAATCTTAAACCACGATAATATCTTCGTTGTGTTATTATTACTCTCCTCAGACGATGTTACTTCTTTCTGGAAACTCGAAGTGGCAGAGTTAGACACAGCCTTCATCTCTACCATAGGTCCTGCCTCGGCTAAGTTACATTGTTTAGCGGCTTGGAGAACATAGTGTAGAAACCGTCATGGAAGTGAGAGTTGAAACAGAAAACATGAAGAACAGCGGGGTATACAATTTTTTTTCTTTTTACAATTGACTTATGCATCGCTAACACTTGCAGTCCTTTTTTTTTTTTTTTTTTTTCATTTTTCCAGTGTCAAAGCTGTACGGTAGTTTTACAATCCAAAAAATTCAGTAATTTACAATCAAACTTTGTCTTTACAGGCTAACCGTGGATTTTTTTTACCATATATATTTTTTTTTTACGGTTTCTGAATCATCAAGGCTAAGCATTTTTTGCAATATATGTTATGTCATTTACTTTCTGGACCATTTTTAAAAATCTGGAATTGCTTTTTTTCAATGTTTTTCTACTAGCTTGCTTTTTTTTTTTTTTTTTTTTTTTTACAATCTGACAGCCTTTGATTTACAGCCTAATGGTAACTTCATTTAGATAGCCATACAGTGTGACTAGACTCCTGTTTTTTTTTATGACTTTTTTCCAGTTTGGCTTTTGCTACTCTCTCTCTCTCTCTCTCTCTCTCTCTCTCTCTCTCTCTCTCTCTCTCTCTCTCTCTCTCTCTATTTTTCTTGCCTGTCTCATCTGTCAGTTCATCTTGATCTGTGTTAATTAGTGTCAATCTGTCTCCGTCTCTCTGTTTGTCTGTCCATCCATCGCATCCATCCATCATTTGTCCATGTACCAGTTCATCTGTCAATCCATCCATCCATCCATCATCTACAGCTCCTTCTTCCATCAATCATGGCACATCAGTCACCAACCAGCCAGCATCCAAGGCCGGACAATCGTCCCTAATACCAGAGAAACAGACCAACGAGGCCGAAATAACAGAGTGAAAGGTAAATTACGATTCAGAAGCATTATGGAAGGCGTCTAAAAGGGCTGACAGACACCTGAAATTATCCACATAACTTTCGACTCACATGGGCTAGGCTACGGATATGACAAACAGGAGAGGCATTTGCTGGGGTGTGGGATAGGGAGTGTGTGTCATGTGATCTTGTCTCACTGATACACCTCCCATATCACATTGTATATGGTTGTGGCCCTTCATCTTTGTTCTAGTGGGCTCTGATGGTGTGTTGGCATTTCTAAATATATATATATATGAGAGAGAGAGAGAGAGAGAGAGAGAGAGATTACCGATATATACTGCTTGGCTTATGCAATTATAAAGTGTTTGGCAGAAGTAAGGTGTATAATTTCTGGATTGTTGGAAATATATACGTCTTTTTGGATAAATTGTTTGGATATTGTATAGATAAAAGATTGTAAAAAATGTTGGGATAAAGTGTCTAAATAAGAGTGTGGGTTAAGTATTGGCCACACACTTGTATAGCGTTTCAATAAAATCCTCACATAGTATTTAAATAAAGTGGGTTGATTAGGTACCGTAAGAGTTTATGTAAGTGGTTGGATACATCAGACATTAACTTCTTCAGCGCGAGGACGTATTTTGTATCATTCCATCAACAAACTTTATATTGCTTGTGAGAGATTTCCAAACTGGGAGGGTTAGATATACAGGTTAGATATACAGGGTTAGATATACAGGTTAGATATACAGGGTTAGATATACAGGTTAGATATACAGGGTTAGATATACAGGTTAGATATACAGGGTTAGATATACAGGGTTAGATATGCAGGGTTAGATATACAGGGTTAGATATACAGGCAGCCATCATTAACCCCATACCTGTAGCCATCATTAACCCCATCAACCCAAGAGGTATTTCCAAGTCAAATATAATGGCTTAGAGATTGAAAGAATAAACTAAGAGGTCATCAGAGTGAAAGGGTAAATGGTGAATGGTTTCTGATGGAGCTTAGGTAATCTGGGGGACAAAAGGTTAAGTCAACCAGAATTACCCTCGTCAGTCACTAGGTGTTGTCTAGGGATGAAGTGCTTGGATTAAGGTGTTTGGATTAAAGATTAGGATTACAGTGTTGGTAGTAGTGTTAGGATGGAGAGTGAGAGACTGACGAGGAGAGTGTATGTGAGTGAGGTGGAGTGGGGGAAAGGGAGGAGGAGGAGGCCAAGGATGAGATGGAGGGATGGAGTGGAGAGGTATATGAGAGAGGGGGGAGATGTGAGCTGGGAGCAGGGCAGTGAAATGGCAGGGGACATGGAGGCGATTTGTTTGTGGCCACCCCTTACGGGATTAAGGCGTCTGGCAGTAGATAGGTAGATTAAAGTGTTTGGATGAAGGGATTGAATTAAAGTTGGGATTTATATTTTTTGGATGTTTCCGGATTGTTTCAGTGTTGAGGTGTTTGGATAATGTATGGATTGTTTAGGTGAAGTTTGTGCAGTGTCTGGATAAAGTATTTAAAATGAAGTGTTTGGATGTAGTGTTTGGATTGCGTTTGTACCGGTGTTTAGATATACCTGTAGTTTGGATAGTGTTTGTACTGGTTTTTGGATAATGTTTGGATAGTGTGTACTGGCGATGGATAATGTTTGGCTATGATATGTGGATAATGCTTGTACTGGTGTTTGGACATAGTGCTTGGATAGAGCTTGTCCAGGTGTTTGGATATAGTGTTTGGATAGTGTTTGTACTGGTGTTTGGAGAGTGTTTGGATAATGCTTGTACTGGTGTTTGGATACAGTGTTTGGATAGTTCTTGTACTGGCGTTTGGATATAGTGTTTGGACTGGCGTTTGGATATAGTGTTTGGATAGTGCTTGTTGTGGTATTTGGATATAGTGTTTGGGTAGTTCTTGCACTGGTGTTTGGATATAGTGTTTGGATATTGTTTGTACTGGTGTTTGGATTGTTTGGATAGTGCTGGTGCCGGTATTTGGATATAGTGTTAGGTTAGTGCTTGTAGCCACTGGTGTTTGGATATAGTGTTTGGATAGTGCGTGTACTGGTGTTTGGATATAGTATGAAGATCTCGTTGCAGTGATAGAAAAGAGATTAATGAGTTTAAATATCTCGTTGCAGTGATATTAAAGAAAGGTAAAGAGTTTGAATATCTCGTCCAGTGATAGAAAAGAGAGGTGAATATTCTAAAAAGTGGAGATTGAGTGGCACATATAAGACAGGTAACCAGTGCTGTGAAGGCCTTGTTAAGAGATTTGTTATTGAGGTTGTTAGAGAATTGCATGAATCCGTATTAGCATCCATATGAACGTTTGAGCGTGTGAGTAAGAGAGTTTGGTATGGCAAGTACGGTGTGTGAAAGATCAAGAGAAAGTGCAGTGGATGTATAACTGGTGAAGTTTGCGTAGCGTGGTAAGGGTAAGAAAATAGATTCGTGAAGTAAATTGAGATGGAAGTCTGTTGAAAAAAGGGGAGCAAATGGTGTGCTTAGATGTTATGGTTCCTTGGAGAATGGATAATCCTGGTAGATTCAGGAGAGACACCCAAATTTTCCTTAGGTCATTTGGGGAGGTAAAGAGAGGAGAGGGACCACGGGCATTAAGTAGGGAGAGTAGAAACAGGCTACCACCACACCCACTGCCACACTCCGCACAGACGGGCACCACAAGGCCAACACCACTTCACATTACCACATCACACACTGTCACATCCCAGTCCACCACCACACTACACATTCCGATACCTCAGCACATCCCACACTTCGTACTTGGTCACCACCATGTCTCACACGCCACATCCCACACACACGAGACTTCACACTTCACATCTCATACACAGTATTACGTATGCAACACACACACACACACACACACACACACACACACACACACACACACACACACACACACACACACACACACACACACACACACACCACGTCTCCGAGTGAAGTCTTCCACCACCTTCTTAATTATCTCGTTCACTAAGATATTTACGACTCATTCTTACTAACTTAAAAGGATGTGCTGCCTTGGGGATTTGTGGAACTGGCAGGGTGAGACATAGCCGTCGTTAACCCCTTCACTACGAGAGGTCTTTCTGCTGTTAAATAAAACCGTTTAGCTCCTCTGGTGGCTACAGAGACATAAAATAAAATCAGAAATCGTAGTGTCAGGGTTGAAAAGGAACCTATGAAGAATTTGGTTATCCCACATTTCACAAACGACCTATGTATACAGTCTTAACACTCGCTATGCTTTTTTTTTTTTTTTTAATCTGACAGTGGTGTGTTTTTACAATCCAACAGTCCAGTAGTTTACAAATACGCTATATCCTTACAATCTAACAAGCAATTTTATGTACCATTTGTCTTGTTAATTTTATTTTTATCTACACTAATTTTGCAGTAATAACTATGCTTTTATTTGCTTTCTTTGCTATTTGTTTTAATCTGCCTATGGTCTTCTTCAGTCTTAAGTATGCATTTTCTACTAGCTTCATTTTATTTTAACAATCTGTTATTGATTTACAACCTACTGGTAACTTAATCAGTCATACCGTCCAACTAGGCTTTGTTGTATATTTTTGGGGAATCTGGCTAACTTTCTCCAGTCTGATTTTTGCTCTCTCTCTCTCTCTCTCTCTCTCTCTCTCTCTCTCTCTCTCTCTCTCTCTCTCTCTCTCTCTTACAGTGGGCCATTTTTTTTGACACCCCTTACTCAGTGGTTTACATCTAACGCTCATTTTTTTTTTTTTTTTATACCTGTGATCTCTCTCTGATACTGTGTTGTTGAGTGAAGTCGAAGGGGAGCTGCAAGGCTTGGTGGATGAGTTTGAGAGAGTGTGTAAGAAACGGAATCTAAAGGTGAATGTAGGGAACAGTAAAGTGATGGTCTTTGAGAGAGGTGAAGTTAGTGAATGTACAGCGAGGTTGGATGATGAGGAATTGGAAAATGTGAGTACGTTTAAGTACTTGGGTAGTGTGATGAGTAAGGATGGAGGTTTGGAGGGTGAAGTGCTTGAAAGGGTACAGCAGGGAAGAAAGGTTGCTGGTTCTTTGAAAGCAGTGATAAGAAACAGGGAAGTGAGCATGGAAGTGAAAAAGTTACTACATGACAGTATTGTGATACCAACTCTAACGTACGGAAGTGAAGCTTGGACATTGTTGGAAGGACACAAGTCAAGAGTGAGAGCAGTGGAAATGAGTTATTTAAGAGGAGCCTGTGGAGTCACATGGAGAGACAGGCTGACGAATGAGGATATAAAGGAGCGTTGTGGTGTGGATGTGGATGTGATAGGAAGCGTTATGAGGAACACACTGAGGTGGTTTGGCCATGTGGAGAGGATGGAGGGTGAAAGACTGACGAAGAGAGTGTATGTGAGTGAGGTGGAGGGGGGAAGAGGGAGGGGGAGGCCGAGGATGAGATGGAGGGATGGGGTGGAGAGGTATATGAGAGAGGGGGGGGTGAGTTGGGAGCAGGGCAGTGAAATGGCGGGGGACAGGGCGACTTGGAGGCGATTTGTTTGTGGCCACCCCAAACGGGATTGAGGCGTCTGGCAATAGATAGATAGATAGATTGATCTCTATTAAACACTCTGTCTCTGTTCTCATATTCCTGCCTTTTCACCTGCCCTGCGACCTTTCTCGCTGGGTTCTAAAAATGAAATTCGCGTTGTATCGAAAGCATTATTACTAAATCTGTACCCATCACGCAGTGAGCTATATATTCAAAAACTTTATCGCCAGGAGTACTTCATGTATCTTAGTTATTTTATTATTATTATTATTATTATTATTATTATTATTATTATTATTATTATTATCATTATTATTATTTTGCTTCTGCCTGGCGATTTTTCTGTGATTAGGAACTGTTATCAAGTAAGGGGGTTAATTTTAATCTCAGCTAACACAGACCCGTACACTGGAAAAAAATCTTGCCTAAGTTGAACGCTTGGAAGTGGTAGACGAATTTATCCAGTCTGTACCTAAACATTTTATCCAAGCACATTATCCAAACACTGTCCAAATAATGTACCCTGACTCTGCAAGCAAACACTGTATCCAGACACTGTACGCATACACTTTATCCAAACACTGTATGCATACTTTATCCAAACACTGTACTCAGGCCTTATCCATCACTTTATCCAAACACTATCCAGACACTTTATGCAAACGCTACCTAAACACTTTATCCAAACACCTTATCCAAACGCTACCCAAACACTTTATCCAAACACTACCCAAACTTTACCCAAACATTTTATCCAGATACTAACCAAACTCTACCCGAACACTATTCAAACTACCCAAACACTATCCAGACTCTACCCAGACAATATCCAAACACTATCCTGACACTTTGAACAAACTATCCAAATCCCAGGTTCAAATCCCGGCTGGGGCAGGGAACAACTTAAGGATTTGAATTTCATTAAATCAGACTTTATTGATCTAGAAGACCCGCCGACATGTCGTAAAAATACCCCCGCTAATACCAATACACCAGTCCTGTATGAGACAGCCCTAGCATGTATTCAGTATGGACGGTGGGTGTTAGCGCCGAAGTGGTGACATGTAGAGGTGTATGGTATGTAGAAGGACTGCTGGGCCTTGATAGCAGGCTGTGAAGCCTATGCCCAGAGTCGGACACACACACACACACACACACACACACACACACACACACACACACACACACACACACACAAACAGAATTTACCCAAACACTCTATCCAAAAACTGTGCACAAACACTTCATCAATAGCTTTCCAAACGTTATCCGAAGACTTTATCCAAATACTTCTCCCAAACACTTTATCCAAATGTTTTATCAAAACACTTTCTAAGCACATTATCCAAACACAATTTACCCCAATATTTTATCCACTTTCATCCAAATACTTTAAAACACTTTATCCAAACACCCATCCATACTCTATAAAAATACTTCATCCAGAGTCACTGTATCTAAGCACTCATGAAGACGCAATAAAAACATTTTATCCAAACAGTCCACGGTAATCTAAACACTAGTCCAAACACAATCCAAACACGTTAATGGAAACACTTTATCCAAGCACTTTAAGCCCACTAATCCAGGCACTAATTCCCTCTGTCTATAATCCCGTAAGGGGTGGCTACAAGCAAATCACCTTCATGTCACCTTGTCCCTTGCCATTTCGCTGCCCTCCACCCCAGCTTACAACCCCCTCTCTCATATACTGTACCTCTCTGCTCCATCCCGCCATCACATCCTCGGTCTCCCCCTCCCTCCCCTTCACCTCACTCACATGTACTCTCCTAGTTAGTTTCTCACTCTCCTCACCACATGGCCAAACCACCTTAATGTATCACTCCTAACGCAGTCTATCACATCCACATCCACACCACAACTAGTCCAAGCACTTAATCTGCCTCTCTACTTCATCCCACCATCTCATCCTTGGTCTCCCCTTCCCTCTCCTCCACCTCACTCACATACACTCTCCTAGTTAGTCTCTCACTCTCCCTCCTCTCTACATGGCCAAACCACCTCAGTGTATCTCTCCTACCGCAGTTCATCACATCCACATCCACACCACAACTAATCCAAGCACTTCATCTATGCACTCTAAGCACTTCACGTCGCCTAGTGATTGATGAGGGTAATACTGGCGGGCTTAATCCTTTACCCTCAAGTGCCTTAAGCCAAATAAATCTCCATTCTTTCTCTTCCATTAACCTTTTCACACTGATGACCTCGTATTTTAGTTTATTCTTGCTACCTCTGAGTAATTATATTCGACTAATGACCTCCGGGATTGATGGGGTTGATGAAGCCTATTTTTAACCCCTCCAGTTTGAAAATTCTCTCACAAGCAATATAAAGTCGTCTGTGGATAGGAAGAATAATATAAAAGACGTCCTCGCTCTGAAGAAGTTAGTCTCTTATATCCAACCACTTACATAAACACTTACCTAATCAGTCCACTTTATCCAAACCCTTTGTGAGGAATTTATTGAAACTTTATATAAATGTGTGGCCAATACCTAATCCAAAAGCTTATCCAGACACTTTATCCTAACACTTTTAAAAGCTAAAACGCGGCTGAAGGACCAAAGCCATATAATATAATCTGATATGGAAGGTGTGTCAGGGAGTCCTCTAAGCCCACAAGATCACATGACACTCCCCCTATCCCACACCCGCAGCAAATGCCTCTCCTGTTTGTCATATCCGTAGCCTAGCCCATGTGAGTCATGAGTTATGTGGGTAATTTCAGGAGTCTCCCAGCCTTTCTAGCCTCCCTCCATAATGCTTCCGAGTCGTAATTCACCTTTCACTCTGTTATTTGGGTCTTGTTTGTCTGTTTCTCCGGCATTAGGGGCGATTTTCTGACCTTGGATGCTGGTTGATCGGAGGAGCTGTGGATGAATGAATGGATGGGTGGATTGGTAAACAAATGGGTGGGTAGATAGATAGACAGACAAAGAGACGGAGACACTGACAGACAGATACAGATAGACTGATAGAAATTTAGCTAAGTGACCAGTAAATACAGAGAGAGAGAGAGAGAGAGAGAGAGAGAGAGAGAGAGAGAGAGAACGCGTTTTCTCCCATAAAAATACAAGCTAACCTCGTTTTCTTTTACATATAAGGGGAGGGGGAGCTTCATTATTTTATTTTCCCTCTAAACCCTTCACGTGTTGTACAAGGTCGTCATGCTTAATTTTTGCTTGCCATCGCCAGACGATTTAGCGCTGCATTGAGGAGATACAATGAAAGGATGAATTAATATTTTCTAACCCCATTATCATGTAAAATCGTCCCAGAGCTGAATAAAACCGTCTGAAAAAAGACTAATGCATAAGAGAGAGAGAGATAGGGAGAGACTAATGCATAAGAGAGAGAGAGAGAGAGAGACGTCACCCCGTTTTCATTAGGTAGAGGGAACGAGAATGGTTTGGGGGGGACTAAAATAATTTCCCTATGCCTTCACTCCTTTTAAATTTCCCTCGTGTGTTGTCCTGTATTCTTCTTCCTGTATTTTTTGCTGAAGGAAATAAATCAACTTTAGCCCTGTGTGTCAGTGTATCCCTTTGCTCTCCATGTATCTTTTGTGTCTTTTACTGATTCGCCTTTAGCTGCAGTGTTCCTTAGTGCTGGGGCTTGCACAGAATGGCAAATAGAGAGAGAGAGAGAGAGAGAGAGAGAATTAATTAAAGAAAAAGGAATTATATGTTTTGTGTTTATGTGTGGCCTTTCTAAATATTTCCACTCCTTTCATAATTTAAATTATGAAAGAAGCTTTACTTAGTGGTTGATAAAGAATATAGGAAAAAATGGAAGAGCAAGGTAATAATTGTGTTTGTGTGTGTGTGTGTGTGTGTGTGTGTGTGTGTGTGTCGTGTTTTTTTTTCACTCGTTTCATTATCTAAATCCAGAGAGAAGCTGTTTTTTTAATTATTGTGACGCATGTTGCAGATATTTGCGTCTCGCCTCTCCGTTTTCATTAAGGGAAGGCAAGTGGTGCAGGGGATACTACCATAATATTGCCACTGACGTCATGTCCATCACGGCTGGTAATAATTGGCGGTTGTGCGGGTGTTACGAATATCCTGCCTCACCTGCCTCTCCCACCCTGCCTGTTCTATCTGCCTCACCCACCCTACCTGCTCCACCTGCCTCACCCACCCTGCCTGCTTCACCTGCCTCACCCACCCCACCTGTCTCCACCTGCCTCACCCAACCCTACCTGCTCCACCTGCCTCACCCACCCTGCTTGCTCCACCTGCCTCACCCACCCTGCTTGCTCCACCTGCCTCACCAACCCTGCTTGCTCCACCTGCCTCACCAACCCTACCTGCTTCACCTGTCTCACTCACCCTCCTAACCCTGCGTCATCCACTCTGCTTCTTCCTGTTTCATTTTATTCCTTACCCTACCTCACTCTGCCTGTCTCACCCTGCCTGTGCTTCATTCTGCCTCAGTCTATCTAATTTTCACCCTGTCTGTGCCTCACTCTGCTTGCCTTATTCTGACCTTCCCAGCTTCTCCATGCTTGTCTCACCCTGCCATGCTCTGTCCCTCACTCACTCTGCCTTCCCATCCCTGCCTCACCCTGCCTCATTCCTTTTTTCCCTGCCTCACCCTGCCTCGTGCCTTCTTTCCCTACCTCACCCTAACTCTCCCTGCCTGATTCTACCACTGTCTCATTCACCCCCTGCCTGTCTCAGCCTGCCCCTGCCTGTCTCAGCCTGCCTCTGCCTATCTCTTGTTGCATCATTGTGTGGTTCCCTGCCTCATTCCTTCTCTGCCTGTCTCATTCCTCCTATGTCTCTCTCATTCCCCCTATGTCTCTCTCATTCCCCCTCTGCTTGTCTCATTCTCTCTCTGCCTACCTCAGTCTGCCTCTGTCTGTTTTTCACTGTCTCACCTAGTCCCTGGCTCACCCTCCTGCACCCTGCCTAACCCACTCGTGCCTTACCCTACCTCTCCCATTTCCTCTCGTTGCGTGCCCAGTATGCTTTTCATTATACCACCGCTATCTGTGATGGTGAGGAGGGTGCGATGAGGGAGGTGATAAGGGGAGGGATGGAAAGGGAAGGATGGGAAGGGAAGAGAAGGAAAGGAAGGGGAAGGGAAGGATGGGAAGGGAAGAGAAGGGAAGGAAAGGGAATGGAAGGATGGGAAAGGAAGAGAAGGGAAGGGAAATGGTGTAGGAGGTTTGGGAGCAGGGAAGAGGGGAGGGGAGAAAGAGGAAGAAAGGGAAGTAAGAGGGAGGGGAGGAAGATAGTAAGCAGAGAGAAAGAGAGAGAAAGAGAGGAAAACAGCACGCAAACCGAGAGAAGAAGAGGGAGGATATGAAGGAGTGGTGGAAACAGTAATATTTGAGAGTAATATTGGGCCGTGTTTTCCAGTCCAGGAGTCTTCAGTGGGACGCCTGCTGCATGTGGAATGTTGGTCCCAGATATCAACACAACACCTGCCCACTTTTCATTACCTGCACAGTTTTGGCGGGACATTTAGAAAAGGCGTAATTGTTCCGGAAAGAATTTGTAGGGAAGAATTTATACTCGTCGTCGTTTGTAGTTTGTGACATGCCTGTGGTGAAAGGTCAGGTGTAATTTGTGTGGTGTCTGAGGTGTGGTGGAAGCGTAGGTGTTTTTATTAATTACCTGTTAGGATATGTGTCTATCTCGCTACACATCAGCTCTTGTTACTTCTGTCTTTCTGTCCCTATGGTTGTCTCTACCTATCTATCCTATTTGTCTAGTTGTCTGGCTGTCTTTTTATCGATCTGGCTTTATCTGTTTGTGTCTCAAGCTGCCTGTCTGTCTCTGTCTGTCAGTCCGCATGTCTGGCTGTCTGCTGTAAATCTGTCCTGTCTGTTTGATTGTCTTCCTGTCTCTCTCCATCTGTATCTGTCTAGTTTGCTGTATCTGTTTGTCTCAGTCTGTCTGTCTGTCTCTTGTCTATCTATATTTACTGTATGTATCTGTCTATCTGATTGCTGTAAATATATATCATTCTGTTATTTGGCCCCGCAGCTTATAAGGAGTAGCGGCCTGTATAGAAACAAGCTTAAACACTCCCTTCAGATGACATATTTTATTTTTAGCGCCTTCAGATACTTTAATTCTGTTAAGGGGAGGCATTTCTTACTGACGAGGTTAAATACAGCCATCTTTATCCTCATCCAGTTTGAGATAGACTAAGCTGAAGAAAATAATCTGGAAGCATCAAGAATAAGCTTTAATAGGACATCACCGTATTGAAAAAATTTACCAAGACAGAAGGAACTGGCACTCCACGTCTGCTCACTTCGTCATTTCCAAGGTCGGGTGTATGTCAGCTGTTAATCTGTCTATCTATCTATCACCAGACGCCTTAATCCTGTAAGGGGTGGCCACAAACAAATCGCCTCCATGTCGCCCTGTCCGCCGCCATTTCACTGCCCTGTTTATATTGTTGGTAAATCTTGTGTTGTTTATCAGGCTTCCTCTGTATGTTTCTCTCTCGCTATCTCTTGTCTGACGCCTTATCATGGTTAGGGACGGCCTCGACGAAAGGACCTTCAGGCGTTTCTGTCCCTACCCATTAACGACCCCACTTCTCACGACATACAACCCTCTCATATACCTCTCTCTCTCTCTCTCTCTCTCTCTCTCTCTCTCTCTCTCTCTCTCTCTCTCACACACACACACACACACACACACACACACACACATACCTTATCCGTTCCTCTCTCTCTCTCTCTCTCTCTCTCTCTCTCTCCAGATGGTCAAAGCGCATCACGGAGTTTTATGGTAATTTCTCCTACAACATCGGGATCTATAGTTCATTGTGCACAGTAATGCCGGCTGTGAGATTGTTTATATATATTTTATAATCGGACTAAGGTACATGAGAGAGGGGGATGTGAGCTGGGAGGAGGGCAGTGAAATGGCGGGGGACAGGGCGACATGGAGGCGATTTGTTAGTGGCCACACCTACTAAGGCAATAGATAGATAACTGGACTGAGGCACTGCTCTGGCGTTCACGTCACCTCATAGGGCTCTGTGTGAGGGTGTGTTAAACCAGTCCCCGTCCCGTATTGCAGGCTGAAGTTACTATACACATACAGTCCTCCATTTTGTGTGTGTGTGTGTGTGTGTGTGTGTGTGTGTGTGTGTTTGGGGGGGCAGGGAGAATAGGGAGGGAGCTGAGAGACGACATCATATACAAACGATTTTCAACTCCCACCCGGAGGGAAGAAGTTGAACCACAAAATAAGAGCAACTTCAGCCTGCGATCCACCGGGTTCACGTACAGATGGACCTGGGATTAGAGCAACAACTTTCAAAATGACGATCTTTTTCCTTTTTCTTTTTCTTTTCTTTTTTTGTATAGCGATGTGACAATTCTCGCACAAACACTCACTAGAACTTCATTGTCACGTGGCAAGGGACTCGACAAAAAAAAGGTTGGGAATAGCTTTTTACCACACTCTCAGAAACCCCCCGTGAGCTTTAATACATGACTACACAACACTACCTTGACTAACGCTTCCCCACCCACATCATAAGAAGGGAAAGTTTCATACAGCACCCTCTAGTGATAACAGTAAGAGTGTTTTTATGGCCTGTTGATGATCTTTTTTAACAGCAAGCCATAGTACTAACGATACCTGATCATAAACCTTCTTATATCTTCCCAATGATCATTTGTTTCGCAGAACGTCCTGTTAACGCTTTTTTCTATTTTCTTTGTATAGAGAAAACCTTAAACTGACTCCCTCCCTCATTCCACACTGTCTTACAACATCCATCTTTGCAGGTTATACTTCGTCCATTTTTGCAGGTTATACTGTCCCCGCCATACCCCCCTAGCCCACCATCATCCCGCCAGTCCCTCTCTGTCTTCCCGACCCATCACAGCCCCTTCCACATTTGTTTTTGTAGGAGTTATCTTAATGGTTCCCTCCAAAGTACGGTCCCAACTCTTCATCTGTTATCACCACAGCCGTTCGCTTAGTCCCCCCCTTTCCTACACGTCCCCACTCCGTTTTCTACGCGCGCCCCCATTTTCTACATCTTTCTACACTCCCTTTTTTAGACACCCACCTTTTCTACACCACATAATCCACACCACCCTTATTTACACGACCCCCCCCCCACACACACACACACAGAAGAGAGAGAGAGAGAGAGAGAGAGAGAAGGAGGGAGAGAAACGGACAGGCAGACAGACTAAATATTCATACCATATTTAAAACATTTCTTCAATCAGGCTGCTTTTTCTTCACTGGTTTTCCTGAGGTATGACATGATTCCACTTTGGCTGACCTGAATGAATCGATGGACCCGGTGTAACCTGACTGAACCTGAATTACTTACCGGGATTTAGCAGCGATTAATATGACTGAGATTAGACTGATATTAATGCTTTTGAAGGGATGTGAATTAAACTGAAAATATCTAATGTAGCCTTAGATATCCTAATTGGTCCTGTGTTACCTTGAATAGACTTGCATTGACTTAATTGGACAGGAGTAGATGTTAAGGACCTTGTTGGACGTTGGACTTAAATTGGCCAGGAGTGACCTATATAGACCCGAAATATTTGACCTGAAATGCCGTGACAGGACAACAAATATCTTGATTGGGCCTAAAATAACTTGAATGGATTTGAATTACCTTGATTGGATCTGAATTACCTTGATTGGATCTGAATTAACATGAATGGATCTGGAATTATTTAACTGGACTTGAAATGACTTGACTCCGGGGTCTTCTCCCACGGGGGGGGGGATGGCCACCAGGATCCTAGGTAATGCCGGTATGCACAATCATAGGATACCCCTGCAAGTGTCAGCATATGAAAGGACATACTACCATCACACTCTTTAATTGCACTGCACGGCTTTCGGTTCGAACCATAAAACTCAGGGAATGCACACAGCGAGACGAACATAGCCTACTACTACTACTACTACTATTCATTGTCAAGAGAAATTTGTGTCCCGGGTGAGCCACAGTCACAGTAATACCCACATGACGATAGCAAGAATAAAATAGTGTCCTTCTGTAGACTGTTTCCAATCCCTCTGTACGAGTGGCCTCTCTTAAGCTGAAAAAAAACTTCTGGTGATGCAGAGAATAAAATGAAAAAGAAAGTGGTATGGACAGCTGACGGTCACTGCTGTCATTATTTACCAGATTAATTGGGCTTTTTTGTGTCCTACAGGAAATAAATGGCGTGTGTGTGTGTGTGTGTGTGTGTGTGTGTGTGTGTGTGTGTGTGTGTGAGAGAGAGAGAGAGAGAGAGAGAGAGAGAGAGAGAGAGAGGTAAATGTGACAGGAAAAGAACGTACAGTGCAAAAAATGAAACATAAGTAGACAAGGGATATATATGTAGGCAAAAAGATCATTAGATAAACTTACTGATAGAAAGAAACACATGTAAAGTTTTTTGGCTAACTCTCTCTCTCTCTCTCTTTCTCTCTCTCTCTCTCTCTCTCATAACCAGATATTAGACTTCACCCCTTCCCGTTCCTCTCCTCTCCCACCCCCACTCCGCCCCCCACCAGTCCCCCATCATTCCCCACTCACCTCCCCACCCACCCCCATCCCACCCATTCCCTCTTCAATTTCCCTCTCCCTCCCGCTCTTCCTTTCCCTCTCTCCTTTCCTCCCTCCTCTACCTGCCTCATTCTCTCTACCTTCAGTCCCCCATCATCGCCCACTCAACTCTCCCCCCATCCTCCCCACCCCTTCCCCATCTCAACTCTCCCTCCACCCTCCACCTCTCCCTCCCCCCCTCCCTTACTCTCCCTCTCCATATGCATCTTTCCCCCATTTCCCCATCATTCCCAAATAACCCCCCACCCCTCTCCCCCACCCACACAACTAATCCCCACCCCTTCCCCATATCATCCCCGCTTCCAGATTTCGGAGTTCACCCATTTCCCCCCCCCCTTCCCTCTCCCTCATCACCTCACGCACCTTTCCCCTCTCCCAGTCCCTCCATTCCCCACCATTCCCCAGTCACTCCCCCTCCCCATCCTCTTCCCCCCACCCCATTTCTTCACCCTCTCTATTCTCTTCCCTCCCCATTCTCTTCCTCTTACCTATTCTCTTCCCCTTACCTATTCTCTTCCCCTTACCTATGCTCTTCCCCTTCCCTATTCTCTTCCCCCTCCCCATCCTTTTTCCCCTCCCCATTCTCTTCCCCATCTCGTCTCTCCTTTTCCCTCTTGCCCTCCCTCTTACCCTCCTTCTCCCTATCCTACTGCCTCCAATCCCCCCATCATTCCCCAGTCACGTCATCATCCCCCTCCCCCACTCCCTTCTCACCCCCTCCCCACCCCCTCCTCACCCCCTCCTCATCCTCCTTCATCCCATTCCTCCCCCTCCCCCACCTCTATCCCCTCCCCCACCCCCTCACCCACCCCCTCCCCCCTCTCACCCTCATAACCAGATATCATAAGGGCTATTATGGGTGGGTATACGCCCTTATGACCCCCGGACTTCAGATAATCATAGACCTTGCACCCAAATTTGTCTCTGGAGGCTGCGTGGAGAAAGAGAGAGAGAGAGAGAGAGAGAGAGAGAGAGAGAGAGAGAGAGAGAGGGAGGGAGAGAGAGAGAGAGAGAGGGAGGGATAAGGAAGAAAAGGGAGCGGGAGGAAGAGAAAAGGATTTTGAGAAGGGTAGGATGATAAAAGAAAATGAGAGAGAGAGAGAGAGAGAGAGAGAGAGAGAGAGAGAGAGAGAGAGAGAGAGAGAGGGAGGGAGAGAGAGAGAGGAAGGGAGAGAGAGAGAGGGAGGGAGGGGGATTACGAGAGGATAGAGGGGAGGGAGGAGAGGAAATGAGAGAAAGTGAGGACGGGGAGAGGAGGAGGGAGGGGAGGGAAAAGAGAGTGGAAAGTGGAAGAGAGGAGATGGAAAGGAAAAAAGGATGAGAGGAGAGGGAAGAGGGAGAGGAAGGAGGAAGAGAGGAGGAAGAAAGGTAGAGAGAAGGAGGAGGAGGAGGAGGGAGGATGACAGGAGACGAGAAAGGGAGGAAAGGGAAGGAAGAAGGGGAGAGGAGATTTCCAGGGGGGTGGAGGGGTAGGTAGATGGTGAGTAGATAAAGAGGGAGAAAGAAAGAGGGGACAGGTGAGAGGGGAAAGGGGTAAGAGGAGAGTAGAGGGGACAAGGAAGAGGAAAGAAAGAGGATGGAAGAGGGAGAGGAAAAGAGGTGGAAGGGGAGGTAAGAAAAGAAAATTTGGGAGGTGGTGAGATGAGAGAGAGAGAGAGAGAGAGAGAGAGAGAGAGAGTGAGTGATAGACAGACAGACAGACAGAGACAGAGACGGAGAGAGAGATGTTGAAGAAACCTGAAGTAAAGAGAAAATAGCTAGGGTGATAGTTTAGAAGTTACTTAGACTTTTACATGGCAGGTGAGAGTTAGCCTACTTAAAGGTTGAATAGAAAGAGGAAAGGGTAACGGTATCTAGTAATCTGAATACCAGGAGCCTAACACCATTCTAGCGGTGACTTATTCTTAACCCTCCTCACCAAATTACATCCTCCGTTTCTTTCGTCTTTTTTCCAAACTTTTTTTTTTTTTTCAACTTGGCGTCATTCCTTTATTTCTTCACCGATTTAATTCAAACTTGGCACAATTTTCCCTCTGCCCCGTAACCGCAGACGCCTTTCTTTCATTCATTCTTTCTTTCTTTCTTTCTTTCTTTTTTCATGACATTTTAAAGGGATCTATGAGGTCAAACGTGGAACCACATAAACAGGCAAATTTTGATACTTTTTTCTATGTAACTTTATATTATCATGGCAATTTACACAGAAGCATGTCAGTGTATTGTAGCTCTGTGGAGACCATCTTGCATTCCCTTGGCAGTGTTGGGGGTCTTGTAATTTAGTCTTTTCCAGTCCCAGACGATTTTATCCATCTTAAAAGGACTCTCTCGTACTGAAAAGGTTACTGGAGGAAATAACTACCCCTCATCCTATTTAGAAATTCTTAGACGAATAAAAGTGGTCTGGAAATGACAAGGATGAAGGTCATTGTAGTGAAGGGGTTGAAGAGAACAAGACATCTCAGCACCTTCAGGACAAATTTATCCTCTTTCATGTTATTTGCATTTCATTCGAGTTAAAAGCGATTTTCGAACATTAGGGGTTAAATATAGCCGGTAGCTTTCATTAACTCCTTCATTGCGAGGGCCCTCGTCTGAACTAAGTATAAACGTGTGGTGGCAGCAAGACTGATATGTAAACGACGTATACGTGAAACGGGAAGAAACCTTGTTTAGCAAGAAAGAAAAATACGACGTCTTGGGGATAAGAGGAAGATTATATATATATATATATATATATATATATAAAACCTCATCAGCCTTAAAGAGAGGAAGAAAATATATTTATATAAAGTCTTATGGCAGAAAGAAAAAATGTCTTCGGACTGAAAGAGAGGAAAAATAAATATATTTCACGTCCTTGGTGTGACAGGAATACAAATATATATTTATAACATTCTGGAGTTGATAAGAAGAAAAATATTCATGGCGTCGTCGAACTGAAGGGGAAGAAGAAAACGAGGAAGAAAAATTTATGTAACGTCCTCGGGCTGAGAAGCAGGAAGAAAAAAGAGAGAGGAAAAATTGATGTGACGTCTTAAGAACGGAAAGACAGGAAGAAAAACCATGAAAACCTGAAAGAGATGAAGAAAGAGAGGAAGAACAAAGTGATAATATCCGGGGTAA
>NC_137065.1:4252362-4332362 GCF_032717465.1 Coenobita brevimanus | reverse complement strand
ATCTATATACCGGTATATATCGTATGCATATAATCATATAAAATAATTAGACTTTTCTTTCATTTAATTTTTTTTTACCAGTAGGAGTTGCCCCCCCAGCGGTCGAATTTGCCTCATTCTTCCATAATTGCAGTGGAAGTTTACGGAAAAATTAAAAAGAAATTAATTTGGAAAGACTAATCTGTCCTTTGTTGAATAAATTGCGAAATGATATCGTCTACCTGAAAGGGTAAAAAAAAAAAAAAAAAAAATCCAGCCGACCTTTTTACCCAGGCCAACCCGACTACTGGTACGTGCATGTGGGACTGTGTTGTTAACGATGCACCTAACTTGGGGGAGCACGTTTTGAGGGTGCACGCAACCTGGGGATGCACGTAACTTGGGGGTGCACGTAACATGGGTATGCACGTAACTTGGGGTGCACGCAACTTTAGGATGTACGTAATTTAGGGGTGCACGTAACTTGAGGGTGCACGTAACTAGGGCATGAGATTACAGATGAAGGTTAGCTGGTGGTAAATACCTCCGCCACGGAGGTTATGTTTTTGCCGGCGTTGGTTTATTTGTTTGTTTGTCTGTCTGTCTGTTAGCAACTTTACCCAAAAAGTTATAAACGGATTTTGATGAAAGTTTGTAGAAGGGTGGGCCATGGGCCAAGGAAGAAATTATTAAATTTGGGGGTAGATCTGGATCCGGACCTGGAGTATCCCGCACAATATCTCCAAAAGTTCTCTCTGAATTTCAGTTTATTTTATGGAAAGGTGGGCCATGGGCCAAGAAGAATTGATTAAATGTTGGGGTCGATCCGTATCCTAATTAATGACAGTGGCATTGGCGTAGGTATGCACTCTCTGAGGAGTGCATTCTCTGTTAATCGATTTCGCTCTCTCTCTCTCTCTCTCTCTCTCTCTCTCTCTCTCTCTCTCTCTCTCTCTCTCTCTCATCACACCTGTATCCACCTACTCCCACATTCATCCTATTTTTTGTCTTCCCTGTCTCTTCTTTGTTCCTGTCGTGTCTCATTTTTTCTGCTGTCTTCTCTCTGACGTTCATTCTTTTTCATCTTTCTTTATTCTTCTTATCTCACAATCTACTATTTTTTTTTTATCTTTCCAGACTTTTTTATTCTTTTTTCTTCATTCCTTTTGTAATCTTCCCTTTTTTTGTAATACTTTATAATTTGTTTTGTTTCACTTTGCTTTATAGGTTTTTAATTACTAAAAAAAGACTGAACCAAAAACCGAAAACTTGCAAAATTTTTCCCTGAAAAACAAAAAGATCAATTCATTTCGACATATACATAGTCGTCATCGTGCTGATCTGTCTATCTGTCTATTATTATCTATATCTATATGTATGTCTGTATTTCCGTACCCATCTATCAGTGTCTAATTATCTATGTCTACCTGTGTCTGTCTGTCTATCTGTCAATCTGTCTTTCTATCAATGCCCAGACGCATTAATCCCATAAAGGGTGGCCACAAACAAATCGCCTCCGTGTCACCCTCTCCTCCGCCATCAGGCTAAACTTTCTCCAGCTCACACCTCCTTCTCTCATTTCTCTCGACCTCACATGGAAACGTCGCTTAAAAACTGATCATCACGGACCGATTGAGGGAGAGAGAGAGAGAGAGAGAGAGAGAGAGAGAGAGAGAGAGAGGGAGAGAGACAGTTCTAGAGCTGACCAGTTGCGTCTGTGAAGGATTGAAAATACTGATAAAACTCTTGCATTGGTGAATTTGATAGAAGAGGAGATTGAAGATGTTGATTGAAATGTGCTGTATGTCCGCCGTAATGGGGAAGGGATACAGGAAGAACGTGCAGACTGTGACGACTGAGAGAGAGAGAGAGAGAGAGAGAGAGAGAGGGTATTTGATGAGATAAAAAGCTTTGACTCCACCCTGTTTATAAATGTTCCCCCAAACACACACACACACACACACACACACACACACACACACACACACACACACACACACACACGGGATAATTAGAGATGATTGACTGAGTTTTGTTGTTGCTGAAGATAATGGGATGGTTAAGTGGAAGAGTCTGACGAGTTGAAAGATGACACTCTCTCTCTCTCTCTCTCTCTCTCTCTCTCTCTCTCTCTCTCACACACACACACACACACACACACACACACACACACACACACACACACACACACACACACACACACACACCTGTACACACCCACCCCCACATTCATCCCTTTTCATATATTTCTCTCTTCTTTGTTCCTGTCATATCGCATTTTTTCAGCTTACTCTTCTTCCCTGACGTTCATTCTTTTTCACTTTTCCTTCTGCTCCTTTATTTATCGTTCATTTTCTGCATTTTTCTTGTTTTCCGTTTATCTTCCTTATTCTGTTTTTTTTTTTTTTTTTAATCTTCCCTTTGTCACAATTGTATACTTAGTTTATATTTGTTTCGTTTGGTTTAAAGTTCTGTTAACAATGGAAAAGGAAAAGAACGAAAGGCATACGGCTTGCAATTTTCTTTTTCTTTCTGATGATTATATAAATATCAAGGTCACTTAATTTTGACAGAGATACATGGACAGTATTTACCGTATCTGTTCAGGTAGCAAGCCCTCTCTCTCTCTCTCTCTCTCTCTCTCTCTCTCTCTCTCTCTCTCTCTCTCTCTCTCTCTCTGTGCGTGCATGCGTGCGTGCGTGCGTGCGTGTGTGTGTGTGTGTGTGTGTGTGTGTGTGTGTGTGTGTGTGTGTGTGTGTGTGTGTGCGTGCGTGCGTGTGTCTGTCTCTGTCTGTCTTTAGCAAGACACCTGTAACTACGTAACGGGTAGCCACAAACAAATCGCCTCTTTGTCATCCAGTCCTCCACCATCAGACCGCCCTCTCTCCAACCCACACCCACTTCTTCCATTCACCTCGCCACCCCACCTGGTAACATTGCTTTTAAACTCAAGGTAACAGGGAGACGGAGAGAGAGATATTGAGGCACACTAAGACAGTTCTAGAATGGATCAGTTGCGTATGTAAAGAGCTGAAAATACTGATAAAACTGTTCCATTAATTAGTGTGATAGAAGAGGAGATTGAGGGTGTTGCGTGAGAAGTGCTGCGTGTCCGCCGTAATGGGGAAGGAATGGAAGCAGAGCGTGCAGTATAAGTGACCATTCAGAGAGAGAGAGAGAATTTGATGATAAAAACCTTTGACTCCAACCTTCTTATCAGTGTCCCTCGCAACACACACACACACACACACACACACACACAGACGAGAAATGCAAGATAAACCACAAACGGGCGACTGATACCCGTGTACACAATCCACTGTTTTGTGAGGGTTAATTAAAAGTTGGGTCGGTTCAACACGCCCAACATCTGAGAAGCCGATATCGCAAGAAGTAATATATCGAAGAAAGATCACAACACACACACACACACACACACACACAAACACACACACACAGGTAATGACAGATGATGGATTGAATTTTGTTGCTGAAGACAATGGGATGGTTATGTGAAAGAGTACGACGAGCTGAAAGATCTCTCTCTCTCTCTCTCTCTCTCTCTCTCTCTCTCTCTCTCCCCAGTCACTTTTACCCTTTTTAACCTCATTAATTCTATCGTTCTTTTTACTTTAGTCTCTCCTGTAACGTCGCTCATTTTCTTTTATCTGTTTTACTATTTTTTAACCTTTTTACCTCTCTTTTGCCTGTCCTTTCCTCTTTTTCCTATTTTTGCCTCATCCTCTTTTACCTCTTTTTTTGCTCTTTTACCTCTTTTTTCCTCTTTTACCTGATTTTTCCTCTTTTACCTCTTTTTTTCCTCTTTTACCTCTTTTTTCCTCTTTTACCTGTTTTTTCCTCTACTTTTTTCCTCTTTTACCTCTTTTTTCCCTCTTTTACCCCTTTTTTCCTCTTTTACTCCTTTTTTTCTCTTATTACCTCTTCTTTCCTCTACTTTTTTCCTCTTTTACCTCTTTTTTCCTCTTTTACCTCTTTTTTCCTCTTTTACCTCTTCTTTCCTCTACTTTTTTTCCTCTTTTACCTCGTTTTTTCCACTTTTACCTCTTCTTTCCTCTTTTACCTCTTTTTTTCCTCTTTTACCTCTTCTTTCCTCTTTTACCTCTTTTCCTCTTTTTCCACTTTTTCTTCGTTTACCTCTTTTTTCCTCTCTTTTTACTTGTCTTTTGAACTTCACCTCATTAATTTACCTTTTTTTCACTTTTTTAATTTGCTTTTTTTCACCTCTTTTTTTGCTTGTCTCTTTACTGTTTTCATATCATTGTTTTTTTCTTTTTTCTTGATTATTTTTTACTTCTTTACTTATTTTTCCTTTGCTTTCTTTTCGTCAAGGGTTTTTTCTGTATTTTTCCTTTGTTTTTTTCTCTCTTCAAAAAATTTTCTTGTCTCGAAACTTCCCTCTTTAGCTTCCCTCCCTCATCTTCTCCCCTTTCATCTCTCTCTCTCTCTCTCTCTCTCTCTCTCTCTCTCTCTCTCTCTCTCTCTCTCTCTCTCTCTCTCTCTCTCTCTCTCTCTCTCTCTTCATCTCTCTCTCTCTCTTCATCTCTCCCTTTCCCTCTCCCCCTTTTTCTCTCTTCTCTTTCCTTCCTCTCATTCTTCCACTTCTCCTCTTACCCCTTCTTGCCCTCTCCCTTCTCCCCCTCCTCCCTCTCCCCTCCTCATTCCTCCCCACCTTCAAACCCTTTTCTCTCCCTCCCTCCTTGGTCTCTTCCTCCCCCTCTCCTCGCTTCATACTCCTTCTCCCCTCTAATTCTCCCTCCCCCCCTCTTCTCTCCCTTCCTCAATTCCTCTACTACCGTCTTCTCACCTCTCCGCACCACCTCTTCTTCCTCTCTCCATTCCTCTTTAAGCTTCCTCTCCCCCGTACTCCCCTTCTTCATCCCCTTCTCTCCCCGCCGGCTTCCATCCCATTCCCTTAGCCTTTTCCTGCACCCCCTCTTACTTCTCTCTCTCTCTCTCTCTCTCTCTCTCTCTCTCTCTCTCTCTCTCTCTCTCTCTCTCTCTCTCTCTCTCTCTCTCTCTCTCTCTCTCCCCACCACCCATTTCCCCCCTCTCACAAACATTCTTTTCCTCCTTCCTCCTCCCCTTATTTCTCCCCTCTCCCTTTTCCTCCACTCCTCCCAACCTCTTCCCGTTTTTTTTCTCCCCTCCTCCCTCCCCTCACCACCTCCAATCTCTCAAAAGGTCAGCCAAATCCCCGTCTCACCTGTTAATTAATCCCCGCCCACCTGTCCACCTGGCGTCTCACACCTGTGTCCACCAGTCCTACATTTCACCTCCTGTCCCCACCTTGATTACGTGTGGGTGTGTGTGTGTGTGTGTGTGTGTGTGTGTGTGTGTGTGTGTGTGTGTGTGTGTGTGTGTGTGTGTGTGTGTGTGAGAGAGAGAGAGAGAGAGAGAGAGAGAGATTGGTGGGTGCAAGGGCAAGAAATGAAGGACGGACAAAAATTGGAACATAAACAATTGGAGAGAGAGAGAGAGAGAGAGAGAGAGAGAGAGAGATTGGTGGGCTCAAGGGGAAGAAATGAAGGGTGGACAAAAACTGGAACATGAGCAATTGGAGAGAGAGAGAGAGAGAGAGAGATTAGTGACTAGCCATAGATAAGTTTGACAGATGGAAGGAGGAGTAGACAGAAGTAGACATTGATAAGTTAGATAGATGGAGACAGATTTACAGACAGACAGACTGGCTGACTGAGAGAGAGAGAGAGAGAGAGAGAGAGAGAGAGAGAAAGACGTTGCTTTCAATCTCAAAACTTTCTCTCCCTTCTCCCTTGCCATTCGTACAGTTTTAATTATTTGTCCAGGAACCAATCAGCAAACCCCTTCAGACTGAGGACGTACCTTTACCTGCGTTCTGAAAATCCAGGTAAGTCCACAGGTGAAATTGGGTTCAGTGTTTCCCTGTGTTTTATTAGTTTTTGGTCTTCTAGTAGAGTGGGTGACGTAAAGAGTTGACGGATGTGCTGTAAGTAACCATATATGTGCATCCTGTGGCGTGGTTGGAGGCGCCCATCATCCACTCACTCGATGTAGTCTATTCCCGCCCTTGAGTGACTTTGCATTAAAAGGCCAAATGGTTTATGTAAACCAGGCAATAATTTACTTCGTTGAGTGGTAACCATGTAAACAAATGACGCCCTGTGGTTTGGTGGCTTCAGTTTCTCCAATCGGTTTATATCTATCTATCTATCTATAGCCCGACGCCCTAATCCCGCAAAGGGTGGCCGCAGACAGAACGCCTCCAAGTGTAAATTGTTCGCATAATGGCATTCGGGGAACCCTTAACGTGAAGCTGGCCACCGTTGTCTTTAAAGTAGGAACTGAGTAGCCTAGCCCGGTGCCCCTACGCCCTTGATGGGGCAAAAAAGCGGGTTGCACAATGAATGGATGCATATAATTATCATCAACCGACTGGCATACAGTAGTGTTCTTGCGTGTTAAAAAAAAAAAAAAAATGGGAGGCTTACTGTATATCCCACATGGAAACCTAAGGGAAATTTTTGCGTCCGGCTGTACATGAAAGCTTCGCGTGCTGAGGATATTTACAGTGTGTTTTTCCCCTACCCCACTACCCACCACCCTACCCACCTGTCCTATCCACTCCCTTCCACCCGCCCCACCCTTCCCTCCCCCACCCTTCCCTCTCTACCCACCCCACCCTACCTTCCCCACCCACCCCACCCTTCCTTACCTACTCACCTTACCTTTCCTTCTCCACTCAGCCTACCCTTCCTTCCCCACTTACCCCACCCTTCCTTCTCCATCAACTTCCTTCTTCTTCCCCCACCCACCCCACCCTTCTCCACCCACCTCTCCCACCCAACCCTTCTTCACCCACCTCACCCTTCCTTCTTCACTCACCTAACCCTTTATTCTACACCCACCCCACCTTTCTTTCTCCACCCACCCCTCCCTATTCCAACCAGAGGCGTTTGATGTCACCTTTCTCAAGTCCTGTAGTACTAGAACTGACTGTAATTGTCCTGTAGTAGCCAGCTTAGTTAAAATAAATACTTCCATCCGTCTTAAGGTGGATGAAGTAGTGTGGAGGGTGTAAGAATAAATATAACTTTTCCTCTCGGTGAAGGTGTCGGGAAATCAGTACACTTTCGCCTCACTTCTTATCACTGTATTCCACTACACTGCACAACACTGCTCTGCACTACACTACACTACATTACACTACATTTCACTTCACTTCACCACTCTACACTACATTACACTACGCAACGCTGCACTACGTTACACTACACTCCTCTTCACTCCATTCCATTACACTACTCTACACTACATGACACTTCATTTCGCTTCACTTCACTTTACTTCACTACACTACACTACACTACACTACACTACACTACACTACACTACGCTACGCCACACTACACTACACTACACTACATTTCGCTTCACTTCACTTCACCACACTACAGTACACTACGCTACGCTACGCTACGCTACACTACACTACACTACACTACATTATACTTCATTTCGCATCACTTCACATTACTTCACTCCACTCCACTCGACTCCACTCCGATACACTCCACTCCACTGCACTACACTACATTACACCTCATTTCACTAGACTACGCAACACAACACTACACCTACCCCTAATATCAAGCCAGGGTTGGTCCACAGCTTAACAAAATCGTCTGAAGGAAAAAGAAAACAGAACAAATAACCCCCCCCCACCCACACCCTGTATCGAAAATATTGCAGGCGAAAGAAAAAAAAATGACCAGAAAGATTTTGTTCTGGCACGAGTCCACAGCTGAATAAAATCGTCTGTCTGTACCACGAATTTAATAAAAAAATCGTCCCATGTATAACCCCGTCAGTCTGAGGATGTATCGTAACCCCTTCCGCCTGAGGACGCATTATCTTAGTCTTGTTTCTTTACCCTGGTACTGGAGCGGGTCGCCTTCACGTGGTGGCACCGATATGACTGGTAGACTGAACTTCCTGGTTATACGAACGTCCCTCAGCTCTCTCCCTATCCCCAGTAAGGAGGATGGTGGACTGCTTCAGCCTGCAGTCCACTGGGTTCACGTTCAGATGAGCCTTGGGTTGCAACTATTACATCTACTACAAGTGCTACTAGCTTTTTCGTAGCTAAATCAATTCGTCTTGAGGTACCAGTGTGTGTGTGTGTGTGTGTGTGTGTGTGTGTGTGTGTGTGTGTGTGTGTGTGTGTGTGTGTGTGAGAGAGTCCTTAAGTTCTGAATGCCTCCTTCGATTTTGGGTTATTTCGTCATCTTGTGTGTGTGTGTGTGTGTGTGTGTGTGTGTGTGTGTGTGTGTGTGTGTGTGTGTGTGTGTGTGTGTGTGTGTCTTATTCTGGGCATAGTCTCAGCAGCCCGTTCCCTGAGTCCCTGCACATGTCACTAAACAAATCACATTACTGAAAGACTTTAAGGCATCATCATTGTGCCCCATATTCTTGTTGGTTAAGAGAGCTCCCTAACACCTTTTCCCGAGCGATTTATTTTACTTATTATACCTTACACTCCTCTTCTGTGTTATATAAATCCTTCATACATCGTTATACACTGCATAATGTACGATAGGATATCAACTAACCGTGTCCAAAAATAAATCGCTAAGGAAGAGGTGCTAGGAGAGGCTGACTAGAAGAGTGTGAGTGAGGTGGAGAGAAGGGGCAGACCAAGGATGAGATGGAAGGATGAAGTGGGGGGATAAATGAGGGAGAAGGGTGTGAGTTGGTGGAAGGGCAGACAGATGGTAAAGGCGATTTCTCTGTCACCACCCCTTACCGGATTATGGCGTCTGGCAATAGATAGATAGATAGATAGATAGATGGGTAGTGAGTAGGTGGTGGGTTGGACCTACAGAATTTTCGGGGTTAAAACGTTATTCAATAGTTCTTTCAGCTTAATTTGAGGGAATTTTTTGTCTTTATGTATCTTATTTCCCGTAGCTCAATGGCAGAATGAGACAATACTACGGCTTTACATCCTTTCCATAGCACTTCTTCGTGACTAGCATCATTCCAGTGTTAATTGTTTCAACTCAGCAGTAAGACAGCACAACGACCCTGCACCCATTCCATTGCACTTCTTCGTGACTGGCATCATATTTTACTTTTAATCTGTTGTTACAACTCGGCAGAAATACAGTGCTGCGGCTTTACCTCCATTCCGTACCACTTCTTCGTGACTAGCATCAGTAAGACAATCATATAGCACTAAATCCTTTCCATAGCATTTCTTCGTGACTAACATCATACTCCAGTGTTAATCTATTGTTACAACTCAGCATTCAAGATGGGGCTCTGGCAATTTTAGGCAGAGCTAAGGTAGTAGTAGTAGTAGTAATAGTAGTAGTAGTAGTAATAGTAGTAGTAGTAGTAGTAGTACCAGCAGCAGTAGTAGTAGTAGTAGTAGTAGTAGCATTCCAGGCCCTTCTGAATGTGATCCCAGTGGACTACAGTCTTAAGTTCACCCTCCTCCTTTCGGGGGATAGGGAAGTAGTTGAGCGACATTTGTATAACCAGGCTGTTGACTAACCCATTTATATCGGTGCCACCACATGAAGGCGTCCCTCTCCATCGCTAGGCCAGGTTAAAGTAAAGGAGTATATTCTATTTTCCCTATTTAGCATTTACCCACCACTAACAAAACTTTATTTATTTTTTATATATTTATTTTTGTTATTTTCCTATCCCTGGTATTTTCTGCACTGTGAGACCGAGGATGAGATGGAGGGATGGGGTGTGAGTTGGAGGGTGGGTCGTCAAATGGTAGAGGATAGGGCGACATGGAGGCGATTTGTTTGTAGCCACCCCTTATGTGATTAAGAAAGTAGATAAATAGTGATAGATAAATAGACACACATAGATGGATACAGACAGACAGGCATATAGACAGATAGTTAGACAGAGATAGAGAGGTAGGCAGGTACGTAGAGAGAGAGAGAGAGAGAGAGAAGGAGATTGGCTAGAATGGCAGAATTCTTGGGCTGAGACAAGGTTAGTCACTTTATCTTCCGTCCTTCTTAATCTTGTCTTCGTGTGTTAATTTTGCACCAGGTAAGAGACGGGAAGATCCGGGGCAGGTGTCAGGCAAGGAGGTTTTTGGTGAGAACAGAATTAATCTTTGAAAATTGTATGTCTTGAAAAATATGTATGAATCAGGCTTAAATGCTTATTGTTTTTTCTGTGTGTGTGTGTGTGTGTGTGTGTGTGTGTGTGTGTGTGTGTGTGTGTGTGTGTGCTTTGTCACTTCCATGTATGGCTTTGTTACAGAATTGTGAAGTAGGTGATATTACAGCATTTACTCGTATGTCGGAGCGTAGCTAGATCCACCCCTATAAATCCTCTTTCCCCCTTACTACGACCTCTTGGCTATGACCCTTCGAGATGATGATGTTTTTTCGGTAAAGAGTAATATGTCCACTTTCACTCGTTTTTACACTCATACTTTTTTTCCCCATGGTTTTATTATATTGTCTGTGTGTGATTTATTCCATTTTGACTTTTATCTTTTAGCAAGTGACACCTAATTGGTTGGGGCCTACACCCTCACCCCCCAAATTTATTTTTAATCTCCGGCCAGTATGGGAAAGTGATGTCATAGATGAAAAGTGATTTGTTTTGAGGAGCTCTATGGACTGGAAGCAAAAATCCATTATCTTTTGAGAGTGGATTTCTTACCAGTTTCTTTCCTTCGTTTAGTCTTTATACTTATAGTCGCTTTTATCAGTATAGGAGAGGCTTCATGGATTGGAGGGGTAACTGATAGACGTAATTAACCCCATGATAACTCTTTAAATTGAATATAATCATCTAGAGGGAAAAAATATATATAAAAATGCGTTATTTGAGTGAAGAGGTTAAAGCGATATACTGTGTCAATCCCAAGAAATTGTTTTTTTCTTTTCTAAACCTATACTGCAAGTAATTCTGTCACCTAAATCAAATCGTCAGGCGAGAGTGTTTGTAGGCGAGGTGAAAGAGAAAGAAAGAGAGAGAGAGAGAGAGAGAGAGGGAGGGAGGTGGAAGGATGTGGAGGAGAGATGGTATATGAATGAAGATAGTGGTAGATGGAGGAAAGGCAAATTGATGGCGTAAGAGAGGGTGACATGGAGGCAGTTTGAGGCCACACCTTCCGTGATTATGACTTCCGCGTATAAACAGGCAGACAGAACCCGGTACCTCTACCCTAAAGGGCTCATTCCCTGCCTTCTCTCTTGATGATGTAAAAAAAATAAATCGTTACTGGAATATCAGAGTAACATCCTGAACTGACTTCTGACCCAAGGTTGAGTCGCCTCTTCACTGACGTCACGTAGTATTTTTTTTTTTTTTTTTTTTTTTTTAGTTCTTCGTATTGCCTGATTTTTTAATGTAATTTAGGAGACTCTTTTTCGAGCTGGAGGGTTTAGATATGGCTGTTATAAAACCCTTTGCTCAGAGTGTTGCTTTTTTATGCCTTAATCTGACTATCAGCGGTTAGTTATATTCTCCGATTTGGTTAACTCCAGTATATACTGCATTGGTGGTGGTGGTGGTGGTGGTGGTAGTAGTAGTAGTAGTAGTAGTTAGTAGTAATAGTAGTAGTTGTTGATGTTATAGTTGTTGTTGCAAAATCAAGCATAGCTAAATGTGAACCTGGTGGACTGCAGGCTGACGATGCCCTCCTCCTGCAGTCTGCCATTCTCCTTTTGGGGGACAGGAAAGAAGATGAAGGACGTTTGTATAACCGGACAACGGAGCAGCTTGGTTATATCGGTGCCACCACAGGAGAGCTTCCTTCTCCAGCATCGGTTAATTCCAGTAGTGTGAATTTTTATCTCCCCCGTGTAGCAAGGCGAGGTGATATAGTTTTTGTCGGTGTATGTCTGTGTGTATGTATCTGTTGCTAAAATATACTGAAAAGTTATGGACGAATTTTCATCAGAATTTCAGGACTATGTGGATGTGCAGAAACCTATTGCTTTTGGTGAGGATTTGATCAAAGACTACCGAGTGCCAGTCGCCATATGTTTTTTAATATGGATTGGCTTGTTATAAAATGTGGTGACTGAATTCCGTAGAGTTTTTGTTTTGTTTTTCAATTTGTGTTTGTAGGTAGTTTGTATCTTAGCCAACCACATATTTTAGCGGGCGATTAGCATCCGGTTCCCAAATACTTTAGTTATATTTATTAAGACTTTATCAGATCCGTCCAGTTTTAAAAGTTTCTCCGTTTAATAACATCCTATTGGAGATGGAAAGAATGATATGAAATAAACACCATCGGGCTGAAGTGATCATTCCCTTCATTATGACGGGGTTTTCCTAAGCTTCATAACGTCGGCTGGAGAAAGCAAGAATAAAATAGCGATACACGTCATCGTACTAAAGGGGTTAAATATCACCACGGAGACCCCTTTTTGCACCATCTTGTTGCTTCCGGTACCTCCACGATTACAGGTGCATGCGAAAGGAACAGAGACATTACCTTACCCTGTGTGCATAAGGCCTGGGTCATTTCTTGCTGATGGGTTACTGTGTTAAGGATAGGATAGCACATTTCCCACACACGTTCCCCTTCTGATACCATTCCCTCCCCACTCTCCCTCCTCCCCATACACCCCCACCTGATACCATTCCTCCCCACTCTCCCTTCCCCCCACACACACATCCCCATCTGATACCATCCCCCCCTTCTCCCTTCCCCATACATCCACACCTGATACCATTCCCTTCCCCACTCTCCCCTTCCCCCACACATACCTCTATCTGATACCATTCTCCTCCCACTCTCCCTTCCCCCATACACCCCCACCTGATATCGTTCCCTTCCCCACTCTCCCTTCCTCCCATACACCCCCACCTGATACCATCCCTCCACTCTCCCTTCCTCCCCACACATCCCCACCTGATACCATCCCCCTCCCCACTCTCCCTTCCCCCCCCACACATCCCCACCTGATGCCATCCCCCTCCCCACTCCCTTCCCCCATACACCCCCACCTGATACCATCCCCCTCCCCACTCCCTTCCCCCATACACCCCCACCTGATACCATCCCCTCACCCTCCCTTCCCCCATACACCCCCACCTGATACCATCCCCCCACTCTCCCTTCCCACACATACACCTCCACCTGGTACCATCCCCCCACCCTCCCTTCCCCCATACACCCCCACCTGATACCATCCCCCTACTCTCCCTTCCCACACATACACCTCCACCTGATACCATCCCCCCACTCTCCCTTCCCACACATACACCTCCACCTGATACCATCCCCCCACCCTCCCTTCCCCCATACACCTCCACCTGATACCATCCCCCTACTTTCCCTTCCCACACATACACCTCCACCTGATACCATTCCCCCCACTCTCCCTTCCCACTTACATCCCCGCCTCATACCATCCCTCCCCCATTCTCCACTGTGACCCATCAGCCAGAAATGACCCTGTCCTGTGCGAGGTGGGGGGGGGTAGAGTGGTGTCTCTGCTACTTCTCCCCCCCACCTGTATTGCTATCAGCTGAGGGAGGACGTATCTCTTTGCTTATCTGCCTTATCTTTCTCTCATAGTATTAGATATCGTAGTTATGGACCTGTTTTCTCGTCGGTTCACAAAGCTTCCTAACACCTTTTCTTAAGCGATTTATTTTTTTCTATTACGCCTTACTCTTCTCTTCTGTGTCGCATAAATCCTTCCAATTTAGCCATACTCTGCATAGATAACCTACAAAAGGATATTAACCAGCCTTGTCTAGAATAAATGGCTAAGGAAGAGGTGTTAGGAAGCTTCTTAACCCACGAGAATATAATCTATAGTTTTCTCTGTAACAGCCTCGAAAGGACCAAAGCTATCCTTATCATTTTATCATAGTATCAGATATCATAGTCATAGTCTTCTCGTCGGTTAAGGAGGTTCCCTAACACCTCGCCCTTAGCGATTTATTTTTTGATACGGCTGGCTAATATCGTTTTGCAAGTGTTTTATGCAGAATGTGTGATATTAAAATGATCCAAATAACTCAGAAGAGGACAGTGAAGTGTAATAAGCAAAATAATTCACGAGAGGACAGAAAGGCGTAATAAGCAAAATAAATCGCCTAGAAAGAGGCGTTAGGGAGCTACCTTAACCCATAGGAGTACGAACATTGGTCTGATGCTGTTTATTTTCATTTATTCTCCTTTACACTAAGCTGAAAAACAGAGAGAGAGAGAGAGAGAGAGAGAGACAGACAGACAGACAGACAGACAGACAGACAGACAAACAGACAGAGACAGAGAGACACAGACAGACAGACAGAGACATGGACAGACAGAAAGACACACACACACACACACACACACACACACACACACACACACACACACACACACACACACACACACACTCAAAATTTTCAGTCATCACCAAGGAGACGCCAAATGACTTCCTTGTCCTAAACTAATTTAAAGAGATGCCAAAAAAAATAAATAGATAAATATAAAGTCGACGCCATTAGCAATAACGAAGAAGGTGATTGAAAAGTTTTGAGTGATTGGGGTTAATTATAAAATGCGTGATTTAGACTGGCTTAATTAGTTTGTTGTTATTCTGAAGTGGTGTGTGTGTGTGTGTGTGTGTGTGTGTGTGTGTGTGTGTGTGTGTGTGTGTGTGTGTGTGTGAGAGAGAGAGAGAGAGAGAGAGAGAGAAGGAAGGTGTGTGTGTGTGTGTGTGTGTGTGTGTGTGTGTGTGTGTGTGTGTGTGTGTGAGAGAGAGAGAGAGAGAGAGAGAGAGAGAATGAATGTGTGTGTGTGTGTGTGTGTGTGTGTGTGTGTGTGTGTGTGTGTGTGTGTGTGTGTGTGTGTGTGTGTGAGAGAGAGAGAGAGAGAGAGAGAGAAGGAAGGTGTGTGTGTGTGTGTGTGTGTGTGTGTGTGTGTGTGTGTGTGTGTGTGTGTGTGTGTGTGTGTGTGTGTGAGAGAGAGAGAAAAGGAAGGGTTGTGTGATAGATTGATATACAGGTAGGCAGATAGATAGATTGATAGATAGATAGGCAGATGGATAGACAGAGAAAAGAAAGGGTTGTATGATAGATAGATAAAGAAAGGGTTGTATAATAGATAGATAGGTAGATAGATAGATAAAGAGAGGGTTGTGTGATAGACAGACAGATAAATGGATAGTTAATGGAAGGGTTGTGTGACAGATAGATAGATAGATAGATAGATAGAGAAAAGAAAAAGTTGTGATAGATAGATAGACAGATCAAGAAAAGGACGGTTGTATGATTGATAGATAAGTAGATAGATCGATAGAGAGAAAAGGAAGGGGGGTGTGATAGATAGATAGATAGATAGACAGAGAAAAAAGGATGGGTTTTTGATAGATAGAAAAATAGATGGACAGATGGAGAAAAAGACAGGTTGTGTGATAGATAGATAGATGGATAAAAGGAAAAGCTGTGATATAGATAGACAGACAAGGATGAGTTGATAGATAGATAGATAGATAAAGAAAAATAGACAGGAAGACAAAAGAAGAGTCGTGTGATAGATAGATAGCTAGAGAAGAGGAAGGGTTGTGTGATAGATAGATAGATAGATACATACATAATTAGACAGAGAAAAGGAAAGCTTATAAAGTATACGGATTAAGAAATATAGATAGATAAGAGGACAAATATATTGGATAGATAGATATATGGGTAGATAGATAGATAGATAGATAGAAGGATGGATAGACAGACGGACAGAGGATAGATTAAAAGGCATATGGAAGAAAAAATAGATAAAACACGTATAGATGGAATGGTGGATAGATATATTGGTGGACAGATAGATAGATAGATAGATAAATAAGCTGATAGAAGGCTAGACACACAAAAAGGAAGATTTAATAGTTCTTGGCTGAAAATAGAAAACAAGTATGAATAGATAGCTACCGTCGATAAATAGATAGATAGATGGATAGATAGACAAAATTAGGATTAAAAAGAATATGAATTTAGAGTTAGTGATAAAAGTGTGTTGGAGAGAAGAGGTTGACTGATAGATAGATAGATAGATAGATAGAGGTAGACAGAAAGGTAAATGAGTAGATGGATAGACAGACAGATAGATACATAGATAGATAATGATAGATAGAGGTAGATAGAAAGTTAAATGGATAGATGGATAGATAGATAGACAGATTTAGAAAGAGAAAGATTTAAAAAGTGTCTGGATGAAGAGATAGATAAAAACATGTGAATTAATAGATGGATGTACATACTTGGGTAGATATAGATAGATAGATAGACAGATAGATAGATAGATAGATAGATAAGAGGTAGTTGGATTGACAGATGAAAGACGAGGAAGATTAATAAGCATATGGGCGGAGAGATGGAGAGAGAGAGAGGAACCTTTATGGATGAATAGATATAAAGGTGGACAGATAGATGGATAGATAGATAAATGATAGATAGAGGTGTAGTAAAGGTGTTAAGGTTATATATAAACCAGGTGATTATTGTTTGTAATTGGTTTCTCGTCACTCCGAATGGCGATGGATAGATAGACAGATAGATAGATAGGTAGATAGATAGGCATAAGATAGCTAGACAGATAGATAGATAAGATATGTATTAATTTATAGATAGATAAATAGACAGATAGATAGATAGATAGGCATAAGATAGCTAGACAGATAGAGAGATAAGATATACATTGATTGTTGCTGTCCGCAACAAGGAGAGGGCCTACAAAAGGTACCGGAGCCAACCCACCCCTGAATCACATAATCTTTACGTTTCTGCCCGGAATCGTGCTAAGTCTGTTCTTCGCTCTACTAAAAATAATTTCATCCATACTAAATGCTCTCAACTCTCCAACTCGAATTCTTCTCGCTCCTTCTGGCACCTTGCCAAAAATCTTTCTAACAACTTTACCTCATCATCCTTCCCTCCTCTTTTCTACTCTGATGGTTCTGTAGCTATTTCTTCTACTGATAAAGCAGATCTCTTCGCACAGACTTTCTCCTCCAATTCCACCTTAGACGATTCCGGTGCTGTTCCTCCATCACTTCCCCCCTCTGACTTCCTCATGGCTGACATTAAAATTTCTTCAGTTGATGTATTTTCTGCCATTACTGGCCTCAGTACTAACAAGGCATATGGGCCTGATGGAGTCCCTCCTGTTGTTCTCAAAAACTGTGCTTCTGTGCTTACACCCTGCCTAGGCAAACTATTTCGCCTTTGTCTGTCAACTTGTACCTTTCCTTCTTGCTGGAAGTTTGCTCTCATTCAGCCAGTCCCAAAGAAGGGTGACCACTCCCAACCCTCCAACTATCGTCCAATTGCTTTAACGTCCTGTATTTCAAAAGTTTTCGAGTCAATTCTTAATAAAAAAATTTTAAGGCATCTTTCCTATCACAACCTTCTTTCCGATCGTCAGTATGGGTTCCGTCAGGGACGCTCCACTGGCGATCTTCTCACCTACCTTTCAGACTCCTGGTCATCCTCCTTTCGGGACTTTGGCGAAAGCTTTGCCATTGCACTTGACATCTCAAAGGCTTTCGATCGAGTCTGGCATAAATCTTTAATTTCCAAACTGCCCTCCTACGGTTTCTATCCTTCTATCTGTGCCTTCATCGCTAGCTTCCTTTCTGGTCGTTCTATAGCCGCTGTCGTAGACGGCCATCGTTCTTCTCCTAGATCTATCAACAGTGGTGTTCCTCAGGGCTCTGTCCTATCACCAACTCTCTTCCTTTTATTCATCAATGATCTTCTAAGCTGTACATCTAACCCTATCCACTCATACGCTGATGACTCCACCCTTCATCTTTCCATTCGGTTCCCGCAACGCCCATTTCAACAGTTACTTCAAGAAACAAGGGATGAGGCTATGGCACACCTAATGTCTGACTTGGCTCATATCTCTGACTGGGGTAAAAATAATATGGTTGTCTTTAATGCATCTAAGACTCAGTTCTTACACCTATCAACCCGACAAAATCTTCCACAGGTATACCCACTAATGTTTAATAATATTCAGCTTAATCCTGCATCATCGTTGAACATGCTTGGGGTTTCATTTACTCGGGACTTATCTTGGAAAGATCATATTACATCTCTTGTAAAATCTGCTTCCAAGAGATTGGGTGTGCTAAGCCGACTCCGCTCTTTCTTTACCCCTGCACAATTGTTGACTCTATACAGAGGTTTTATCCGCCCCTGTGTGGAGTACAACTCTCATGTGTGGGGAGGCTCCCCACATACAGCTCTTCTCAATAGGGTGGAGTCAAAGGCTTTTCGTCTCATTAACTCTCCTCCTCTTACTGACTCCCTTCAACCTCTGTCTCTTCGCCGCACTGTTGCATCTTTATCTCTTTTCTATCGCTACTTTAATGGTCACTGCTCCTCTGAACTGTCTGCTTGCATTCCTCCACCTCTACGACGGGCGCGTAGCACCCGTCTGGCAGCAAACTCTCATCCCTTTTCTGTCCAACTCTCTAATGCAAGAGTTAACCGTTACTCCCAGTCTTTCATTTATGCAACAGGTCAGCTCTGGAACTGTCTCCCTCTGTCTGTATTTCCTCCTGCCTATGATCTCCAGTCTTTCAAACGTAGTGTGTCCAGGCATCTCAAAATGATCGGATCTTGAATTTGGCTCTCTATTGTATTTTGTTTTTCTCTTGGAGGGAACTGTTACTGCGGGCTCATGGCCTTTGGTTCCTTCTTCCTCGCATAAAAAAAAAAAAAAAAAAAAAAAAAAAAAAAGATAGATAGATAGGCATATGATAGCTAGACAGATAGATAGATAAGATATACATTGATTGATAGATAGATAGACAGATAGATAGATAGATAGGCATAAGATAGCTAGACAGATAAATAGATAAGATATACACTGATTGATAGATAGATTAATAGACAGATAGATAGATAGATTAGATAGATAGATAGATGAGAGAGAGAAAAGGTGGCTGAAAGAGAGATGGGTGAATGGGTGGATAGATAGATAGATAGATAGATAGATAGGCATAAGATAGATAGACACATAGATAGATAAGATATACATTGATTGATAGATAGATAAATAGATAGATAGATAGATGAGAGAGAGAAAAGGTGGCTGAAAGAGAGATGGATGAATGGGTGGATAGGTAGATAGATTAGTAGATAAAAAATAGATATATTAAATGAGTGATGGGTAGATAAATGGTAGATAGATATATATACCTAGATAGATAGTTAATATAGAAAATAGTAAAGAAATAGGAAAAGAAATAGATGCATGAATGGATGGAAGGATAGATAGATAGGTAGATAGAAAGAGAAAAATAGACAGGTAGATAGACAGACAAATAGATAGACAGGTAGAGAGACAGACAAATAGATAGACAGGTAGATAGACAAATAGATAGACAGGTAGATAGACAAATAGATAGACAAATAGATAGACAGATAGATAGGTAGATAGACAAATAGACAGATAGATAGGTAAACAAATAGATAGACAGACAAATAGATTTTTTTTTTTTTTTTTTTTTTTTTTATGTGTCCGACTCGGGGCATAGGCTTCACAGCCTGCTATCAAGGCCCAGCAGTCCTCCTACATACCATACACCTCTACATGTCACCACTTCGGCGCTAACACCCACCGTCCATATTGAATACATGCTAGGGCTGTCTCATACAGGACTGGTGTATTGGTATTAGCGGGGGTATTTTTACGACATGTCGGCGGGTCTTCTGGTAGATCAGTAAAGCCTGATTTAATGAAATTCAAATCCTTAAACTGTTCCCTGCCCCAGCCGGGATTCGAACCTGGGTCCGTAAGGACTGCAGGCCACCTCTCTACCGATTGAGCCACCGCCTCCCCAGATAGGAAGATAGACAAATAGATAGACAGGTAGACAGTTTTGCACTTATCTCTTTCTCTCTCCACAGGTATATCTATCTGTTTGTTTGTGTGTATCTGTCTATCTAACAGTCGGTCTGTCTCTAAATTTGTCTATCTGTGTATCTGCTTTTCTGTTTACACACACACACACACACACACACACACACACACACACACACACACACACACACACACCTCTATTCAGTCATCTATATGCACAATTTACGTAGCGGTAATGTAGACAGTATGTGTGTGTGTGTGTGTGTGTGTGTGTGTGTTCCCGATCTCTCTCTCTCTCTCTCTCTCTCTCTCTCTCTCTCTCTCTCTCTCAGACTCAACGCTGATCTATAAGGCTGAAAAAAGAAAAGTATTTGTCAACAGCAAAAGATCAAAATTACGTACTCGGACCAAAGAGGTTAAATTCCCCCTCCCTCCCTCCCCTACTTTCTCTCTTGCTTTTCCCCACTTCCTCACTCCCCCCCCTCCCAGCACTCTCCCCTACCTTTCCCCTCCCTCCTCCCCATCCCCTTATTGTCTCCTAGTCCTCTCTCCCACTTCCTCTTTTCATCCCCACACCCTCTTCTTCTCCCCTCTCTCTTACTCCCTCTTCTCAACTCCCTACCCCCTCCCCCTTGTTATACCCTTGCCTAACCTCCCCCCCCTTCTCTTCTTTCTCCCCTCCCTCTCCTCCTCTTCCTCCCCCTTTTCTTCTTCTCCCTTCCCCTCTCCTCCTCCTCCTCCCCCCTTCTCCTTCTCCCCCTTTCCCTATCCCAAGGCCCTTCCTTCTCCCCTCTTCCAATCACCCCCTTCTGTCTCCTATTCCATTCCTCTCCCCCATCTTATCCTCCTTCCCTCCATCATTCTCACTTCCTATTTCCTCTCCTCTCTTCCTTTCCTTCCTCCTTACCTCCAAACCTCCTCTTCTTTCTCCCCTTCACGAATTCATCTACACCCACTTTTACCTCTTATACCCTTCTCCCCTCCCCTCCCCTCCCCCCCTCCCCTCCTCCTCCTCCTCTTGCTATCCATCCTCTCGAGCTCTGATACCCTTCCCCCCTGCCCTTCCCCCTCCCCATCTCCTCCTCCTTCCTTCTCAAACTCCTGCCCTCCCCTCCCCTCGCCTCTCCTCTCCTCTCCTCTCCTCTCCACTCTTCCTCCCCCACTCTTCCCCTCCCCTCCCCTCCCCTGAAAGAGTTGAAATAATGTAGTGGACAGGAATGAAAACTGGCTGGAATTTTACATGAAAGTTGGATAAGGAATTTTAATTGCTGTTTCCTCTCTCTCTCTCTCTCTCTCTCTCTCTCTCTCTCTCTCTCTCTCTCTCTCTCTCTCTCTCTCTCTCTCTCTCTCTCTCTCTCCCCCCACCTTCTCCCCTCCTCATCACCTTCCCCTTCCCCCTCCTCCTCACCTTCCCCTTCCCCCTCCTCCTCACCTTCCCCTTCCCCCTCCTCCTCACTTCCCCTTTTCCTCTCCCCTTTCCCTTCCCCCTTTTCCTCCCTCCTTTCCCTTCCTCTCTTGCCTTTTCTCCTTTCCCTCCCCTTCTTCCCTCACCCACTTTCTCTCCCCCTCCCCTTTTCCTTTCCTTCCCTTTCTCACTCCCCAGTTCCTCTTTCCATCCTCCCTTCCCTCTTCCCCTCGTTTTTTCCTCTCCTCCCTCTTCCTCATCGTCCTTCCCTCCCTTCCCCCTTCCTTTGCACATTCTACCGTCTCTCCCAATCATTTTTGCTCTGTTTCTCCCTCTTTCTCCCCACTCCATTCACTCTTGGTCTTCCCCTCCTCCTTCTGCAGCATTTCCCCCACCCTACTCTCTCTCACCCTGGAAGGAGAGAAAGGGGGAGGGGATGAAAGGGAGAAAGGATTAGAAAGGGGTACAAAGGAAGGCAGACAGCAATACACCTGTTGGTCCTGTCGCGGCTGTTTGGTTTATGGGAGATTATAACTACAATTTATCTATCAGTTAAAGACAAGGATAGACAAGCAAAGATGAAAAGAATTGGAGGAAAGAAGGTATGGGAGAAGAGATGGAGAGGAAGGATGAGAGACAGGGAAAAGGGTAGGGATATGAGGAGAAGGAAATGAAAGGAAGAGGAGAATGGGGAGGACGGGGAACAGGAGAATGGGGAGGGTGGGGAAGAGGGAAGTAAAGGGATAAAGGAATGGGGGAGAAAAGGAGATTGTAGGGGTTAGTGGTTTTGTGATTTAGGGTTTTTCTCTCTCTCTCTCTCTCTCTCTCTCTCTCTCATATTTCTTTTTGTCATCATTTTGCTTCATCTTTTTTTTTTTTTTTTTTTTTGCCCACAACCATTCTTTTCTTCGTTTTTTTTTGTCACTTTTTTTTTTTTGCGTTTTTTCTCCTCAGTTCATCCTCATCTCATCCATTCCTGTCCTTACACTCGTCTAATTTTCCTGTCATTTCATTTTTTTTTTTCATTTGTTCATTTTGTACTTACATTTTGATCCGTCCCAGTTCTTTCTCTTCTTTCCACATGCCTTTTCTTTCTCTTCACTCCCTTCCTTCGTGTTTCCTTTACTCGTGGCCTGACTCTCTTTTTTCTTTTCTCAGTTTTCTTTTTCTCTCTCTTATTTCTCTATTTTATCTTCTACTCTACCCATATTTTTCTTTCTTCTTTCTCCTGTTTTGCTTTCTTTTATATATTTTTTCTTGTTTTTCTTTCTCCTTTTCTCCTTCGCTCTTCTTTCTCCTCCTCTTGTTCTCTTTTCTTATCGCCTTCCTGTTCTCCTCTTTCTTTTCCTCCATTTCGCTCCCTCCCCTTCTATTACCTCTCCAGTTTTCCTATCCACTACTTTTTCTCTCCTATATCTTCTCTTTTCTCCTTCCCTCCCTCCCTCCTCCTCCTCCTCCTCCTCCTCCTCCTCCTCCTCCTCTCATTTCTCATCGTCTCTGTTTTTCCTATCTTTTTCTCTGTTTTTTTCCTCATTTTTCTCTCTCCTTGCTTCATTTTTCTGTGTCATTTTTCCCTCTTTTTTTTTCTCTTTCCTTCCCCCTCCCCTCTCTCTCTCTCTCCCCTCCATCTCTCTCCTTTCCCTATCTTTTCCTCTCTTCTCTCTCCATTTTCATTATTTTTCCCTTCTTTCTCTCCTTTTTACCTCCCCTCTCCCTCTCCCCTTCCCCTCCCTTATCCCTTCCCCTCCCCTCCCCTTCCCTCTCCCCTCCCCTCTCCCCTCCCCTCCCCTCCCCTCCTCTCCTCTCCCCTCCTCTCTCATCCCCTCCCCGTCCCTGATGAAACGTCTATTATTCATAAACCCAATTACTATTTGAGTGTGTGTGTGTGTGTGTGTGTGTGTGTGTGTGTGTGTGTGTGTGTGTGTGTGTGTGAGAGAGAGAGAGAGAGAGAGGGAGGGAGAAACTGTGTGTGTGTGTGTGTGTGTGTGTGTGTGTGTGTGTGTGTGTGTGTGTGTGTGTGTGTGTGTGTGTGTGTGTGTGTGTGTGTGTGTGTGTGTGTGTGTGTGTGTGTGTGTTTTAAGATGTGCTTGCTTGAGATTATGGTTCCATGAGTGTATGTGTACGTATTTCAGTGTGTACCTGTATAGACTTGTGTGTACATGAGGACTTAACATGATACCCCTCTCTCTATCTCTCTCTCTCTCTCTCTCTCTCTCTCTCTCTCTCTCTCTCTCTCTCTCTCTCTATGGCAGACGAGAACAAAGTCACGTAGCCCACCATCATTTTCTTCCATATGGCCTTTTTTACGAGACCTCCTCAAGATGCGGAGTCAGGCAACAAGAGGTAGTTATGTAGATAGATAGATAGATAGACGGACAGATAGGTAGATGGATAGATAGACAGGTATGTGGATGGACTGGTGTTTAATTGGCTGGATGGATCAGTGGATATGAAGATAGATACAATTAGAGAGAGAGAGGGAGGGGAGGGAGAGAGAGAGAGAGAGAGAGAGAGAGAGAGAGAGATGGGATGGTGATTCTGCTGGTGCCCTAGAAAATATGAGATAAGAAAAGATAAAAGTAGAACTATCATCAAAGTGCCAAAGGAGGAAGCAGTGGCAGCGATGAGTCTTTTCACTGAGTGCCACAGAGAAACACCGAGGGTCACTGGAAAAGCAAGGTTAGGGTAGGTAAGGCAAGGTAAGGTTTGGTTAGGTTAGGTTGGGTAAGGTAAGGGAAGGTTAGGTTAGGTAAGGTTAGGTTAGGTTAGGTTGGGTAAGGTAAGGGAAGGTTAGGTTAGGTTAGGTTATGTAAGGTAGGGTAAGGTAAGGTAAGGTAAAGTAAGGTAAGGTGGGCTCTCGTTGAAAAGACCGATCCCAGTGGTTGCTTTTCAGGTACAGAAACACATATTTGGTTTTCAGTCCATCTTAACGTTACTTCTCACCTCATTAACACACTGAAGCAGATAATGCACGCGCTCAACTAGGTATAATGATTTGGCTATACTTGGATTAAAATACTAGAGCGACCTCAACCATGAGAGTGCTAATTCTTCCACCATTATATTAACTTTTGTACGGAAGGACTTTATTATTTATCTGATTTATTTCTGCCACGTTCCATCTGTACTATGATATCTATTTTTAATCACCAAAACATTCAACACAATATTATCTGTTTTATCTATATCCTATTTCACCTGCCCTGATATTTTTTTAACAGCACTGAAATCAACATCTCATTTTTCTACCGAATTTATGTCATAATTTTTACTGTTTCGGTTCAGTATATATTTTTTAAGGTCTTGAAAATACCAACACCCACATTTTCTCCATTTTTTATGATTATTATTTTTGCTACGATAACTCAACAAAAAACAGGCTCGTAGAAAATGATCGTACCAGCCGGAACAAAAATAATGTTGGTGTTATTAATTACAGCGTGAGAAGCCTGTACTTAGTGGTAATAATATCAGTTTATGGTGTGCAGTAAGCTGGTATAAAAAGATAATGAAGATTTGCTTGGCAGTTGCGAGGAGAGAAGGTGAGGGGGAGGAGGATTTAGGGGGAGCAAGATGATGATAGCTTATTGGGTTCAGACACCGAAATGTGCCATAGTACGATTTATTCATCGACCAAAAACGAAGTTAGATTTGGCTAGAGCAGATTATGAATTTTTGCCTTGTAACAGTACACACGTCCACCACGCGTTACGGTAGCTTACTTTGTGTGTGTGCAACTCAATAGGTCGGTCAGGATCAAGTTGCGGTCGTGATTGTTAGCTTTTCCCCCGTCGGAAGAGAGCTGAGAGTCATGTAGTCCGATCTAAGGGCGAGGCCGTGACCTTCACACACGCCCACACCCATCCCCTTGCTCAAGGGAGACAATAACCACCCGCTTCATCAGTTAAACTTTTCGCATCCCGAGCAAGGCGCGAACCCCCGTCTTAACAGATGCCAGGCGAGAGCGTTATCATTTAGCCAGTGTGTGTGTGTGTGTGTGTGTGTGTGTGTGTGTGTGTGTGTGTGTGTGTGTGTGTGTGTGTGTGTCTGTCTGTCTGTCTGTCTGTCTGTCTTTCATGTATGGCTAATTTAGTATATTTTATTAGTATTTTTCGTGTATTTTTGTATGTTCCGTGTATCTGAATAGTTTTATGCGGTATTTTGTTCTTTGCCTTTCTTAATCTTAAGGTTCAAATCACTGGGCTCAATAGCATCGCTGAGCATTGGCTGGACTGATATCAGGGGTGGAATTCTCAGACACATTTAACGATCGATTTCTCGTCCTAACTTACATATGTTTTTACGGGAGGAATTAAGCAAGGGAAGATTTTGCACCCATTTCTTGGATGTTCCTGCAGAAAACAGTTATAACCTGCCGTAAATTCATGTAACGTAAAGATTTATTTATCATTTAGAACAGAACAGACAGGAAGATTCGACAGCCTCTTTGTCCCTTCTGTGCATCAAGACTTGCGTTACGACAGGGAGGTGATCGTAAGTGTGTTTGTGTATCCCGCAGGGTCTTAATTCTCGGCTGAAAAGTTCCTGGAGAAAATTTTTAACTGTGGATTTCCCCAGGCAAAATAAAAATGGCGGGCTGTACCTGAAAGAGAGTAAGAAAGTTTTGATGCCGCGTTCAGAGGGCTAAGAGCTTTTAAAAGAGGATTGTATTTGAAAGAGTAAGGAAGAGAATTATTACCGTGGAAGCCTCTGTGTTTTGGTATACTTCGTTCTCTAACCCCTTCAACCTCCGTGACTTACTGTTCTTGGCGACTTATTTTTGTTGCCACTAAGCGATTTTACTCAACCTAAGGAAGCGTCCGAGTGGGGACGAGGATAATGGAGGGTAGATTGGAACGCCGAAATTCCCAAACTCTGCCCTAAATTGAAGAGCGAAAATAATATATAGATAGATAGATAGATAGATAGATAGATAATTACTGAACGTACCCAGGTTGTTCAGGCTCTAGGTTTGGCTGTGAACCCAAAGGACTGCTGGTGGTTAAAAGTGGCCCTTCTCCTGCAGTCCATCATCCTCCTTTCTTGGGACAGAGAGCGAGTTGAAGGGGGTAAGAAATTCGGCTGGCGGCGACAGGGATTCGTATAATCGTCATTGTAATGAGGGAACTGATCGAGAGTTTTTAACAGTGTGACGTATCCCTTGAAGAAAATCGTGTGGTGGAAGGAAGAATAGCCGTCTTGGTAATCAGTTAGTTAATTTCTTCAGTCCAATGACCTATTCTGTCTCACAGTATTGCTACCTCCAGACGATTTTATTCAGCATGAGAGAGAGGGAGAGTTTGCGGACTGAGGGAGTGAGATATAGACTTCTTTAACCCCTTTATTCTGAGAGGCGTTTCTTAAGTTGAACAAGAAGCGGTGCCAAGGCACAGCAAACCCGTCCCCGGTAGTCATTTTAGTGCTGACGTATAAACACAACAGGATATCTAGTCAAAGATGTCACATATTAGATATGGAGTATATCGGGTGAAATGTGACTAGGCTATTTTATGCCCATTTGAAATTGGTGGTAGGTGGTGGCGACCATCATCCACTCACTTGATGTAGTGCTGCCTACTTCTTCCTTAGCCTTTATCATTCTTTTTCTGTGCCTACCCTCCTCTCTTCCTATTTCTTCCATCTTTCCTGTCGCTTCTTATTGCTTTTCTTTCCTTTAAAGGTGGCGTTACATTGAGTAACAAGCCAAATGGTTTCCTGTAAGCCAAGAAACCATTTACAACGCTGGATGGTAATCATATAACCAAACCATACGTGCCCCCTACGTTTCAGCAAGTGGGTTGGTGGAGGGTTAGTGCCCCTCCCCGTAAAATAAATAACTCAAAGGCAGATGGCCACCCCTTACGGGATTATGGCGTCTGGCAATAGATAGATAGAAATTTTAGGCCCGACCTACCTGACACTAACCCCCCTACCCTTGAGGCAATGAGGCATGTTATAGAATGTAGATTTGAAAGATGCACCTTTAGGCTTGGTTTCATGTCGATATGACGAATCTGGAATGAGTTATGGCGAAAAAATGATTTTTACTCGTCCCCGTTGTTTTACATTTTTTGGGCCTACAGACTGGGCCTTGGCCTAATTTGGCCCAAAATTCAATCAGGTGATCAGGTCATAGCCCATCATCCCTGTAATTTTAGTCAAAATCGCACCAGCAGTTTTCGCGTAAACTTATTAATACAGACAGACAGACAAACAAACAAACCGAGTGAAAACAATACCAGTCCCCGAGCCCCTCCGGGCCGGTGAGGGGTAATAATCCGGAAATTGAATAATAAAATGAATAATCCGTAGAAGGATTCTCCGATGCTGTCTTTCTTTTTTCTTCTTTGTTATTTTTTGAGGACTTTATTTGGCTTAGGAGAGACTTTTCAAACTGGGAGAGTTAGAAGAAACGAATCTCTGTTAAAAGCGTTAGTGTAAGGGGTCTTTTTTTAACTTTAATGAATTTGTCTCAAAACAGCAGGAATAAGCTTCAAAAAATACACCATTGGACGGAAGGGGTTAGTGGGCTTGTAGGAAAGTGATGTTAGTGGAAAGTCAGTGAACGAAATTAATAGTAACTTCACTGAACTATAGAGAATCCAATGAAAAAATACAACGTTCATGATGTACCCGATTACATGACTTTCCCACAACCTCGTGCGTTTTTTTCCCCCTTAATTTCGTTTACTCCGCACACTGAAATTTGTGACGGTAATTTTTAAGGAAGGAGTGAATGAAGTGCTAACCTTCTCGTGGTCGATACAACTCTATAGCTACTGTTTTCACTTTAACTTGGCCCACATATTCGTATTTTTGCAGCTTTACGTAGTTCAGTGGCAGAAATAGACAGTACTAGGGTTCTACATCCTTTCCATAGCACTTCTTAGTAACTAGCACCATATTTTAATGCTAATCTAGCACCACTGTCTAGTGTTAATCTTTTCCTACAGGTCAGCATACAAAATAGATGGCAATTTAAGGGCAAGTTAAACAGGTACGGTAGTTTGTTCCAGATCATTTTTTTATTTTTTATTTTTTTTTAGCTAAGGGGTTCATAGGAGCCTTTGTGCTAATACTGGTACCATTGACCCTCTAATAACTGAGACAACTCTAGTATTCTGTTCCATCTAATGCTAAACGAGTTTTATTTAGCTGAAACAACAATAAGGGCCAAAAAATGTTACGCAAATTCTATTCATTAACGAAAATTACAGTTTTTCCCTCCTTTGTTGCTGACGAGGAGCCTGCACGTGATGTCACTGAGCTCCCTGGGTGGGGTAGATGCGGTGTACTCCCGGGAACCAAAACCTCCTCATATTTCCCTGGACCTCACCGTGAAAATGACCTTCCGACCTAAAGTTATGTCTGGGGGACGCCGGTTCCCTACACGGTGTATTTACTGTACTGTAGCTACCTATAGGACGGCCACACGGAAGCTGTTACTCACTTGTGGTCGACGGGTCTGCTCCACCACACCAACTAGGATTAAGCAACAACCATAGTATTTTTTGGGGGAATTTAAGATATTCAAGCTGTGGGCCTGATATTAGTGGAAATAGTACTACAGTACATTATAAAATATCGAAATAATATTCTCTCCTACAGGTTACATAATTTCAGTGTATATCTATTTATGGCTAGGCAAATCATATAGCAGTGTTGCAATCTGAAATTATTATTCCTGTTTACATAATCGATTGTTTTTAACGTTGTTTCGTTAACTGGCATGAGTTTGGACGGGAGTGATGTTAATGAGAAGAATAAGCGATGTTCAATATTATGATTTTCTTCTGCTGCGAGATTCATAATGTTTTTCTTCAATTTATGGCTTGAGGAATTTGTCGTGGAATGATTTTAGTGGGAAGAGTGAGCGATGAACAAAGAAAAGTCTGCCCAGTTCCGTCTGACGAAAAACTTACGACTGACGAAATACAATGAAAAATCTATCCCTTGCAGGGCGTGTCTCAAATAAGATTGATTTTTCCCCCATGTATTCGTCACACTGTGGGTAGATAAATTACTTCTCTGACTGTACTGTGAACATTGTAACTTTAGTCTACACAAATTACTTCTCTGTTTATACTGTGAACATTGTAACTTTAGTCTACACATGACCAATATATCTTTCTCGTATTTTTTTTCAGGTCAGTTTTGGTCTCTTCAGCTTGGGGACTTCGTGGGTAAGTGATGTTAGAGAGTGAGTGATATATAATGAAAGTTTTATACTTTATATTACATTTTTCAGTATATTTCGCTGACTACGCTTGAAAGCCGATGACTTTTTTTTATATACTATTCCACGATCAGACGATTTTATTCAGCTTAGGAATGACATATACAGTATACTCTTTTCACCTTAACTTGGCCCAGATTTTCATTCTTTTGCAGCTTATTTCGCGTAGCTCAGTAGCAAATGGCAATATTATGGCTCTACATCCTTCTCCTAGGACTTCGTAACTAGCATCATATTATAAATCGGTTGCTACAGCTCATCACTCATGATGAAAAGGTGGCAATTTTAGGCCGTTAGAAAAAAATAATAATGAAAAGGTTAATAGTTTTCTAGCTTAATTCATTTGCTTTATTCTCTTGCTTGCTTGTTTTGCATAATTCTTTAGCTTAATTCTTTAGCTTTATTCTGTTAATTATTTAGCTTAATTCTTTTGCTTTATTACCTTAATTTTTAGCTTAATTTTCTAGCTTAATTCTTTAGCTTTATTCCCTAGCTTAATTTTCTAGCTTAATCCTCTAGCTTAATTCTCTTGCTTAGTTCTCTAGCTTAATTCTTTAGCTCAGTTCGCTAGCATAATTCCCTAGCTTAATTCTTTAGCTTAATTCTCTAGCTTAATTCTTAGCTTAATTCTCTAGCTTAATTCTTAGCTAAATTCTCTAGGTTAATTCTTTTGCTTAATTCTCTCCGAAACTAAATTAAGTCGTTTGGTGATAGTAATAACAGAATGAAAAATACGTCACCAGAGTGAAGGGTTAAGAAATGTGTGAGTGATGTTATAAGAGTGAACAAGAATGACATTTTTTTTAATTGCTGTTTTTGTCTTTTCTCATTTAATATGTTTTCTGTATATTTTTAATATTTTTTTGTGTTAATTCTGTTTTAATTATTGTTTTTCGGAGTTTTCTTTTTTTCAGTTACTGTTCTGTGTTTATCTTCTCTTAAATTTTTTGTGTATTCTTTTATAACTGCCGTTTTTCTTATTTGTTCCTTTAATTACTGTTTTGTGTATATTTTCTTTTTTAACCTGTTTTTCTGTATCTTCATTTTTTATTTTTTTTTTCTCTTAATTACTGTTTTGAGTTTTTATTGTTTTTTCTTTTGTACCTGTTCTGTGTATTTATTCTTTTTTAATAATTGTTTTCCTGAATTTCTTTTTTAGTTACTGTTTCCTGTAATTTTTTCTTTTTCAATCTTTTTCTTTGTATTCCTTTTTAATTATTGTTTTTCATATTTTTTCCTTTTTAATTATTGTTTTCTGAGTATTTTTATTACGGTTTTTGGTGTATTTTTCTTTTTACTTACTGTTTTGTTTACAGTATTTTACTTAAAAAAAATTATTTCTGATTAGTTTGAGTTTTTCATCACTTTTCTTTATTAGTTTTCCTATGCATTTTTTATTCCTGTTTTTCTCTGTTCTCTTTTATTGCTGTATTCTGTATATTTTCGTGTCCGTTTGGCCTTTGTACTGAAGAGACGTTACTGAGAAGAGCGAGCGATGTATTGTGAAAAAAAAAAAAAAGTATGTTCTGTCTTGCATATTACATTAGTTTTCTTTGAATTTCGTTCATCAAATTGAGACGTGTGGGAGAAAAATGTTAGTGGAAAAGAGTGAGCGATGTATTGTGAGAACTGTTATTTTTACTCTCTCGGTTAGCCTTTTTGCTCTCTCTCTCTCTCTCTCTCTCTCTCTCTCTCTCTCTCTCTCTCTCTCTCTCTCTCTCCTCATACCCGATGGTCTTTCCCACAAACACACCTGAATCTAAAAATCAAATTACTGGAGAGAGAGAGAGAGAGAGAGAGAGAGAGAGAAGGGGGGGGAGTAGTAAGTGACTGGAGTGTTTGTGATGGGCGAGTGTGTGTGTGTGTGTGTGTGTGTGTGTGTGTTTTAGGTACACATATGAACGTGCGTCTGTATGCGTTGTGGTTGTGTAAACAATGTGAGTATATTTTGTGTCCATGAAGTAGGTTGTTGTACCAGCGCATCCATCGCTTTATATCTATCTACCGGTATCTGTCTGTACGTATCTACTGTATCTGTCTGTCTGTACACATCTATCTATCTATCCATCTATCTGTCTGTACGTATGTCTGCCTGTACGCATCTATCTGTCTATCTATCCTTGTCTGTACGTATGTTTTTTTTTTTTTTGTCCGACTCTGGGCATAGGCTTCACAGCCTGCTCCCAAGGCCCAGTAGTCCCCCTACATACCATACACCTCTACATGTCACCACTTCGGCGCTAACACCCACCGTCCATACTGAATACATGCTAGGGCTGTCTCATACAGGACTGGTGTATTGGTATTAGCGGGGGTATTTTTACGACATGTCGGCGGGCCTTCTGGTAGATCAGTAAAGTATGATTTTTATGAAATTCAAATCCTTAAACTGTTCCCTGCCCCAGCCGGGATTTGAACCTGGGTCCGGCAGGACTGCAGGCCACCTCTCTACCGATTGAGCCACGCCTGTACGTCTCTCTCTCTCTCTCTTTTCGTCTGTATCTGTCTGTCTGCCTGTACGTATGCCTGTACGCAATTATCTATCTCTATCTATCTGTTTGTAAATGGATTCATATACATACGTTTAGAGGATATATATATATATATATATATATATATATATATATATATATATATATATATATATATATATATAAATAAAAGTTCCGTGGGCAGTTCCCATATACCCGGAACTTAATGTTTTTATTTTACATGGACGAGAAAGTATGTGTATGTATGTATGTATTTATATTTGCTCGCCAGTATGAGAGCTGTTAGTTAAATTATTGTTGTATACACTCATGAATGTTTGTGTATGTATGTATGCTTTTATGAGTGGAGTATGAGTTCATGTAAGTATGTATGCGAGACAGCAGAATATATGTTTATGTGTGTTATTTACTGGGTATGTATGTGAGTGTATTTATGTACGTATGATTGTATGTACTGTACGTATGTATGTGTATGTTAGTGTCTCGTCTCCATAGAAGGAATATATCTGAGGCCAGCGTGTACGTACCGGCATGTATGTATGTATGTATGTATGTATGTATGAGTGAGGGCAGTGTCTGTAAATGTGTATGTGAGCAGTTTATGTGTACGGTATTTATATATGTATGTATGTATGTGAGCACTGTGTATGTATAAATATGTATGTATGTATTTATGTATGTATGTGAGCAGTGTGTGTATGTATATATTCATGTATGTATTTATGTATGTATGTAAGCAGTGTGTATATGTATGTATGTATGTATGTATGTATATATTTATGTATGTATATGAGCAATATGTGTATGTATACTGTATATGTATGTATGTATGTGAAAGCAGTGTACCTATGGACGTCACTATGTATGTATGTATGTAGGTGTGTGTACGTACAATATGTGAAGTGCTCTCGTCCCCAGAGTGTGGAGGGGAGGCCGAACCCAAACCAAGAAAAACACAAATTAGGAACATTTTTTTGTTTTTTTATATTTTCTGTTTTAGTTTGGGCACCGTCAGTGTTATTAATGTAAGCTTTTGTGTGAGTATGTGTGCTTGTGTATGTGTGTGTGTGTTAATGACGTACTTATCTTTGCTCGTATTTTGCTTTTACCATCTCTAGACAGTAATATCTAAGGGGAGATTTTAGACGCAATTGCCTTCACTAATTTCTTCTCAGCTAAGTAAAATCGTCTGGAAATGGAAATATTCAGGAACAACATGATAATCCCACCAACGGGACAATTGTGGAAATATTATTGTGAGAACTGTTATGAACAAAAGAAAATGGTCAAACTTTCTCCTTATTTCTCCATTTTCTGTTGTTGATATGAAAAAGTTAAATTCCATCGAAAAGCATTGAAAAAGAATCTACTACGTTTTTCCACTTTTTCCCTGTTTTCTTGTTGATCTGGAAAACTACACATCCAGAAAAAAATAGTTCTATATTTTGTCTATGCAGTTTCTTTTAAATTTATTCCTTGACTGATACATATAAATCATCATCATCATCATCATCCGGACCTCCTTTCCCACCCTAGGGCAGGTAGCAACGTCTAGACAACCCAAGTTTGCCCAGTTCAATGGGCCATGCTTCTATTCACTCGTCATTCAAGCCCCCGGAATCCTGGCTCAGTCTGATACGCCAAAAACTTTCACCACATTCTGTAGCTTCACCTAAACGTATCCGATAGAGCCGGTCCAGACGCTGTCACGTTAAAAACGGTGCCAAATCACAAAATTTATTGTGATACTTTTACCTGTAAAAAAATGTATTATGGTAGCTATTCTCTCTCTCTCTCTCTCTCTCTCTCTCTCTGACATTTTGGTAGGAATAAGTGCTTTCTCTCCCTCCCTCTCTCTCTCTCTCTCTCTCTCTCTCTCTGACATTTTGGTAGGAATAAGTGCTTTCTCTCTCTCTCCCTCTCTCTCTCTCTCTCTCTCTCTCTCTCTCTCTGACATTTTGGTAGGAATAAGTGCTCTCTCTCTCTCTCTCTCTCTCTCTCTCTCTCTCATCCATTTTTAGGTCTCCAGTTAATGGGTAGACTCGCAGAAGGTCGATAATCAGCCTAACGCTAGAGCCATTAGGGGAGAGAGAGAGAGAGAGAGAGAGGAGGGGAGGGGGAAGACGAAACAGGAAGCGATATAATTAGGAAGAAAGAATGAAAAAGAAAGAGAGGAGAGATTGGGACTGGAGGAAAAGAAAGATAGTGAGGAAAGAAAAGAATAAGAAGAGGAAGAAGAAGAAGCAGAGAGAGAGAGAGAGAGGAAAATTCAACGTAGCTTTCAGACAAGGCAGGTGTTAAGTGGAATAGATCTGGTGTTAAGTGGAATAGATCTGGTGTTAAGTGGAATAGATCTGGTGTTAAGTGGAATAGATCTGGTGTTAAGTGGAATAGATCTGGTGTTAAGTGGAATAGATCTGGTGTTAAGTGGAATAGATCTGGTGTTAAGTGGAGTAGATCTGGTGTTAGGTGGAATAGATGTGGTGGTAAGTGGAATAGATCTGGTGTTAAGTGGAATAGATCTGGTGTTAAGTGGAATAGATCTGGTGTTAAGTGGAATAGATCTGGTGTTAAGTGGAAGAGATGTGGTGTTAAGTGCAATAGATTTCATATTAAATTTGTGAATAGTTTTGAAAAAGATCTGTGGAGAGAGAAAAATATATATATATATATATATATATATATATATAAGCTGTATATGTTCAGTATATCCTACATTTTAGCGTATTGAGGCTTTGATATAGTTTACTATACATATTTATTTTGACGAGGTATATAATCTCTCTCTCTCTCTCTCTCTCTCTGGGTCATTAGAGTCACCTAAGTAATTAAGAAGGCTAATGACAGGGAGAAGGCTAATACAAGGCCTAAGTTTCCATGGTAAGGTAATTATGATAGAAAGGGTGGAAGCAGGTGCGATGATGATGATGATGATGATGATGATGATAAACGTAAGTGAAGTAATAGTAAATATGATGATGATGATGATGATGGTAATAATAATAACAATAAATAATAATAATAATAATAATAATGAGGTGTGTGCCATTCTTAACCCCTTCCACACCATAACGTGCTTCTGTAATTCATTCTTCCTGCCACTACATTATTCCATTCATAGTAGCAGATTTACTATACTCTTTTCACCTTAACTTGGCCACGATTTACGGTCTTTTGCAACTTATTTCTCTCTCTTTTTTTCTTAATACTTGAAGAAGGCATTATTTTTTTCAGGTATCATGCCTTTGGTTCTTTGTTTTTACACAAGAATATTCCCTTCTATTCGATCTCACTGGCGTCATGTATGTTGATATTAAAATGATATTAATAGGAAGAGGAGGATGAGGATGAGGAGGAGGAGAAGGAGGAGGAGGAGGAGGAGGAGGAGGAGGAGGAGAAGGAGGAGGAGGAGGAAGAGGTTCATCTGAAATGTGAACCCAGTGGACATTTGGCTGACGTTTCCCCTCTCCTGTAGTTCGCCATCCTCCTTTCAGTGGACTGGGAAATAACTGAGGGACATTTATATAACCAGACAGTGGACCCGCCTGGTTATAACAGTGCCACCACATGAAGGCGTCCCTCTCAAGCACTTACAGAAAAAAAATAATAATTGAAAGATACCAAATAAAATATGACTCGATGCCAATATAAAGTATTTTGCGGTCTCTCTTGTCTTGCGGTCTTTCTTGTCTTGTGGTCTCTCGTGTCTTGCGGTCTTTCTTGTCTAGCGGTCTCTCGTGTCTTGCGGGACGGCTAAATCCAGGTCGGGGGATTACCTGGCCGCGTCATGAATTAGTCAGCCAGGTAGAATATTCTGTGGAGGCAGCCAGCAGACGATGACAAGCAGTAGAGGAGTTAGGAGAATCAGAAAGAGTGGGAGTAAGCAGAAGATACTGAGGACATTAATAATTCTCTCTCTCTCTCTCTCTCTCTCTCTCTCTCTCTCTCTCTCTCTCTCTCTCTCTCTCCAAAAACTGATAGGCACACAAAGATTATTATAAGAAGACTGACCCGTCCCACCAACACACGAGATTTGGTCAGGTAATTATTGTAGGGGAAATATTTTACGTCCCACCCTTCCTATGAGCTGACTCTGACCAATGGCGTCTGGCGTGGTGACATTCGGTGGCTTCATTCTGGGTTAATTGCACCGGAAATGATTGCAAGCTGTATGCAATCTTTTTTTCTGCACTAATAAGAGCACGCACACACACACACACACACACACACACACACACACACACACACACACACACACACACACACACACACACGCAACGATACACTCACAAAACCACACGCAATAACTCACACGTCCATACACCCAGATATAACTATAAATAACACGGGGGGTGGAAGGGAGCGGGGAGAGAGGAGAGGGGTGCCTGTCGTGGTGGATGGGGGGAGGAGGGGGGCGCTAGTAATGCATGTGGGGGCGTAAGGGGGGCAGATGATAGGGAGGATGGAAGGGGGGAAATGGGAGGAAGGGGGGAGAGATGGGGGGCTGTTGAAAGTGATGGAGTGGGGGAGGGGTGTTGCTGCTGCTGATGGTGAGGGATGGTGATGATGGTGAAGGGGGAGGATGGAGGGGGGCTTGTGGTGGTGATGGGGGTGGAGGGAGGAGGTGTGTTGATGATGGTGAAGGGAGAGGAGGGAGGGAACGGTGATGATGATGAAGGGAGGAGGAGGACTGGTGGTGATGGTGAGGAAGCTGGTGATGATTGTGAAGGAGGGGAAGGGAGGGGGTCTAGTAGTGGTGGTGAGATGGAGTGGGAGGGGGGGGCGCTGCCGGTGAGGATGAGGGAGTCTGGCGATGGGAGCGATGAGGGGAGGGGAGGAGGGACGTTGGATTTGGTATGGATGAGGGGAGGGCAGGGGGTGGTGCCTGATGGAAGTGAAGAGGGGGGGACTGTTCCATTTGCCTGGCCATTTGCAAGCCCCATAATCGCGGCATAGACGTCCGGCCACGCTGGTTTATCGCTCTTTTTTAAAACATTTGGCTGCGGGAGGTTTTATCGGTTCCATAATTAACGAGGCGGCAATTATAGCAGCTCGTTCAACACCTGTCGTTCGTGGATGCTGGTTTTCGTTCATCGAGATTCGTGTGTGGGTCATGGGGGGAATATTAGGCTTTCTTTCTTAGGTGAAAGGTGCGAGTGAGATTGTGTGTGTGTGTGTGTGTGTGTGTGTGTGTGTGTGTGTACCAAAAAGTCAGGTATATGACAGTGCTGAGTGCTTCTTCTTTGTAGCTGTTGTTGTTGTTGTTGTTGTTGTTGTTGTTGTTGGTGGTGGTGGTGGTGGTAGTTTTACTCATGGCTATTTTGGAGTAAATTATCTCCTTCATCCACACTGGCCAACCAACAGTTACCTTCTTCACAGGGAGCCTTACCCCCCTCCACGTCTCACCACCCAGACCATCCCCACCAGCCACGTCCACCCCTCACCATCCTTTTCCTACCATAGCAACACCAAACAAAGAAAATCCGTGCCCACCGCCAACTCACACCACATCTTGAAAGTTACAACACCTATCTTCATCTATTCTTTTCCTCCTCAATGTTTGACTTGCATTTTTCCGGCCTACCCACAACACTCATCTTCACAGAGTATACTTCCCCTGGCATGACTCAGTTAACAAGTATTCTAGTCCCTCCTGGCCAATTCTCCCCACCCAATGATGTAGTGATCATCAAAACAACGGCTGCCTCGACTATCATCCTGTTTACAACCCCCTGAGTCACAAAATATATTTCCTCCGTAGTGGCCTCCATCCATGCCCATCCCGACCGCTCACTACCACCCAACCCACCGCGGTCCTGAAAGATATTAATGCCATGATCTCAGACACCTAACACCTTTTCCTGACTTGGCCTGTTTTTGACACAAACAATGACGTACCTGCAGACAAGAAAAGAACTAAATTGTCTGGTTTTCTCGTCAACTGATCTTGGTTATTTGGGTCGGAAGATGGCTGTAGTGACGAATGGCGAGAATAGATAAAATTGACGTGACTGGACGGCTGTAGACCTAAACCGATGTAAGTCAGTCCTTCACTCTGACGACGGCATTATTTTATCAGTACTATCACCAGGCTGTTTTACTCAAACTAGGAAGGGCCTCTATTACGGCAGGTGTTAACGAAAGCCATATCTAACCATGCCAGAAATGTCTCTCCTGAAGGTAGCATAAATCTAGTACAAAAGACACTCTAGCGGAAGAGGTTAAGTTATTATAATGTGAAGCCCTTGAATGAACGTAACTGGACCTAAACAGCCTGACCTAACTTGTCTGATTGAGCATGAACAAAATGTGGAAAACCTAAACAGAGATTGAACGTGAATAGACATACCTGAACCTACATAATACTGAAAGGCCTTACATTGACATAACTGTGTCTAAATGGATAAGCTTGACCTGGACTGACCTGAATGACCTGAGTGAACCTAATATGACTTAAGTGCACCCTAACTGACCTGAGTGAACCTAATATGACCTAAGTGCAACCTAGCTGACCTGAGGGGACCTAATAGATGGTATGCACGTGACTTCACGTTCCCCTGATAAACAATAACAAACAGCCGCTGGCCGTGGAAGCCCAGGGAATCGCAAGGATGGTGAAGTGGTGTTGTGCATTGGGCTGCTCAAATAAGGAAGGTAGAGACAATGTCTCCTTTTATAGATTTCCTGTCCAGACTAGAAATAGAAAAGGAGGGCCTGAAAGGGCTATAAATCACAGGAAACTGTGGGTAAATGCCGTCAAGAGAGTATCAGTCGGTTCAACTTCCAAGGTTTGGCAGCCTTCACAACATGACAGATTGTGCAGTGCACATTTCATATCAGGTAAGTGTTTAAATGTTGTATTAAACTATTAACGATACTTTATAAATACCAGATTTTATTTAATGTGAGATACAGAGAGTGGGCTTAGGATAATTTCAGGCGCATTCCAGTTAGGTAGGGTAACAAAATCATGTGAAACTACCAGTAGAAAATTCACACAATGGTTAGTGTAGTTATCAATGCCATAACTGAATCGATTAGTGTGTAAAATTGCAGGAGAGAGGGAAAGACTAAGAACATACATGAAATTAGTTACTAATTTAATGTCTGTCCTTAGTCACTCCTTCTCTCCTGCAGTATTACACACTTATTCAATTATGGCATTGCTAACATTATAACCAATCTGTGGATTATTTTATTTTAAAGATTGGGCAAGGGTAGGCATTTCTCCACTGCAGCAGACCATGGTCCACACATGAAGTCTAACTCAGAATTATCACCGTGTTCTCCAACCATGTTATGTTGCTGTTTTTGAAAGGATAAAAGATAAAGGTTAAGTTTGGATAATATGACGGTCATATATTTTTTTGGGGAGAAGGATTGTCGTTTTTCCACTGTATTACTTACTATATGACAAATAATTTCAGAAGAGATGTACATGTGTTGCTTTTATGCTTCAATTAGACAAATTCTTAACCATTACCTGATCCTTCAGCAAATTTTATGATCGATTGGTTAGCTTGGAGCTCTAGTATCCTACAACACCCAAGTGCATTTCCAACCCAAGGAAATTCAACCGAATTTCATGATAATTTATGAAGGTTTTTGTGAAGAAAAGATTACCATTGTTATGAAGTCAAAAAATATAACATCCTGGACTTCTCAGCTGTAAATAAAACCAGAGAACTGTCATTATGTTATACCTGCAGCTCAGGTTAGTTTAGGGTTGGGTAGGGATGGGAAGGATGGGGTAGGTTAGGTTAGATAAATATGAAATATTTGGGCTTTCATCAAATTTGGATTCATATGGAAATAACATAATTCAGGACATAAACAGACGAACTTCATTAAGATACCTTGGCTGTTATGATGCACACTGTAGAAGCATTCCCTTGCTTGATGTGTGCTATGAGTAACTCACTGACCCATCCAGCAACAAAGCACATATAGGTTTCCAGACTTATGCATTCTCTCAGTTCCTTATGATTATATACATATTTGAAGTTCAATAAGTATTGGTGTATGTCACTGTGGCGTAAGTCTCGTAGATCGTCATCAAGCAGAGTCGTGATGTCTTTCCACTCGTGCCGCGGAATGTTATACTGGTCTATATTACCTGTTTCCTTGCGCTTTTCACAGTATCGAGACGCAGATTCAGAGTTCAACATCTGAAGAACATAATATGATATATGAACACCATCAATAACTTTTCCTGCTATACTGAATGAGCTCAATGTGAGTGACTGTTATGCGCCTAGAGGGAAAGAAACCCTATTTGTTTAAATTTCTCCACGGCCTGAGTCGAGACCACGCGTATTAGGGGCGGGGCTTAATGACGTCAGTGCATACCATCTATAGGAACTGAATGCTCCTATAATGACCTGAACGGATGAGACTGGACCTGACCTGATCCGACTGGGTCCGACTGGATGTGAGTGATGTGGATAGACCCGACTGTACCTTCCTGACCCTAGCACGTGACCGGAATGATCCTAACTGGGTCTAACTGTAACTAAATAGACCTGAATCGAGCTGCAATGACCTGATTAAGACGGAATGAATGTGCACGACCTGAGCAGCTCTAAATGGACGTGAATGGACGTAATTAGATCTCGACGAGCGTGAATTTAATTTATTTACGCTTGAATGAATGTCAACGACCCATATAGATAAGCTTGACCTGAATCGACCTGAGTGGACAGTGGACCTAACGTAAGCAGATGGAACCTGTGTGGGTGTGGACGACTTTGATTAACTTACTTGAACAGCCTAGTTGGACCTGAATGGACGCAGTTGGACATGAATGGACCTAACTGGACCTGAATGGAATTAAGAGCAGGGTACAGGCTGTAAGGGTAAAAAAAAATAATAATAATTTGTAAAAAATGCTCCTCAGGCATTCGTTGGGATTTGGGCGTCCGTTTCCGATAATATTACGCCGCTGCCTGGCGCGTAGGATATTTAAATGCTCGTGGGCTCGGCTGTCATATGCTGTGGTAAAGACACATTACTCTCTTGTATCTCCAAAACAACTTGGCAGAGTTCACTGATTTCTTTTATTATATACTATGCATACTGTATACCCCAGAACGATATGGTAAACACATTTCTCTTTTGTATCCCCAAAACTACTTGGCCGAGTTCACTGATTTTTTTTTTATATATACAATGCATATACCCTAGAACGATACGTTGGACACCCGATTGTCCTATAAACTTGCATCACCTGAAGTGGTTAGCACGACTAATCTTCACTCTTGCTCATAATTTTGTGCCGTCGTTGGTGTTACAATGTGTATATTACATTTCATTTATGTAAATGCATATATGTATATAGTAGTAATGTCCTGAACTCCTCTGGAGGGTGAACAAGGGGACCAGGGGCCAGATCAGTGAGTGACGCATCTTCACTACTGTTTATCTATATCGTCTTATTTATGCAGTATATATATATATATATATATATATATATATATATATATATATATATATATATATATATATATATATATATATATATTTACTTCATTTTACCACAACATATGACATATACCTCGAGTTGCATACATGAAAAAAATATTGGCAATAAATCTTCAAATAACAGAGAAATTCAGTGATGAGTTGCTAAAACTTAAAGTCTCATTTTCTCCAAACCATACTTTTCAGTAATCAAGCCTTCATAACTTTTCAAGGTTGTGAACAATTTTAATGGGCTACACCCCATAATAAAGAGAATGAGAAGAGCAATGTTTTCCATTTTAAAAAAAAAGGTATTTTTTGACAAAGTATACATATATAGAAATAATGTTCGTGAAAAAAATATTATTTTGAGGGGGCTTATAATTAACATTATTTTCAGATATAAGCACGGTATCTCAGAATCCTGCCGCAGGGTTATTGGACGGGGTATATAGTTTGTACGTACATGCCATTACCTACAAAAACTAACTAATTGAAGAAGATAGCATGGACTTTTTTTTTTATATATATAATAAGTCAAAATAAAAAAAGGCATAACACTATATTTTTTCAATGATTGATCTAAAAAAAATTCATGGATATTTATATTGTGGTGGTGTACCTACTGTGAAAATTTCATTGAAATTGGTTCATAAATAGTAATTTAGTCATCATCCCCATAAATGGTCTTCAGTGGAACTAACTGGACCTGAAAGGACTTAACTGGACATCAGTGGACTTAACTGTATCTGAATGGAATAACTGGACTTAATGGAACTGTGAGCATCTTTACCTCTTTTCTGTCTCTACTTCAATGGTCACTGCTCCTCTGAACTACCTGCTTGCATCCCTCCACAACTGCGGCGGACGCGTAGCACCCGTCTAGCAACAAACTGTTATCCTTTTTCTGTCCAACTGTCTAATGCCAAAGTTAACCGTTACTCCCAGTCCTTCATGTATGCAATTGGTCAACTCTGGAACTTTCCCTCTGTCTGTATTTCCTACTGCCTATGATCTCCAGTCTTTCAAACGCAGTGTGTCCAGACATCTCGAAAGATCTTGGATTTGGCTGTTATCTTGTTATTTCTTGGAACAGTTTGCGGGATTCTGGCCTTTGTTCCTTCTTCCTTGCATTAAAAAATAATTAACATCTGATCAATTCCACTTAACACCAGATCTGTTCCACTTAACAACAGATCTGTTCCACTTAATACCAGAGTTATTACACTTAACACCAGATCAGTTCCACATAACACTAGATCTGTTCAACTTTACATCTATTCCACTTAGCATCACATCTGTTCCACCTAACACCACACCTGTTCCACTTAATATTATCGTGACCCCAATACTTGTACTGTCCTTATGGTCTATATTACTTCTTCCTTAAGTACTGCCTTCGGTACTGAATGATTGCAATGTGTGTGTGTGTGTGTGTGTGTGTGTGTGTGTGTGTGTGTGTGTGTGTGTGTGTGTGTGTGTGTGTGTGTGTGTGTGTGTGCCCTTTCTTACTTCAGGGATGCCACCTTTTCAAAACCACTAAACCAGGCAGAATCAGTTACAGAAAAAATAAATGGAAAAGAAAAAGAAAGGAAAAAGAAAACTGTAAAGAACGTCACCGTATTGAAGGGGTCAGTAGGTCAGATTCCATCCCCGTGTATTTATTTTTATTTTGGGGGAAGGAAGAAGGAACCTAAGGCCAGAAGTGGGAAGTAGATTTTGGCTGATAGATGAAGAGTTGTATTGTATTTTATCCATTGGGGGGGGTAGAGATGGACGCCTTCACGTGGTGGCACAAATAAAATCGAACCCACCCTTCATGTTTATGTCTTGTTCCAGATCAGTGGCAGAAGAAAATAATACGGTACCACGACTCTCCATCCTTTCCATTACTCTTCTTCGTGACTTCCATCGTATTGTAACATTAAGCACTTGTTACAGATACGTGGCAGAATATGACAGTACTACGACTCTCCATCTTTTCCATAACACTTCTTCGTGACTAGCACCATATTCTAGTGCTAATCTCCTGTTAACAGCTCAGCATTTAGTATAGAGAGATGGCAACTTTAAGTCATGTGAAAGCAAACAGAATAATTACAGTGTATTTTGTGTGGAAGAGCATGTTTCTTAGTTTTCTTCACCCTGTATATATTCTCTCATTTTCTGTTACCTCCTCTTGCTGGCTAACATTGCTAATCTGAGAGAGGCTTGGTATGTCCCTCAGTCCTTTGTTGATTGTCTAAGATGCGATGCGTTAGGGTGCTGGAGAGGGACACCTTCACGTGGTGGTAGCTACCTAACCGAGCGGATCCATTGCCAAGTTACACAAACGTCTCTCACCTCATTTCCTATCCCCCGAAAGGAAGATGAAGGACTGCGGAAATGGGAAACTTCAGTCTGCAGATCACTAAGTTCACGTTTAAGATCACCCAGGACTACAATAGCAACAGTGATGCGTCAGGAAGGGAAGAGGTGGGCATGTCCTAAGTGTGAAGTAGACGCGATAGAATATTTGGAAAACGATCCGAAAATGGCTAAAATGCTGAAGTGGAAAAGTGGAATAATAGGTGAACTTTGCCCCTTGACTAAAGATAAAGTTATGAAAATCCCCATTCAAGTTAAATACCCGTCAGTGCAGTGGGATTGTAGGCGAACTTTTTTCCTTGAGTATGCAAAGTGACGAACATGCCGTCAGTGATGAAGCAGACACAGTGAAATAACAGCAGGCGAACTTTTGCACCTAACTGTATCTTAAAGTGACGGACATGCCTGAAGCGGTGAAGTGGGCACAATAGAATAAAAGTAGGCGAACTATTGCACCCAGCTGTACCTAATCATTCACGCAGCTCTCTCGCCTCTCATTAATATTTCCAGGTGGTGACATTTTACAGGTGAGTGTGCTGGGAGGAGGAGGCGAGGCTGGGGAGCGTGTGTGTGGATTTTGGTGAATATGAGAAGGGCGTTAAGAAAATATTTACCTCCTGCCGACACTGGTATTCTGGGACACCTGGCTTACCTCTTGCCTCACACACCTGGCTCACCTCTTGCCTCACACACTTGGCTCACCTCGTGCCTCACACCCCTGGCTCACCTCTTGCCTCACACACCTTGCCCACCTATTGCCTCACATACCTGGCTCACCTCTTGCCTCACACACATGACTCACCTCTTGCCTCACACCTGTCTCACCTCTTGCCTCACACCCCTGGCTCACCTCTTGCCTCACACCCCTGGCTCACCTCTTGCCTCACACCCCTGGCACACCTCTTGCCTCACACCTGGCCCATCCCTTGCCTCACACACCTGGCCCACCCCTTGCCTCACACCCCTGACTCACCTTGTCTCACACACCTGGCTCACCTCTTTGCCTCACACACCTGGCTCACCTCTTGCTTCAAATATCTGGCATACCGTACTCTTGTTTCAGACACCTGCCTAGTACGTGCTTCACATAATCTCCACACACACTAGCATCACACTTGCCTCACACAGTTGCATCACATAACTTCCTCACACAACTGCCCATGCCAACACCTGTTCTACACACCTGCCTTTAGCACATTACTCACCTGTCTAACTTATACCTGCCTATTAAATCTACCTCAAACACTTGCCTCTATCATGGCTGTCTCTACCTATACCTGCCTTATACACCTGCCTCATGACCTCCTATTCTTACACCTGCCAAACACACCTGCCTTATATACCTGCCTCGTGTCTGCCTCTACTTACACCTGCCTCACATACAGTACCTGCCTCACACACATCCCCCACACCTACCTTTCACACCTGACTCCCCACACACCTGCTTAAAATGCTTTGCCTAAAATTAACACCTGTTTCACATACCTGCCTGCCTTATTACCTGCCTCATAACTATTCTCTTGCCTAATGGATAAATTGCTTCCTTTAGAATGTATTGTACCCACTCTCTCTCTCTCTCTCTCTCTCTCTCTCTCTCTCTCTCTCTCTCTCTCTCTCTCTCTCTCTCTCTCTCACACACACACACACACACACACACACACACACACACACACACACACACACACACACACACACACACACACACACACACACACACACACACACACACACATTTTGCCCACGCCCCATTCCATTTTCCACACCTGCCTTGTACACCTCCCTCAGTCTCACACACCTGCCTCAAAAATCCCCCTCCCATCCACACCTGTCTCATGGATTAAACTAGACCGTACTCAGATAGTGCATACCTTCGCCAACGCCATTACAATTTACGATTCACTACTGCAATTCCTCATCCTTACCAGACGAATATTTTTACGGTCTCATATATCAGCCAGTTAATTCTGCGGTTTCATTTTGCCCTTTTTCACAATATTAGCGTGTATTCCTCTGTCAACGCCAATATATATTATTTTGGCTTCCTGATTCCGGGTCTCAATCAACCTTAAAATATAATTCGCCCTTCCTTGACCCACTGCTCACCTTTGTATCAGGTATCATTATTTTTTTTTCTTTGAGATCTTATACGTAAACAGACGCGGGTGAATGAACACCTTCCGTCAAACTTCCTTAGCGGAGGTAAGTTTTTTCCCCCAAACCTGCCGAACGTACTTGCTTCCTCACACACCTGTCTTACAAACCTGCCACTTCCTACACCTGCCTTATAACAAAAAGGCCTCAAACACACACACACACACACACACACACACACACACACACGTGCCTTCCACACCAGCCGCACACACCTGCTTCCTCACACACCTGCCTCACACACCTGCCTCATACACCTGCCTCACACACCTGCCTCATACACCTGCCTCCTCACACACCTGCCTCACACACCTGCCTTCTCTCGTAACGGCGGCCACTTCATTTGCATAGCTCCACCACACCCAGGGATTACCTTACGTACACACACACACACACACACACACACACACACACACACACACACACACACACACACAACCTCATGCAAACATGCAAGCACAAGCCGTTTCCAGCAAATGCATATTCCAGGATACACACAGACCTGTACACACACACGCACACACCCATATTCATTCTCCTACGTACACACGCTCATATCCCGTGGCAGATGATAAACGCACAGGCCCTCATCCCCTTACATGTGCACTTAATTACACACACACACACACACACACACACTAATATACAGAATTTAATCACACCTACATATTAGTATCTTGAAGATACGCACATACGTTTCGAACACACGTACGTTAACTTTCATGTCAGTTTTATTTGCATAATATACATACATACATACGTACATACAGTACATATACATACATACATACATTCACACACACACACACACACACACACACATATATATATATATATATATATATATATATATATATATATATATATATATATAGACAGACAGACATGCTTACCGTAGAAACATCCTTACATATAGCCATAGATAAACTTTCACAGTAGTCATCGGTAAGATTTTACATACATACATACATAAATACATACATACATTCGTTACCTAGACAGAGGAGACATGAGTACATAAAATATAGCACAGTACATAATACCGCCATATTTACTCTTGTGGGCAGGTACACTTCTCCCCACCCTGATATATCCAATCTGTATATAGAAGTAGGACAAACCCTCTCACGTTCAGGAATATATTAAATACCTGCTGTTGGCTTCCTCTCAGTCATATTCCATTGATATTGTGTCCCCAGATTAGGTGTGACGGTGGCTTAGTTTTAGGATAGAGATGGTTTATTTTTTTTTTTTATGCAAGGAAGAAGGAACCAAAGGCCAGGAGTCCGCATGATTGTTCCCTTCAAGAAAAAACAGAAGCAAGATAACAGAGAGCCATATTCAAGGTCTGTTTAATTTGAGATGGAATACCTGGATGAAATTGTACAGTACGAAACACAGGTATGCGATGGTGGCCAAGTGGTTAGGAGGGGGACTGGTGACCCTAAGGACGCAGGTTCGATCCCAGACGTAGCAAAATTTAATCTGATTTTAAATTTCACACACACACACACACAGACACACACACACTCCTTTTTTACTCTCTCTCTCCTCTCATTCACTGCTCTGGCATTTTCTCATTCACCTCTCCTCATTTTCCTTTACTTCTCATTTTCTCTTACCATGCTCCTCTCTCTCTCTCTCTCTCTCTCTCTCTCTCTCTCTCTCTCTCTCTCTCTCTCTCTCTCTCTCTCTCTCTCTCTCTTCCTCAGTATTTTCTCCTTATATATTTTCTTTATTTGCTCTCCTTTATTGACACATTTCATCCATTCTTACTTTCATTCTTGTTGTTGTTCTTTCCTTTAGTCTCCCCCCCTCTCTCCTTTTCTCATATTCTCCTGTCTCATTTTCTTCCTCTCTCACATCTCTCTCATTTTCTTATTTTCTTTCATTTTCTTGCTGACTCTGATTAACTCATCATTTTCTGTCTGTCTGTCTGTCTGTCCGGTTTAATCTCTCTCTCTCTCTCTCTCTCTCTCTCTCTCTCTCTCTCTCTCTCTCTCTCTCTCTCTCATCTGGGTAGGCATTTATGTGCACATTCCGGGGTCACTAAAACGCACACATGTAAGTCTAGAAGCATGCATGTCGGTATGTGCGTGAAAAGTCATGCATGTACGTGTCAGACAAGGTTGTAATCATGAGGGTGTAGGTGTGAGGTGGATTTCATGTGCGTTTTTATGTGTGTGTGGGTTGTCTAGACAGTGTGTGTACAGCAGAGAGAGAAAATGAAAGTGTGAGTAAGAGGACATTGAATGAGAGAGAGAGAGAGAGAGAGAGAGAGAGAGAGAGAGAGAGAGAGGAAACGTGTTACGATTCAGAGGAGGAGGAGGAGGGAGAGTAAAAATTTAAAGTTAATGGAAGTTAAGAAAAAAAAAAAAAAGAGAGGCGGGTAAGTGGTAAGGACAGAAGGAAGGAGGAAAGGAATGAATGGAGAAGCTAAATGGAGGGAGGGATGAGAAAGGAAGGAAGAGAGAGGAAAGAAAGAAAAAAAGAAGGGAGGGAAGAAAAGATGAAAGAAGTTAGGAGGAGCGAGGGAAGGAATGAAGGAAGGAAGGAGAAATATTAAAGAAAGAAACAATAATAATAATAATGATAATAATAATAATAATAATGTCTCATTGTTACGATACAGAAGCAGGAGCAAGGGATTTTTTAACGTCCTATTTGTGGGTTTACGAAGGGGTACTGTTCTAAAATAAACTTTTGGCTCCTGTGACTCACCCTTTTCCGAGTAAACTTGTCTGCCGTTAATTAGAACAGAATGCTTCGGTTCTATTGATCATAAAGGGGTTGTGCTCTCTCTCTCTCTCTCTCTCTCTCTCTCTCTCTCTCTCTCTCTCTCTCTCTCTCTCTCTCTCTCAAATACTCCCTTTACTCTAACTTGGCCCTGATTTTCGTCCTTTTGTGGTTCACAGATTGTTCATAGGGAGACAAACAGTATTACGCCTTTACATTTAAATCCTTTCCGCGGCATCTCTTTATAATCTAGTGTTAATCTGTTATTGCGTCTCAGCAGTGGAGGTGGAGAGATGGCAGCTTTACGCCAAGTTTGGGTAAAAAGAAAATTAACACTGTCAGGTTCCATTGACTCATTTCTCAGATAAATCAGCCCCTCTGGCCTTAGCTGGAACGGAATACAGTACAAGAGCATTCAGAGACCGCGTTCCTCCAGCTAGGCATCACTATCCCTATTTTATGACCTTAACTTTGACCTTTAACCCTTTTCTCTCAAAATTTAATTACTTTTTTTTCTTCTGATGGTCCACAGTCATTTCCAAATTTGCTGTACTTCCTTCCAATAGATTTTCGGAAATTTTGTAAACAGATTAGGTTCGATCGACTTAGAATATGGCAGGTTCATTTAGGCTAGTTTCTTCAGGTTAGATTAGCGTGGGTTGGATTAGATTTTGCTTGATTGGTTTAGAATTTGCTGGAGATCGAGAGACTGACGAGGAGAGTGTATGTGAGTGAGGTGGAGCGGGGGAGAGGGAGGGGAAGGCCGAGAATGAGATGAGGGGATGGAGTGGAGAGGTATATGAGAGAGAGGGGTGTGTGAGCTGGGAGCAAGGCAGTGAAATGGCGGGGGCAGGGCGACATGGAGGCGATTTGTTTGCGGCCACCTCTTACGGGATTACGGCGTCTGGCATTAGGTAGACAGATAGAAATAAGGCTGGATGAAGTTAGATTACAGTTATAAAGATAGTCTAACCTAAATTAATCTGAGGCAGGATAAGCTTTGCGTGCTAGTCTAGGGTATCTATAGTTCTTTTACACTAACCTGGCCCAGAGGTTTGTCTTTTTCACACAACCCATTGCCAGAGAAGGATAATGCTCTGGCTCTGTGTTCTTTTCAGGGCACTTCTTCATGACTAGCATCGTATTCTAGTGCTAACCTAGTATTATGGCTTAGCACTCAAGATGGAGAGATGGAAATTTTAGACCAGGTTAGGAGTGAAGGTACTATAGAAAGCCAATTAACGTCACGCTTTTATCATACACTTCAATTGAGCCCCTTCTACCGGAGTCTTTGTTTTTTTATTTAATTTATTTTTTATTTTTACTATTTTCAGACGTTTTTATTCGGCTTAATAAAGACGCAAGGTTGTGAAGAGGTTGGGGATGATTATATATATATCGCTTCCAGTTCGAAAATTATCTCCAAATTATCTCCAAATTATCTCCAAATATCTCCAGATTATCTCCAAATTATCTCCAAATATCTCCAAATTATCTCCAAATATCTCCAAATTATCTCCAAATCATCTCCAAATTATCTCCAAATATCTCCAAATCATGTCCAAGTATCTCCAAATTATCTCCAAATATCTCCAAATTATCTCCAAATATCTCTAAATTATCACCAAATATCTCCAAATTATCTTCAAATTACCTCCAAATATCTCCAAATTATTTCTAAATTATCTCCAAATTATCTCCAAATATCTCCAAATTAACCTCCAAATATCTCCAAATTAACCTCCAAATATCTCCGAATTATCTCCAAATATCTCCAAATAGCTCCAAAGTATCTCCAAATATCTCCAAATTATCTCCAAATATCTCCAAATCATGTCAAAGTATCTCCAAATTACCTCCAAATATCTCCAAATTACCTCCAAATATCTCTAAAATATCTCCAAAATATCTCCAAATATCTCTAAATTTTCTCCAAATATCTCTAAATTATTTCCAAATTACCTCCAAATATCTCTAAATTATCTCCAAATATCTCTAAATTACCTCCAAATATCTCTAAATTATCTCCAAATATCTCTAAATTACCTCCAAATATCTCTAAATTATCGCCAAATATCTCTCAAGTATCTCCAAATATCTCCAAATTATCTCCAAATCTTCGGTCATTATGGGATGGCAGGAACAAAACAAGCTACATACTCGTCGCGAAGGGGATAACTTGGGTAGCCTGACCTGATTTGCCATATAATCTTTCCTTCTATAATCTGCTATGCCTTCCTAGTGCTGGGTGTGTATAGTGAGAAGAGGTGCTATGGAACTAAGAGGTGTTATGCTGTGTGGGTTTATGATATGGTGTGGCAGAGTTGTGACAGAGTGGGGTAGGTTTCGTGGATGTGGTGAGGGAGAGGATACGGGTGATTTGTGGTGGTGATGGTTGATGAGATGGTGGTGGTGGGGGTGGTGGCGGTAGTAATAGCAGCAGTAGTGGTGGTGGTGATAGTAATAACAGTAGTAGTAGGACCAGTAGTAGCAGTAGTAATGATGGTGCCAGTAGTAGTAGTAAGCGGTACCGGGCAATGGCAGTAGGCGCACCAGTAGTAGTAATGGTAGCAGCAGTAGATGATTGTAGCGGTAGTAGTAACAGTATCCAGTAGCCAAGGTGCATCACCACCCAGATATTCCCATTCCACCAGACCCCATTCAGTGCACAGTAAACCCAGCTGCGAGACACAGGGTCCTACCAGCCTGTTAACGCCCTCTTCACAAGTTTCCCTGCATGGTTTTGTGGTGGGGTCAGGGGGTCTGTGTGGAGGGCTAGGGGGTCTCTCCGGGGGGCTGGGAAACTCCTGGGGTGTGGGGTCTGTTTGTGGGGGTGTGGGGGGGATTCTCTGGGGAGCTGTGGGCTTGTCTGGTGGTCTGGGGTGGGTCTCTAGGGGGTGCTTTGAGAGGGCCGAGTTGCATGGGGCTCAAAGGGGCTCACTGCGACGAAGTAAGGGCATGGGGACTGGTGTGGCAGGGTGAGAAATAGGTGTGGGATGAAGGGAGGGGTATTGTGGGGATGTGGAGAAATGGAGAGGGGTGTTGTGAGGATGTGAAGGGATGGGGAGGGGAGTTGTGTGGATGTGGAGGGATGGGGAGGGGTATCGTATTGAAGAGGTGTGTAGGCGGTGGAGTGATGTGAGAAATAGAATGAAAGGAAAGGAGTGTGAAAGGAATGTTGAAGGCTAACTGAGGGGCGTAAAGTGGTGTGGGATGTGAGGATGAAAGGAAGGCGACATAAAACTATATTGAAGAGAAGGAGTGTAGTATGAAAGCGTGTGGAAAAAACAGAAGATGTATGGAAGGGTGGTGGAGTGTTGTGAGAGGTGGAGATACACGCGGAACGGTATGGAATGGTAACTGAGGAAAGGATAGGGGTGTGGATAAGTGTGGATTATTTTAATGGATGTGGAAGGGTAGTGGTCATGTAGAAGATGAATCTGAAAAGATGTGGAAGAAGGATTTAGAAGTGAGTGAAGAATGTCGAGTAGAGAAAAAGGGCGTGGGGAAGTGATGGGTGAGTGTGGAAGGGTATGGAAAAGAGAGAAGAGATGTGGAGGCATGTGGAACCGTGTGGAACCGTGCTGAGGACTTGCTGATGATATAAAGATTGTAGATAGTTATGGTGGGTATGTAGATACGTTTGGAAGCGTAAATTGTGGGTGTGGAAGGACGATGGACGACTATGAGAGTTTGCAGATGGTGTGGATGAGATTGGTAAGGAGAGTGGAACTATTAACGTGTGAAAGAATATTGACAGGCATGTGGATAAATATGGAGTAGTGTGGCATCGTGTAGGGGGCCAAGGGTGAGTATGTCAGTGTATTTCGGGGTTAATAAAAGTATATATTTCAGGTGTAGGCTAATGCAGCTTGATAGAAGGATCTATCTATCAAAATGGGAATGTGGATAATATTGGATTCTGTCGACATATCATTGTGGATGAGCTTAGATTGTATGGAGTAGTTTGCTGTGGTATGTAATGAAGCAGGAACGAGTATGGAAGATGTGGATAAATGTAGATGGATATAGATGGATCTGGGCGTGTGTGTGAATGAAGATGAGTGGATGAGCCTGGATAACTAAGGGCTGCTGTGGATGAATAATAGAGAATATGGATAAACATAGATGGATGATTGCAAATAAGTGGATGAATGTAGTTGGGTGTGGGTGTGTGTAGATGGGTGTGTATTGGTGAGGCTGGCTGGCTGGTGGTGGCCTAGTCAGTGAGGAGATTGATAGAGAATTGTGTGTAGATGAAATATAGATGAATGAATGAATGAGGAAATGTATGAGTGAATGAGAATGGGTGTTTTAGTGAGGTTGGGTGGTGGTGGTGGGGTAGTCAGTGAAGGGATGAATAAAGAAGTGTGTGAATGAATGTAGGAGAATGTTGGTGAGTGTGTGTTGGTGAGGCTGGGTCGGTGGTGGTGGGGTAGTCAAGGAAGAGAGAGTGAATGTAGGTGAATGTTGGTGAGTGTGTGTTGGTGAGCCTGGCTGGGTGGTGAAGCTGTCAGTGAGCTTTAGGTTAACAACACTTAAAGCTTTCCCTTGGTGCTGCTCGTACGGTCTCTCTCTCTCTCTCCTTCCTTACTCTCTTTAATCCTTCCTTTCTCTCTTTTTCTCTTTATCCTTAATTCTCTCCTGTCTCTCCCCCCCTCCTTCCTTTCATTATACACAGTTTTTCTTTTTTTATTCATCTCCTTCCTTACTGGCTTTATTCTCTTTACATTCTTCTTTTCTCTCTTTTTCACATTTTTCCTTCCCATCTTTTTTCGCTTTCTCACACTCCTCTCCTTTCTTGCTTGACTATTGATTCTGTCTTACTTATTTAATTTATCCTCTCTTACTGACTTACATTTTTCCTCTCTCTCTCTCTCTCTCTCTCTCTCTCTCTCTCTCTCTCTCTCTCTCTCTCTCTCTCTCTCTCTCTCTCTCTCCGTCTTCGGCTAAATCCTGTGTTATCTAGCTTGAGCTCACACAAGGAAGATGGGACGGTGTGTTAGAGAGAGAGAGAGAGAGAGAGAGAGAGAGAAAGAAAGGGGGAAATGGGAAAAAGGAATGTGACAAAATGAAGGAGAAATTATATAGAAAAAGAGAGAGAGAGAGAGAGGGAGAGAGAAACTAACAACGACCAGAAAAAGGAGCACGAACAATTCCCGTAACTCAGGAAAGAAAAAATCGCCAAAATTGTATTTAAAATTATTTCCTACGCCCCCAGTTTTTTTTCCAGCCTCTACCTTAATGACCGTAGTTCCCCTGCCTAAGTTGTAATGACAGAAGAAAAGTTACCAGTCCGCCAACGATGAACTCTACGGTATTGTTGAGGAAGGGGGTTAGTTTATTTGGGTCTCTGTGTATCTTTGTATATGTGTGTAGCCTGTATACGGGTGGATGGGCTAGTGGTGTATGTCTCTGTCTGTTCTACTTGTGAATTTCTCTCTCTTTGTTTACTGTGCCCCGTATCTGTCTGTCATTCATTTATTTATTCAGTAATCTCTTTCCCCATACAAATACTTATCTCTGTCTTCTGCTTATTTCAAATTTTTTTTTTGTTTCATTACATATACTTCTCTACATCATCACTGTTTTCGTGTATTTGCCTAAGATTGGGCGCATGAATGTATGCAAGTATGCGCAAATATATATACCAGGTCTCTCTCTCTCTCTCTCTCTCTCTCTCTCTCTCTCTCTCTCTCTCTCTCTCTCTCTCTCTCTCTCTCTCTCTCTCTCTCTCTCTCTCTCTCTCTCTCTCTCTCTCTCTCTCTCTATATATATATATATATATATATATATATATATATATAAAAATATATATATATATATATATATATATATATATATATATATATATATATACAGTGAATCAGCTAGTTGAGAAAACTGTAGAATAAAATAAACCACTGTGCTTAGGTTTTGTTGATTACAGGACGGCTTTTGAGCCAGTGGAGCACATAGCAATTATAAATTCATTGCGAGAACAAGGAGTGAATGAGAATATCGTAAAACTGCTCGAAAACATATACAGGTATAAAGAGGGAACTGCTTCAGTTAAATTACATAAGGACTCGGAAAAAATTGAGAAGGGCGTCCGTCAGGGAGATACAATTTCACCAAAATTATTTACAGCATGCCTAGAAAGTATTTTCAGAAAGCTAGACTGGGAAAACAAAGGAGTAAACATAGATGAAGAAAGCTAAACCATTTAAGATTTGCAGATGTGACATTGTCCTAATTTCACAAACAGTAGACATTGCAAGAAATGTTAAATGACCTAAACAGAGAAAGTCTCAAACTACGACTAAAATGAACCAGAGTAAAACTAAAGTAATGTTTAATCCACAAACACCAAAGAGCATCATCAGATTAAGCGGAGAAATTCTTGAAGAAGTTGAGGAGTGAAATTACTTGGGACAAATACTAAAATTAACGAAAGGCCATGATAGCAAAATAAAGTGTACAAATGGATGGAAAGCTATCGGTAAACATAGAGACATCACGAAAAGTACCGGTATCTTGCCAATATGCATGAAACTAGAAGTATATAATGAAAATGTATAATTCCGGCTATAACGTACGGTTGTGAGACCTGGACTCTGACAAAAACTGTGGAAAATAAACTAACCCGTTCTCAGCGAGCAATGGAAAGATCAATTTTGGGAATATCTTTAAAAGGCAGGAAAAGATCAACGTGGGTGAAAGAGCAGGCTAAAGTCAGAGACATTACAGGTGTCATAGAGAACAGAAATGGAGGTGGGCAGGCTTTGTAGCAAGAATAAGGGATAACCGATGGAGCATTAGGCTTACTGACTGGACACTAAGAGATTGTAAGTGTAGCAAAAAAAAAAAAAAAAAAAACGACAGGAGATGGAGAGATGAGACACAGAAATTTGAAGGGAAAACGTGGCAAAGATTGGCTTAGTCAAGGAATTCGTGGAGAAGGTTTGGGGAGGCCTTTGTTCAGCAGTGGACTTGTAATGGCTGATTATGATGTTGATGACATAAAGTAATATATATATATATATATATATATATATATATATATATATATATATATATATATATAGAGAGAGAGAGAGAGAGAGAGAGAGAGAGAGAGAGAGAGACAGAGACAGAGACAGAGAGAGAGAGAGAGAGAGAGAGAGAGAGAGAGAGAGAGAGATATAGATATATATATATATATATATATATATATATATATATTTATATATATATATATATATTCTCCATCCTCATCCTTTCTCATCTGCTCCTATTCTTTCTTTTTTTTTCTTTTATTCTTTTTTTTTTCCTACACATCTCTTCAGCTCCCAGGAACCAGGATCACTAAAGTTCATTATTCATAGCACTTCCCAGCATATTGACCCTTACGCTCGATACGGCATTGGTCTGGCTAATGGGTGGTAATGGAGGGTAATAGGGGTGGGGGTGGGTATTTAGAGGGCATTTTTGGGGTATTGGGCTCAGGCAGGGCATTGATGGGGGAGGCGGTCTAATTTTGGTGTCTGTGGTAAGGGAAAATATTTAGCCTTCTCAAGCTCACGACAACTCTACAGTACTTCCCTATTTTAGCCCATGGTAGATGAAAAGCAACTCTACTTTCCTATTTTAGATTACAGTAGATTATTACACAACTCTACTTTCCTATTTCAGCTAAAAAGACAATGCTACAGCCCATCGTTCTCTTAACAGCGCTTCTTCGTGACTAGCATCGTATCTTTTTTTAATCTGTTGTTAGAACTCAGTGTGCAAGATGGAGAGACGGCAATTTTTAGGCCAAGTTAAAAGGGTATATAATCACTCTCGCCTCAAATATATGACCAAAACAGCTGAAATCGTCTAATCCCTTGCTTGTGCCTTCCTGATGGTGCAGTAAAGGAGTGCATGGATGGTGTTTGAAATATAATAAGAATAAAACTGTTCTCTTCATATATATAGTCAAAATCTGTATGAATTTAACTATAACCATAATTCTGACCAACTATTTCTCTTCTCAATTATCTAAGTATGATTGTAATTTCATATCTCATTGCAAGTATCACAGTCTATGGTTCTGTGTATCTGTAACTTGAAATACGAGTAGGTTAATCTAGAAACCAAAATTTACCTATCTTTAAATCTATTAGTTATTCTGTAAATCTGCCATTCATAGATTCTAACCCCCCCATTCAAAATATATCCATTGTTATAAGTAACCAGTTATTCCCTACAAATATATCACGTATTTAAATTATCAAAATCCTCTGTTTTAAGCATATCATTCTATCATTTACATCATCTATTTCATATTACTTATCTATATATCTTATTAATTTGATATATATCTCTCATTCACTATTTAATCTAGTATAGTAAGTACATCCTCCTATTCTAAGCTCAAAATCTGTTCTTCCTGGTATCGTAATCTATTATTCTAAGCGCCTTAATCTATTATTTTAAGTTGGCCTTTGTGTTGACTGGAATTTAGTGGGTGTAATGATGTACTAGGAAATCCTCAGTATGCTTCTACGCACACACACACGCCCACACACACACAGACTTCTATCCACACCAATATGTACTGTATAGGCAAATCTCTCTCTCTCTCTCTCTCTCTCTCTCTCTCTCTCTCTCTCTCTCTCTCTCTCTCTCTCTCTCTCTCTCTCTCTCTCTCTCTCTCACACACACACACACACACACACACAAACCTCACCTATTACGAAAAAATTGGACTAATACATTCATAATAATATTTCATTCGTAAACCACTCAAAGGATAATTATTTTACACATTCATTCAAAGCTGGAGAGAGAGAGAGAGAGAGAGAGAGAGAGAGAGAGAGAGAGAGAGAGAGAGAGAGAGAGAGAGACGGGGGATGTGTTTATGTGTGTTTCAGTTTGTTGGTTAGTTTGTATCCGTGTGTGTGTGTGTGTGTGTGTGTGTGTGTGTGTGTGTGTGTGTGTGTGTGCTCGATAATCTGAGACCAGCGTGTACTGACGCTTATAAACGCACACAGCAGCTTCCTTACACACACACAAACACACACGCATACATACATCCATACATACGAATACATACATATTCTCTCTCTCTCTCTCTCTCTCTCTCTCTCTCTCTCTCTCTCTCTCTCTCTCTCTCTCTCTCTCTCTCTCATATTTCACACACTTCAGCCTCGACACAAAGCCTCTCAGAATTTATATTTACCCATAAAATAAACGAGAATTTTTTTGTCCAGGAAATAATTATTTTTTATAGTTACTGCTCATCATATTTTACCTGGGAGAATTGTGAGCATGGTATTATTATTATTATTAATTATTATTAGTTTTATTATTATTATTATTATTATTATTATTATTGTCGTTTTGTTATTATTATTATTATTATTATTATTATTGTTGTTGTTGGTATTTTTATTATTATTATTATTATTATTTTTATTATTTTTATTATTATTAGTATTATTATCATCATCATCATCATCATTTTATTATCATTATTATTACTATTACTAATTGCATTATAGTAATTTCCAACATCGACAGTCTCGTTACCATACTTATCATTATCAAGATCACTATCACCATTAATATTATCACCATCGCCGTTACCATTCATCATCATCATCATCATCACCATATGCCTTACTACTATATACATTTTATTTGTACAATTACCACGTAGCCTAAATGTCGTGCCACCGTCAGTTCATCGTAATATTGCTTTAGGAGTTATTGATAAACCATATGAAGGAAAAATGGGTTAGGGAGGAAGATTTGTAAAGAGATCCTCCTAATACCATGAGAACTAGAAAATAACGTTCCCTATACAACAAAATTAGAGGTGTCAGGGAGCCGCCTAAGCCCACGAGGCGTACGGGACACACACTACATAAATTGCATAAGCCTAGAAGGGACTATCAGCGTGTCTGGAAAAATTTAATGGAGAGTTAGTGGTATTTTTGAGTCTTCTAAGTCCACGGATCCAAGGGGAAAATAGTGTTCCTTGTGCAGAAATTGGTAGTGTAAGGATGGAGGTGTCAGGGAGCCTCCTAAGCCTTGTATTGGGAGGAATGGATGCCAGGGAGCCTCCTAAGCCATTTATTGGGAGAAAGTGATACTTTATTGGGAGGCTTGGATGTCAGGGAGCCTCCTAAGCCTTTTATTGGGAGAAATAGATGTCAGGGAGCTTACTAAGCTTCGTATTGGGAGGAATGGATGTCAGGGAGCCTCCTAAGCCTTTTATTGGGAGGAATGGATGTCAGGGAGCCTCCTAAGCCTTGTATTGGGAGAAATAGATGTCAGGGAGCCTCCTAAGCCTTGTATTGCGGGATGGGTGTCAGGGAGCCTCCTAAAACGGTGGATTCGTGACCTCGCATTCTCGTAGGTCAAGGGAGCTCCTTAACGCCTCTTCTCTAGCGACTTATTTTTTAACATGGGTGGCTAAAATCCTTCTGTACGTTATTTATGGAGATTATGGCGATATTAGAAGGATTTATGTTACACAGACGAGGACAGTAAGGTGTAATAAACAAAATAAACTGCTTAGGGAAAGTTGCTGGGGAGAGAATACGGGCCATAGACTGGATGAATTAACACAGATACAAAAAAATAAACAGTTCAGTGGGGAGGAAGGTGTCAGGGAGCTTCCTATGATAGCGGTGTGTGTGTGTGTGTGTGTGTGTGTGTGTGTGTGTGTGTGTGTGTGTGTGTGTGTGTGAGAGAGAGAGAAAGAGAGAGAGAGAGGTGTTTGGTGACCTTCTCAAGTCCTAAGTAATCACCATCGAAACGAGTAGGATACTGGAAGGAAACAGTGTCACGGCACCCAGTAAGTCCACATATAAATGCCAAAAAGGAAAAAAGGAAACGAAAAATAACTCGTGTGCATAGGTAGCCCCGTATCCCGTCTAATTATATATTGAAGGATAAGGTGGGATGTTGGAAAAAAAAAATGTTAGATATCCAAGTTAGCCCAGGAAGTGTAGCCCAGTGTGTAGAAAATATAGCCCAGTGTGTAGGAAATATAGCCCAATGTGTAGGAAATATAGCCCAGTGTGTAGGAAATATAGCCCAGTGTGTAGGAAATATAGCCCAGTGTGTAGAAAATATAGCCCAGTGTGTAAAAAATATAGCCCAGTGTGTAAAAAATATAGCCCAGTGTGTAGGAAATGTCGTCCAGTGTGAAGGAAATGTAGCCCAAGCGTGTCGAAAATATAGCCTGGTAAATAGAAAATATAGCCCAGTTAGCAGCAAATGTAGTCCAGTATGTAGAAAATATAGCCCAAGTATGTCAAATATAGACCGGTATGTAGACGATATAGCCCAATATGTAGAAAGTATAGCCCAACGTGAAGAAATTATAGCCCAGTGTGTAGAAAATATTGCCCAGTAGAAAATATAGCCCAGGAAGTAGAAAATATAGACCGGTATATAGAAGATAATTATAGCCGAGTATGTAGAAAATATAGTCCAGTATGTATAATTTGTCGCCCCGCGTGTAGAAAATATAGCCCGTTATATCAAAAACATAGCCAAGCATATCGAAAATATAGCACAATATATCGAAAATATAGCCCAGTATGTCGAAAATATAGCCCAGTATGTCGAAAATATAGCCCAGTATGTCGAAAATATAGCCCAGTAAGTCGAAAATATAGCCCAGTAAGTCGAAAATATAGCCCAGTATGTCGAAAATATAGCCCAGTTTTAAGAAACAGGCTAAGAACGTGTTGGGATCCTTCCTAAATCCTCTTGTAATAACAGAAAATGATAATTATCCCTCTTACCCTAGGAAATGGAACCCAATAATGAAGACTATAAACACATAACAGACGAGAAAGGAATTGGGTAGCTTCTTAAAATCCACCTTAAACTTAGGGTTCTTAAAATCCATCTTAATTTTGGGGAGCTTCTTATAATTCATCTAAAACTTGGGAACTTCTTAAAATTCATCTTAAATTTGAAGAACTTCTTAAAATTGGGAATTTCTTAAAACTTAGTGTACTTACCATAGGAGGAAGTGAGGTGTTGGGAGGAAGAGTTGTTTTGACATCTTCTAAGCTCATGAATACAAACTAAATAATAATAATAATAATATTGGTAATTATAATAGTAGTAGTAGTAGTTGTAGGAGTAGTAGTAATAGTAGTAGTAGTAGTGGTAGTAGTAATGGTAGTAGTAGTAGCAGTAGTAATAGTAATAATAATGATAATAATAATAATAATAATAATAATAATAATAACAACAATAATAACAGCCCTGCCCCTTCGTATCAGATGAAGAACATACTCCAATAACTCTTCGTACTCACCATAGGGAGGGGTGGGATGTTGGTTCTGATGGCTCTGGAGTGGAGGGGCTGGAGAGGCCGGAAGTTACCTGTTACCGGAAGGGCTTGACCGTGGCTCCCCCTTCTGAGAGACTGAAGGTGCCACAGCTGGAAGAAAAGGGGGATATTAAGGGAGCAGATGAGAAAGGGAGAGGGGAGGAAAGGTGGATGGATGGATGGGTAAATGGATAGATGATTGAGTTGGTGGGGGAGTGTGGGGAGAGATGGTTAATGTGGAAGGAAAAGAGGGGTAATAAAAGGACCGGGAAGGATAGAGAGAGAGAGAGAGAGAGAGAGAGAGAGAGAGGGAGAGGGAGGGAGAGAGTGCTCCACAGTGTTACATAGATACACAGACCCTAATATAAAAGAAAGTGTTACTCCCTGTTAAGTTTACCCATTCATTATTAATCCTTTTTTTGCCCCACTAGGAGCGTAGGGACCCTGGGCTAGGCTACTAAGTCCAATACCCTAATGATACAAGTTTAAGAATAGGTTAAGAAAGCAAAAAAGACTCTCCCCCACCCTCCAGACTCGCCGGTAATTGGGAGGGTAGGGGAGAGGCCTTTGCTGTGTTATGCCGTATTTAAGCCTTTGTGATTAGAGGGTATTGGCTGTATCAATTATGAGAGATCGAAGGAGCAGGCAAAACCGTAATTTATGAGTCTGTTTTAAGATACCATTAGTAGTAGTAACAGTTTTCTATCGCAACTTCAGGTCACTGCTCCTCTGAACTATACTGTATGCTTGCACGTAGCACCCTTCTGGCAGCAAACTCTCATCCCTTTTCTGTCCACCTCTCTGATGCAAAAGTTAACTGTTACTCTCAGTCCTTCATGTGCACAAGAGGTCAAATCTGAAACTGTATTTCTTGATCTTTATTTCCCACTGCCTGTGACCTCCAGTCTTTCAAACGCTGTGTGTCCAGGCACCTCAAAATGAACGGATCTTTAATTTGGCTCTCTATTATATTTTTATTTTTTCTTTGAGTTGACAGTCATGCTGTCTTCTGGCCTTTGTCTCCTTTTTCCCTGCATAAAAAAAACAAAAAAGAGTAAAGGCTATATTCAACCTCAGAGAAACAAATTTGGTAGTGCGAAAATAGAGTGAAAAACACGTCATTCTGAGGAAGGAGCCTAAGTTTTCAGCTCTCATGGATTAGCGCCTGTGGCAGTGCAAAATTTAGTCTCTTTTTATTGCTGCTGATCATTATAAGTTTTTGCAAGTACTGCTTATGATGTCTGAGGCCAAAGTAAACATTGACGTGATGGTTTGGTCATAAAAATACCCATCTTGAGACGTGAGTAGAACAGTACTCGGTAAGTGTCTCGATAGGAGGTGTGTGTGCAGAGAGAGAGAGAGATCCCAGAGTTTGACGAATACTTAGCGGAAAAATCGAACTATCTGAAACACACACTAGTAGAGATGGGGGTTTCATTGTCTTTCGCCCGTTGTAACTATTCTTCAGACGGAGCTGGGAAGATAGTTGTTTCTCTGTACGTGACCTTATAGTGACCGACGCCTCTCTCCTTCACGAACCCATGGTGTGTTGGGGAGGTTAGTTCTTGCATTTGATGGTGATTTGCCTTAATTTCTATAATGGTATCAGTAATTCCTGCTGTGTGGGTGTTGCGGTGTTGTGAAGGTGTGTAGCGTTGCGTGGGTGTTAAGTACTGTGTGGTTGTTATGGTGCAGTGTTGATGCTTGAAAGTGCTGGTTTGTTCCAACGTTAATTCTTTCCTCTTATTCGTATCCACTGATTCTGTTGTGGTGAGCAGTGGAAAAGCTCTGTTCATATTGTGTGTGTGTGTGTGTGTGTGTGTGTGTGTGTGTGTGTGTGTGTGTGTGTGTGTGTGTGTGTGTGTGTGTGTGTGTGTGTGTGTGTGTTTTCAGTACCTCAAAATTAATCTTCCTTTCTAAGCTAAAAAATAGTTTGAGGTTTCTTTAGAGTCCACCGAAATCGTCTCACATAGAAATATAATGCAAAGTATGTAATTCTCAGCTAAAGGTTTAAGTTCGGGAATTAGCTGGAATTTGTGTATGTTCAAGGGGGGGGGTTCCAAGGTCAAGCAGGTTTAAGAACAATAATTTCTTTAAAGGTAAGGAATTTATCCCAGGTGAAGATAATTGTCTAAATAAATAAAATACATAGGTTGGTGTTTGTTCTCTAAAGGGTTAATCAACTACTACCCCTCAGTCTAAATCCTCTCATCCTCAATCTACCCCTCTGATCCTGTTGATTCTCTCATGGTCTGACAACTCTGGTAGTCTCGTCTACCTAATGCCAGATATTTACCTGAGAGAGAGAGAGAGAGAGAGAGAGAATAAAACCTAGCCGTAATACACCTGGCCACCTCATATCCCTCTAAATTTACCTCTTGTCCACCTCTAGCAAAATAATTTACTGTATACCCTTAATCTACTTCATTTACCTCTCGCTAAATAATCTACTGTATACCCTTAATCTACTCCATCTGTCTAAATAATCTACTGTATACCCTAAATTTGCTTCATCTACCTCTAGCTAAAAATCTACTGTATACCACTAACCAACTTCATCTACCGCCAGCTAATTAGTCTACTCTTTATCTACCCCAGCTAAATAATCTACAGTATACCCTCAATCTACCTCTAGCTAATTAGTCTACTGTATACCCCTAATCTACCTCATCTACCTCTGGCTAAATAATCTACTCTATACCCTTAATCTACTTCATATACCTGTCTAAATCTACTGTATACCCTTAATCTACTTCATCTGTCTAAGTAATCTACTGTATACCCTCAATCTACTTCATGTCTAAATAATCTACTGTATACCCTCAATCTACTTCATCTGTCTAAATAATCTACTGTATATCCTCAATCTACTTCATCTACCTCCAGCATAAATAATCTACTGTATACCCTTAATCTACTTCATCTACCTCCAGCTAATTAGTCTACTGTATACCACTAATCTCCTTCATCTACCTGTCTAAATAATCTACTGTATACTCTTAATCTACCTCATTTACCTGGTCAGCGGTGATGTATCCAGGTTTGTTCAGGACGACCCAGGTGACCGTCTCCTCACAAGGCGGTTCGGTGAGGGATCCTTCGTAGGTCAGGTAGAGAGGAGAGGTGAACAACTCCCTAATTGGCACGAACGGGATCACTGTTGACCTGCCTGGGGACGAGAGAGAGAGAGAGGGCAGTGTGAGAAAGTGAGAGAGAGAGGAGGGGCAGTGTGAGAAAGTGAGAGAGAGAGGGGGGAGAGAATTAAAAGTGTGAGAAAAATTATAATCCGTGGTGAACAACTCTCAAATTGGCACGAACGGGATCATTGTAGACCTGCATGGGGACGAGAGGAGTGAGTGAGAGAGAGAGAGAGAGAGAGAGAGAGAGAGAGAGAGAGATTCAAAGTTGAGGTACAGAGAAGCAGGAGAGGACGCGCGACTTCTGCCTGCGATTGTAACTCAGACAAGATTTACTCACATCATCCTTGGGTTAGCCTTGATCCTTCCATTATTTTTTTTACTATGAACGTGTGGACAGACAGACAGACAGATAACCAGTCGATAAGCCAGACAGATAAGTGTGGGGAAAAAAAGATGTCGTCCACTCATTCGATAACAGATAAAAGGAATGTGTGAACTATTTTACATTTTTCAGCTATCGGCACCCTTCATTCATCATACAGTTATACAGGATTGTACATACACTTACAAGCCTGTATACAGTGCTAGAGACTTTACATTCATTTCTCGGCGTCCGTCATTCACTATACAAGAACCAGTCATACAGAAATACACATACCAATACACCAACATAGTATTAATTTCTCAGCTCCAATGCACATACAGTATTTTCCTTTGGGCAGAATTGACCCACTCCAGAGAGGAATTTGCTACATGAACCTTGAATTAAAAGTGTCCTGTGCTTGCCGTGTCCCTCACCTTGAAATGACGCAGGTAAATGCAGGTGACACGGTAGTTTTAATAGGACCGTCATTGCGTAGTAGTAATAGGCATTGTTTTGGAGGTATGTTATTTATTTGTGATAGGCTGTTATAAGCATGTGATAAGTGGGTGTTGGAGCCGATCATACAGAGAGACAGACGGACAGAGGATATACATATATAGAAAGATAGGTAGATAGATGGGTAGATATATAGATAGGTGGATAGGTAGATAGATATATAGATAGGCAGATAGATGGATACGTATATAGACAGGTAGATTGATGGATGGATGTACTGCATAGATGCACGGATAGATACATAAATTGCTAGATATAAAAGTAGAAAGAGGTAGAGATATGCGATTATATTAGTTTCACTCCACATACTATCCACTGCAGGACCAAATCTTGTTCTCCGAGAGGGTGATGGCCATTATTAACCCCTCCTCATGCCGGCTAAGTTCGGATGGGAAAGAGGTATCTGTCTGTAAGAGGAGTGATGTATGTGAAAGTCGAAGTGTTGGTCTTGTAAAGGCTTTGTGTGTGTGTGTGTGTGTGTGTGTGTGTGTGTGTGTCAGAGAATATGCACGTACCCAATATTAGAAAGACATGCTATAGTTCTTTCATCTTAACTTGGCCCAGATTTGCGTCCTTTTGCAGCTTATTTCACATAGTAGTAGTAGCTGTAGTAGCTGCACCTCCGGGCATGTCTAGATGTTAACCCAGTGGACTGCAGGCTAGAATTGCCCTCATGCAGCATTCCACCCTCCTCCTTTCGGGGGATAGGAAGGAGACAGAGGAACGTTTGTACAACTGGGCAGGTCCATCCCTCGGTCATATCAGTGCCGCCACGTGAAGGCGTCCCTCTCTACCAAGACCCTCAACTCTAAATAACCCACACATGTAAATATACGTATAAAATAAGATACATGAACAGAACTCTCCTCTCCGTATTTACTTCTTAACATGCATCCATCACTGCAAGAAAACAGTCAAGGAAACGCATAATTCAATACACACGTCAGCGGGGGCGATGGAGGATATACACACGTGCGTAAAAGAAACGGGAAACACAAAAATGCAGCTTCGAGTCATAAATTCCTGAGAAAGAGGGAATATGTATTTTTCCCGGGTGAATTCCGCATAGATATTTTTCTCACCTGGTTATTCTCCTTTCCCAGCTACAGATCCCTTCGTAAACAAGGTCTTATCATTTTAGGTAGTATTTTCTCCCTCTCTCTCTCTCTCTCTCTCTCTCTCTCTCTCTCTCTCTCAAAAACGTATGTTCCTCTGTTGTTTCCTGTGCGTTTGACCTCTATTTTCGTCTCGCCAGAGGGAGAGAGCGAGAGAGAGAGAGAGAGAGAGAGGGGGGGTGGAGGGAAAAAAATCCAGTCTATTGTTTCCTTCTGGTTTGCTCTCTTTTCGTCTCGCAGAAAAAAAGAAAAAAAAAACGAGAAAAAGAGGAGGAAAAATCTGGTGTCTTGTTTCCCTCTGGTTTCCTCTCTGTTTTCGTCTAAAAATATCTTGTTGGATTCTTTTGGATTCCCATGTATTATTCAGTACTTTATCACACTAGAATTTATTACTGTGGTCTCTTGTATTCTTTTGGATTCATCTGAAATATCATGTACTTTCCTTATCTCACCAAAACTTCTGTAGTATTTTGTATGTTTTTGGATTCCTCTGTATAATGTTCTGTGCTATCTTCATCTCTTTTGGATTCTGTTTGGATTCCTCTTTGTAATATTCTGTTCTTTATCACACTGAAACTTTTTTGGTCTCATTTTCTTTGGATTCCTCTGTTTAATATACTGTACTTTATCTCACTATAGCCTTTTGGATTCTCTTGGATTTCTCTGTCCATCTGTCTATTACCAAACGCCTTAATCCTGTAAGGGATGGCCACAAACAAATCGCCTCCATGTCGCCCTGCTCCCCGCCATTTCACTGCCCTGCTTTCAGCTCACACACTCCTCTCTGTACCTTAGTAAATTATATATTCTTATTTTCTGTATTCTAATGGATTCCTCTACTCACTTTTTTTGTACTTTCTGTATCTCACTAATATTCATTCCTGGCTGATATATTCTTCATGTTTGCTCAATTTTTATCTCGCAAAAGTTATTCTGTAGTTCTTTCACCTTAACTTGGCCTAGATTTTCTTCCCTTTGCAGCATATTTCACATAACTCGGTGAAAAAGAAAAAGACAATGCTACGGCCCTACTTCCTTTCCATCGCATTTCTTCGTGACTAGCATCATAATATAGTGTTAATTTACCACCACTCAACATTGAAGATGGTGCTGGAGAGGGGCAGAGGGTCGCCTTCCTGTGGTCGTGCTTATAATCAGGTCGTACTTAAAATCAGGTCGTACTTAAAATCAGGTCGCACTTAAAATCAGGTCGCTCATGTGCCTGGTTATACAAACATCCCTCAGCTACTTCCCTGTCCCCCGAAAGGAGGATGGTGAACTGCAGATCAACTTTGCCCGCAGTCCACAGGGTTCACGTTTCAGATGAACCTGAGGCTACAACTATTACAGCAACAACTAATAAAAATAATACTAATAATTATAATAATAATAGTAGTAATAATAATAATAATAACACTTCTACTACTACTACTACTGCTACTACTGCTACTACTACTGCTACTACAAGCATTCAAGATAGAGAGATGGCAATTTTAGACCAAGTTAGATTAAAAAGAGTATAGTTTTATGTATCCTTTGAGTTTTCTCCTTATTTGATCCAGTATTTCCCAACCATAAGTCAATTGGGCCCAAAATATATATGCTAAATAATTTTGTGGGGTATGTGTTGATTTTGCTCATTTTGTGTGTGTTTTATTCGATACTCTCTCTCTCTCTCTCTCTCTCTCTCTCTCTCTCTCTCTCTCTCTCTCTCTCTCTCTCTCTCTCTCTCTCTCTCTCTCTCTCTCTCTCTCTCTCTCTCTCTCTCTCTCTCTCTCTCTCTCAAGTCCCTTTTCTTATTTACCTTTATCTCCCTATCTCCTCCCCTCCTTTACCCTTTCTCTCTCTCTTCCTTTCTCCACCCATATTTCCTTTTCTTCCTTCCCTCTCTCTCCCTCCCTCCACCTCTCCCACACAGACCAATAAAAAGACACGTCGCTAACTACATCAGAACTACTTTAACTTACCCGCTAAAAATCCCTCACTCTCTACCTTACCCCTCGCTCACCTTCCTTTCAATTCCTTTCCTTTCCCATCTCTACGCTTCCTTTCCCTTCCCTTCCCTTCCTTTCCTCTCCCCCTTTCTCGTCCTTTTCCATCTACCTCCACTTCCTCCTCTCTCCCCACATCCCTCATCCTCCCCCTTAACACCTCCTCCTTTCCCCCCTCCCTCCCCATTTTCTCCCCTCCCCAGAATAGAAAAGTACATTACAACAATGCATCGAATCTTCTTCAGCAGTATCTTCTAAAAAAAAATGAAAGAAAAAAATAAGCTTTCTTTACCTCTCCTCTTCTCACTTCCCTTTCCCACCCCTCTCTCCCCACTTTATTTTCCCTCCCCACTTTACTTTTCCTCCCCTCTTCCCTCCACCTTCTCCCTCCGTCCCCCTACACCTCCCATCCCTTCTTCATCCCCACATCCCAAGAATAGACGAGAAATCTATAGTTCTCTCCTCTAAAAATTCTCTCTCTCTCTCTCTCTCTCTCTCTCTCTCTCTCTCTCTCTCTCTCTCTCTCTCTCTCTCTCCACTTTATCATCTCTCCATACATTCCTCTTCTTCCTCCCTCCCTTCTTATCCTTATCCCCTCTCCTCATTGAGAGAGAGAGAGAGAGAGAGAGAGAGAGAGAGAGAGAGAGAGAGGACATCACTAACTATGGCACAACTACTTCAACTTCTCTCTCCAAAAATCCCTCTCGCTCTACCTACTCTCATTTCCGTGTTCCTCTCCATTCCATCTCTCCTTACTGGATCCTCTCTCTCCTTTTCTCTTCCCTCCCTTTCTTGATCTTTTCCCTAACTTTCTTTGTCTTTTCTCTCCGTGTCTTTATCTTTTCTTTTCTTCCTCCCTCCCAACACTGCCCTCTTCCTCCTCCTCCATCTCCTTCCTCCCCAGCATCTCAGAGAACGATCGTTAACTAAATCAAAACTGTTTCAACTCTGCTTCAACAACTCTTCTTTTCAGCTGTCTTTTCCTTGCTTCTTTTGCCCCTCCTTTCTCCCCCTTTCCCCCGACCACCTTCTTCAGTCTCCCCTCTTTTCCCCTTCCATCTCCCCTTCCCTCCTCCCCCCTCTCCTCCTCCCCCTCACCCCCCCGAGAGGGTCACATCACTAACTATGCTACATCAAGACTACCCTAACTCAGTCACTTTAAAATTCCCACAGTTTTCTGCTTCGCTTCCTCTCTCTTCCCTCTCTCCACTTCCCCCTCTCCCTTTCAGTCTCTACTCTTCCCCCTCCTCCTAACTCCGAAATAGAAAAATACCTCGCTAACTAAATCAAAGCCTCCACAACTCAGCTACCTAGAATTCTCTCTCTCTCTCTCTCTCTCTCTCTCTCTCTCTCTCTCTCTCTCTCTCTCTCTCTCTCTCTCTCTCTCTCTCTCTCTCTCTCTCAAAGATACGTCACTAACTGCATCAAAACTACCACACCTCTTACCTCTAAAAGTTCCTCTCCGTACCTCTTTTTTTTTTTTTTCTCCCTCTCCCTTTCCTTCCTCTCCTCTCTCTACCCCTGTCATTTCTCTACTCTCTGTCTACCCCTGTTCTTTCTCTGCTCTCTCTACCCCAATTCTTTCTATGTTCTCTTTCTCTATCCTTCGTCTCCTCTCTCTCCCCCACCCTCTCCCTAACATCACTTACATCACAACTGACACAATTCGACCCCTTAAATTAAAAATTTCCCCTCTTCCTCTCATCCCCCTTTTTTCCTTCCCCCTCCCCTCCCCTCATTCTCTCTCCCCCTTCCCCCATCCCTACCCTATTAATCTCACTCCTCTCCTCTTTCCCCTCTCTGACTGACACAAAATGCTCCTCATTTCTCTCTGCCACTCTCTCCATATCTTTCATATCCTCTCCCTTTCTTTCATATCTCTCCCTCTCCTCTTCTCTCCCTTTGCTCCTCCTCCTCCTCCTCTCTTTCTTTCTTCCCTCTGCTACCCCCACAGAAAGAAAGACATATCGCTAACCACATCAAAACTGCCAGAACTCTGACAAAACAAAGCTCCCTGTCTCTGCCTTTTTTTATTTCCCTCACCCTACCCTCCTGTCTTTTTCTCCTCCTTTCCCCCTGTCCTCCCACTCCCCTTCCCTCTTTCTCTCTCCCATTTCCTCCCCACCCTCTCACCCTTCTCGCTTCCTCCCCACTTCTTCCCCTTCCCGAATCCTAGAGAGAGAGAGAGAGAGAGAGAGAGAGACGTTGCCAACCACATCAAAACTGCCACAACTCGATCCCTTAAAAATCCCTCTCTGTTTACCTGTCATCCTCTCTGTTTACCTGTCATCTTCTCTCTTTCCATCCCCTTTCCCCTTCTCTCTTTCCATCCCCTTTCCCCTTCTCTCCTCTCCTCTCCTCTCCTCTCCTCTCCTCTCCTCTCCTCTCCTCTCCTCTCTCTCTTTTCCCTCCCTCCCCTCTCCCCCACCTAGAGAGAGAGGGGGTGGGGGGAGAGAAAGACACATCGCCAACTACATCAGAACTGGCACAACTCGGCCCTCCAAAAGTCCTTCTTTGCCTTCCAACTAATATCTCTCCCTCCCACTCCCCTCACTTCTCTCTCCCTCTCCCCATTCCATTTTCCCTCCCTCCTTCCCTTCCTTCCCTCCCTCCTTCCCTCCCTCCCCTCCCCGACCCCCAGAGAGGGAAAGACACATCACTAACTGCATCAAAACTGCCACAACTCTGACACAACAAAACTCCCTCTCTCTCCACCTCGCTTCCCCTCGCGTCCCTCCCCTGACAATCAGAGGTCTGGCTCCGCTCCTGACTGGGGAGACGAACTAGCGCTAATCTCATCCTAATCTCACTGATCTCACTCTAATCTCACTGTCCCTTCCCTAATCTCATCGTGATCTCACTGTGATATCAAAGTATTCTCATCTGCCCCTTCCCAAATCTCATCATGATCTCACTGTAATCCAGCTGTTTTCACCGTATTCTCACTGTCCATTCCCTAATCTCATTGTGATCTCATTGTAATATCAGAATAATCTCGCTGTTCCTTCTCTGATATCAACTTAATCTCCTTATGTTACTCTACGTTTCTCGCTAATTTCGCCCTAATCTCAGTAACCTCGTTTTAAGTTCCTTCCCTAATCTCAGTGTGATCTCAGTGTAATATCAAAGTAATCTCACTTCATCCTTATATTACTCTACGTTTCTCGCTAATCTCGTCTAGATCTCACAGATATATCAAAGTAATCTCACTGTCGACTCCCTAATCTCACTGCGATCTCACTGCTCATTATTCTCATGCTCTTCTCAGTATTGTGGAGTTATGATTCAACGCAAATCTCGTCCTAATCTCATTGCTATCCCTCTTTGTAATTACTTTTCTGCCATTAATCTCGTTTTAATCTCATTGGCCCATCACTATTCTCAGTCTGATCTCACTCTAAGATAAGAACACTACTATTCCGACCCTAATCTCACCGTGAGCTCACTAAAAAATATCTAGCCTCACTGTTTCAATCCTGATCTCACTACATTACCACCAGAACCTCACTCTTCCTACCCAATCTCGTCCTAATCTCACCTTTATATTTAAAAATAATTCCCTAATCTCATTCTATAATTTTCATTCTCTTTTCACTGTTCATTTGCCTCTGACACCACATACCCACCTCTGACACCACATGCCCACCTCTGACACCACATGCCCACCTCTGACACCACATGCCCACCTCTGACACCACATGCCCACCTCTGACACCACATGCCCACCTCCGACACCACATACACACCCCTGACGCCACATACCCACCTCTGGCACCACATACCCACCTGACACCACATACCCGCCTCTGACGCCACATACCCGCCTCTGACGCCACATACCCACCTGACACCACATACCCACCTGACACCACATACCCACTTCTGACACCACATACCCACCTCTGACACCCCCATATCACTACTCAATTTTATCAGACATCACATACGTCAAATCATTTACTTGTGACACCACATACCCACCTCTGACACCACATACCCGCCTCTGACACTACATACCCACCTCTGACACCACATGCCCACCTCTGACACCACATGCCCACCTCTGACACCACATACCCACCTCTGACACCCCCATATCACTAGTTAATTTTATCAGACATCACATACTCACGTCATATCATTTACTTCTGACACCACATACCCACTTTTGACACCACATACCCACTTTTGACACCACATACCCACTTTTGACATCACATACCCACCTCTAACACCACATACCCACCTCTAACACCACATACCCACCTCTGACACCACATACCCACCTCTGACACCACATACTCACCTCTGACACCACATACCCACCCCTGACACCACATACCCACCTCTGACACCACATACCCACCTCTGACACCACATACCCACCCCTGACACCACATACTCACCTCTGACACCACATACTCATCTCTGACACCACATACTCATCACTGACACCACATATTCGCCTCTGACACCACATGGCCGCCTCTGACACCACATACCCACCTCTGACACCACATACCCACCTCTGGCACCACACATCCACCTCTGACACCACACATCCACCTCTGACACCACATACTCACCTCTGACACCACATACTCACCTCTATGTGGCACCATGTGTATGTGGTCCATCCAGATCTTCAGCACTGGGTTTGGCCGCCATCCGATCTAAAAAAAAAAACGCACACAGATTAAGCACATGGAAATATCTATGGGAAACAACGCACACAGGTTACGCACATGGAAATGTTTACGGAAAACAACGCACACAGATTACGCACATGGAAATATTTATGAGAAACAACGCACACAGGTTACGCATATGGAAATACGTGTGGAAAACAGTCATGGGTGTACATGGGGGTCATATACCTGACTGCAGACAGGACACCGTAACACCTTTTCCTGAGCGATTTATTCTATTACACCTTAACCTTTTTATTCTGATGACTTATAATTTTACTTCATTCTTGTCACCTCCAGACGATTTTCTTCAGCTTAAAGAAAGGCCCCTCGTGCTGAAGGGGTTAATGAAGGCTGTATCTCTAATTAAAGGCAAAAAAATAAAATTAAAAGATAGTAAGAAATAAAAACGAGTATATCACCAGATTAAAGGGGTTAATAGTCTTTATTTACTTATTTATTTATATGTTTTATTTTTCTTTAATATTGCATGCATTAGTTCCGTGCAAGAGACTGCAAAGGTGTTAAAGGTAAAATGATTCGCTGAAGGAGAGGTGTTGAGATATATACAAAGCTAACGTGAATGCTGCATAGTGTGTTTTGAAAGGTGTGTGTGTGTGTGTGTGTGTGTGTGTGTGTGTGTGTGTGTGTGTGTGTGTGTGTGTGTGTGTGTGTGTGTGTGAGAGAGAGAGAGAGAGAGAGAGAGAGAGGTGAGAGTTAGATTTTGTTAAAGGTAAAATGATTCGCTGAAGGAGAGGTGTTGAGATATATACAAAGCTAACGTGAATGCTGCATGGTGTGTTTTGAAATGTGTGTGTGTGTGTGTGTGTGTGTGTGTGTGTGTGTGTGTGTGTGTGTGTGTGTGTGTGTGTGTGTGAGAGAGAGAGAGGGAGGTGAGAGTTAGATTTTGTTCACGTCTGGTTCGCCTCTGAGTCGTGTGTATATAAGTTAGTGCAATACATTCTGCAGTTGTGTGTGTGTGTGTGTGTGTGTGTGTGTGTGTGTGTGTGTGTGTGTGCCAGATATACATTGAACGGTCTTGTGTATTTATGAGGGCTGTGTGTACCGGTTGTAAGTTATGTGCGCTAATTTCATGTGTATGTGTGTTTCTCCAGGAATTGTTTCTCCGATTTTTTTTTTTTTTTTTTTGTGGTGATGTGGTTTTGTCGAGAATTAAATGTATCTATCAGTTTGTATCTACCTATGTCTGTTTATCTATCTATGTCTGTCTGTCTATCTTTTTATCTATCTGTCTGTATATATAAAATCACAAGTCTCTCTCTCTCTCTCTCTCTCTCTCTCTCTCTCTCTCTCTCTCTCTCTCTCTCTCTCTCTCTCTCTCTCTCTCGTGTTAAGGAGTATTTCATCTCCTTGTGTGTCATTTGTTATTTTCGTGCGTGTGTTTGTTTGTTTTTGTTTATGTGTGTGTTTGTGTGTGTGTAGGTTTCTTTCTGAATACTGTGCAGTCCTCAGGAGTGTATTCTTCGTATTTTGCGTTTCTTTCAATTATATTCAGGTTACCTTGTGTGTACGTCACTTGTAAGTTTATTTTTGTGTACACCTCGTGTGTGCACAGATGTAACGTATGTATAACTAGTAATTTTGTGTATGAATGTGTGTGTATTTCTGGTATGGAAGTATTTGAGGTCGTTTCGGTGTATGTGTTTATGAAGACGTACTTAAATATTTGCATTATAAATCATTTGCCAAGTGAGCTCTCCCAAAATCTGAATAAAATCGTCTGGTCGTAGCAAGAGGGTTAAAACAAACAAGAAACTAAAAATAAAAATAAAAATATAAAAGGCATAATCTTAAAGAGACGCTGTGAAGAGAGAGACTGCTTCCAATGTCGTCATTACTATACTACTTTTACTCTAACCTGGCCTAAAATTGCTATCTATATCTTGAATGTTGAGTTGTGGCAATAAAATAACACGGAGATATGATGCTAGTCACGATGAGGTGCTGAAGAATTTATGCTTTTTTCCTCCACTGACCTGCGTGATCTAACTTGCAAGTGGACGAAAATCTCGGCCAAGTTAAGGTAAAAAGAGTATAGGTGTTTATTTTCCATCCATTCATTCATATCTAGTCCTATTTTGCCCCGTCAGGAACGTAGGCTTTTGAATTCCGACATTTATGGCGTGGGCGACCAGTGCTGACCAGCCTCACTTTCCCCTGAGTAGCCTTATGTGAGCAACAATTCCAGCTTGCCCTCGGATGTTGGAGAGCCTTAGCCCACTAGACCACCAGGCGTAATTTGTGATATGGCTACCACCCAACGCAGTAGCTAAATGGTGTCTTGGGTTACGGGAAACGATATTTGTCAGTGTAGAATTATCTGACGGCAACACTACATAAAATCGTGTAGAGTTAACAAGAATAAAGCTACAAAGGCGACGTCGTGGCGTCTGGGTGATTCCTTTTATGCCAGAAGGTGTCTTTTTTCGTTTCATTCATGCAAACGTCTGACGATAGGACGCAGCTGCAGGGAATTTGTCGAAGTAAACGGGTTGGCTATGGCTTTCATTTACCCCTCCACTGCTGAGGTGCTTTCCTTAGCCAAAAAAAAAGAAAAAAAAAAATCGGCTGGAGGTCGTAGTAGTAGTAGTAACAGTTGCAGTGGATGTTGTTGTTGTTGTTGTTGTTGTTGTTGTTGTTGTTGTTGTTATTCTTGTAGCCCCAGATTCATCTGAATGTGTACCCAGTGGACTGCAGGCTGAACTTGTCACTCTCCTGCAGTCAACCATCGTCCATCTGGGGGACAGGGGGAGAGTTGTGGGGTGTTTGTATAAGCAGTCAGAAGAGCTGTTTATTGCTCAAGTATTGTATATCAGTGCCACCACGTGATGGGGTTCCTCTCCAGCATCATTAGCAACACCAACATGAAGAGTAGCAGCTTAACAGTTTCTCAACCCTGGACAATTCAGTAGTGATGAAAAGGGTCTGGGAACAGAACGAAGACATGGTACTTTCCTGCAGCTGGGCACAATGTCCCTATGAATATTTTCTTTTCTTATATTGATACAGATCCTGCTAACAACAGCCTCACATTGGGTATTCAGTCAAAATGAGCTTCACTCACAGGTGAATAGGGAACAGGCAGATTACCTAGATGGATGGTGCCTAATTCGTCATAGTTCATATTAAACTCTGATCCATCTCTTAGTCACAGCTCATGTCAGATCAGTCCACCTAATGCCAGTGGGGAGGGTTTGCATTCTTGACTCATCTCAGTTACACATCTTCAAGCCCTTCAAGGAATTCGTCAGGCAGCACCAGTCGCCCTCCCCACCCCCCTCTGGGGAGAGGGGCAAGGGAAAAATACTTCCCCAGTGTCCCTGCTTGTTGTACTCGTAAGAGGCAACTACAAGGGAACGTTTCGTCTCCAATCTTTCTCTCCTTATTGTCCATTTCTTTTCTGTCCTACCACTCTTCTTGATGTATCCATGTTTCTTCCGGCTTATTCTCAATCTACTATCAGGTTAGACGTTTTATTTCATTGCATAAATAGTTACAGGACCTCCCACTGATGTCTACCCTTTCTCCCTTCCTGGGTCAAGCCTTTTGCTAACTTACCAGTCAAGTCACTTCATCACCAAGCCACTTCATCGCCAAGCAGCTTCAGTGCCAAGACCGCTTTAGAGCCAATGCTACTTCAACATCTTCCCCATTTCTTATATTTTCACTCTGAATTAGTGCTACTTGGTTCTTAATACATGGTGCCAGGAATCCATCATTTAATTCAGTTCAGTTCACGTATGAAGAGAGAAATCTGTAATTTACACAGGAAATATAATCCACGTAAGTGGTAGAGGCCATCTCCTACTCCTTGATACAGCAGTGGGGCTTAGAGGCAAACAAGTTGCCATGGACTTTATCATCACAGAGAAAATGACTCTCCACTGAAAAACATGTAAATTAAAACGTATAATATTGCCCACTGGCAGACACTTGTGGTCACCCGCATTCACTTCACAATACACAAACAAGGTGAATCCCTCTTGAGCTAGAAACTAGAACAGTGCAGCTGTTTTGTAGCAGAAGCCTCTGAGAAAAACAGTTAAACTTGAAAATATACATGTCACTAAATTTAGAGAAGGGAATGAGCGGGAGGAAGAGGAACAAGTACCGCACGTCATTCCTTCTCCACCATCACAATGCCGCTGAACTCAAAGCGGACAAGCCTTGTCCAGGTAACTACTGCCATGTTCTTGTCTTACCAGTGAAAGGTGCAAAAAGTCATATGTAATTTAGTTGCATTTATTATGCCTCTCCCCACCTATGGTGGAGGAGGCATTAAGTGATTGGTCTGTCCGTCCATGCGTGAGTGGGTCGGTGGGTCCATAATACTCTTGTGGGTACAGTGTCTCTTGAACCCATCGACGGATTCCACCAAACATTTGTCAATAATCCAAGCTGAAATGTTGAACTTATTTGGTCAGCTAGGTCAAAGGGGTCAAAGGTCAAGGTCATATGGGGTTGACGTAGTTTATCCTTGTGAGCACAATATTTTATGAACCCCTTGACGGATTTCTACCAAACTTTTGTTAGTGATACAGTATGAAGAGACAATGAAGTGATTTTGTCAACAAGGTCAAGGGGTCAGAGTGCAAGATATGGGGTCGACTTAGTTTATCATGTGGGCATGATGTCTCCTGGACCCCTTGATGGATTTCGACCAAACTTTTATCTTTGATACAGTGTGAAGGGATGATGAACTGATTGGGTCAGCAAGGCCGAATGGCGAGTCTGTGTGCAAGACTTGGCGGAGGCATACCAAGTGACACTTGTGTTGAAAGCTTAGGTCCATAGATCTCGGTTTCATATCTATTCATCTAGCCATCTTTTTTTTTTAGTGATGTATACAATACATTTTTTTTTCCCATACATCAGGAGGCTCCAGGAAGGCTCAAGGGGGTTATGTTAAATACATGAGTCGCATGAGACACTAACTCCCGCCACATAACAGTGAAGGCTGCCGTGGTGGTGGTGGGTGCCTGGCTGGCTGACACAAATGATCAATGAGTTGACTGATGTAAGTCTATTGGTCTCAGTAACTCAGAAAACAGTAACTCAGTGACATAGGTGTTTCTGGGCCTAGCCCCTGGAAGGGTCCAGCATTTACCTGTATTCTAAACAACCCTCCTTTCCATTGCATTTGGTACAGGCTTTCTGTCTTACTGCCTTTGTGTGATAAATATAAACTGCCTACATGCCTTTCCAATGTTGATAAACCCTGAAGCCAGCTTGAATATCAAATCCACCATTTATACCTCCCCCTCCACCAGTCCTCCGGTATGAGAAACCAATTGCACTCCATGAATCTCCTGCCAAAGTTCCCGACCGCAGACTTTCCAGCGTGACTCATTTGCATGCAATATCGCCACGTGTCTGCATATTAAACTCGTATATCCCCTGTGTGACCGTAACATACCCCCTTCCCCGACAGAATAAACTCATTACCCCGAGCGCCTGCACTTTATATACCTGGCTTGTGGACACAGTTGCCAGTTTGTCCTCAGGGGAATAAACTTTTTCGAGGGTTGGGATGTAAAAATATCGCTACTCCTGATGTTGGCTAGGTATTAAGGAGGGGAAAGTCTGACATGGTTTCCTGTGTTGAGATTATAGTGGTATTTGTGAATGCTGAATAGCTTGTAGGTGTGTGTGTGTGTGTGTGTGTGTGTGTGTGTGTGTGTGTGTGTGTAATTTATGGCTTCATGTGTTTGTAGTAGCTTGTGTATCAATTCAGATTCGTGTATTATTCATCATACTTACAGTCCTTCATTCTCCTTGCCATCCCCTTCCCATTTCTCCTTCTGTGTATCCCCTCCCTGCTAGCTAAACATGTGATCCATTGGTTAGCACATCCACCTTGCAATCAGAAGAACCTGACGTCAATTCGAACACAGGTCAGACTTGTACTGCTACCCCCTTCATCCCTATGGTCAAATTTCACGCCCGTTCTCCTCCCCTGCCTCATTCCCGCTGCTGGATTTATAGATACTTAATTTGCACCTTTGTCCTCTATGTCTAATTCATCACCCACAGATGGATGATAATTTGCACCACAGTTCACCACATTACACTCAAGCGTCAGTGAATCCAGACGTGAAAAATAGTATGGTGAGGGGAATGGACTTTCGTATTTGTATATCCAATAGTACAACTGGTGATTTGAATGTACACTGATTGTTGTGGGTTGTGTTCTTGAGGGAGATGGGAGCTTTAAAAAATTATTACAAGCCTTACTGACCCTCGTGTAGTAAATAGGTCGGTTATTAATCTAGTCTTATTGTTATTTTCTTCCTTTCCATCACCCCCTCCTCTTCATTTTCCCTTGTCTTCTTTTCCTTCTTTCCTACTGCCCTCCTTCCTTCCTTTCTTCTTTTCTGTACCTGTCTGTTGTCTGACGTTGCATCGTGTGAGAGGTAGTCTTCATCTTGTTCGTATTTTCCATTATCTTTCATTCTTTTCCACATCTTTCTTTTCTTTTTTACCTCCCTTCCATCTTTCATTTCTCTCTCCCTCCTTCTGTTTTCTTCAGCCCCACCCTTCTGTCACCCTGCACATTCCTCACCCTTCCTGATTCCTTCTCTCTTCTTGTTTTTGCCTCATCACCCCTCCTCTCTGTGTCTCCTTCCTCTTCTCTCTTTCTTTCTCCCTTCCCTCTTTCTTGTTTCCCCCCCCCCACCATATTGCCTCTTTTCTTCATATTTCTCCCTCTTCATCTCCCAACTCTCTCTTCTCATTCCCTCTTAACGCAACTCCCTACCTTCCTCTCCTTCCTACCTTCCTCTTTTTTTTTCTTATCCTCCCTCCTCTCCCCTCCTTCACTCTTCTCCCCTTTTTTTTCCCCTCCTTTCCCTTCCTTCACTCTTCTTTCATTTTTTCCCCTCCTCTCTCGTGCCCTCTTCTCCCCCTCCATCCATCCCCACCTTTCCACCTTCTTCTATCATTCCTCTCCTGTTTCCCCTTCCCACTATCTTAACTCATTAGCCCTCTTCCTACCAGTCTCGCTCCCTCTTTTTTCCCCCAACACTTCACCACCACTCGTCCTTTCCCTCATCGTTTCCGTCCAATATTCCTTCATCTTCTCTTCTATTACTTTCTCACTACTGTTCTTTCATCCTCTTCCTCCTTTCTTCTTCCTTTCTCGTATTTGTTATCACCACCACTCCACATCA